>NC_041224.1:32825533-32874510 GCF_002837175.3 Physeter macrocephalus | reverse complement strand
GTGTGCCCTGCATCGGCAGGCGGACTCTCAACCACTGCGCCACCAGGGAAGCCCACCACTGATCTTTTTACCGTCTCCATAGTTTTACCTTTTCCAGAATGTTCTAGAGTTGCAATAATGCACACTTGTGTGTGACTGTGTGTGTATTTATCCATATGTGAGTATGTGCTCGTGTAGCTCCGTTTATTTGTTGCACTCACTGAGGATGCAGGAGGCTTGGATGGTCACGGAACTCGCCACAGGCTGTGTGCACTGGCAGAACCAGGATGTGAAGCCAGCTGGTCGCCACCCTCGTATTGGACGGAAAAATGACCCAGATGCCACTCATTTTTTTTTCCAGTTTGAGCAAGAGACATCGACACCCCTAACTAATCAATGAATGTGGCCCTCTTTCCTTATATTTTGGTAATATCACCAGTTAATAATATATGAAAAGACACTTTTTTTTCTATTATTGCAATCCACCTCTGTGCCCTATTTAGGGGCAGCAGTTTTACCTTAGTGAAGAAGAATCGCATGCTGGTAAAGGCGATGCCCACAGCGCAACTCCTCCAGGGCCACCTCCTGAGCCTCCGGCATCTAAAGGAAGAACATGATCCATTCAGGGCCCCCTTCACAGGGAGTAGGCTTGGGCTTCGGTGAACTCTCCGCCTGGAATCCAGGACCACAGGGCGCCAGCTCAGCACAGATGGCCTCTGGGACACAGAGGGGCTTGCATAGGGGCCAGTCGAGCTGGGCTCGTCCCGAGCCCCTGCCCTCCCTGCCCCACCAAATGCCCGGCCCAAAACGAGGACGAGGAGCTGACCAGCCACCCCGACGCCACCTGGGAGATTCGCTGCCGCGGCGTCACCATGATGTCTCGCAGCCTGGACCCTGAGGGTGACTCTATCTCCTCCCCAGCCCCGGGCTCCCCTCTTGTGGCCAGGAGGGGCCTCGCCCCTAGACTCCCTGTCACCCAGAAGGTTGAGTCCCCAGAGGCTCCGCCTCAGTGAGCTGAGCTGCTGTCCCAGAACCACAGACTTGTGTTGGCGGGGGCTGTTTATAAACAGCAGACGTTGATTCCTCTCGGTTCTGGAGGATGGATGTCCAGGATCAAGACAGGCAGATTCTGTCCTCACCTGGAGGAAGGGGTGATGGGACTCTCTAATCCCATCGTGAGGGTCCACCCTCATGACTTCATCACCTCCCAGAAGACTCACTTCCTCACTCCATCACCTGGGGAGATGGGATTTCAATATAGGGAATATGGGGGGACACAAAAACATCCAGTCAATAGCACCTGGGGAGCAGCTGACTCTCCATGGGAGGAAGGGGGGTCTAAACCACCCCACCATCCTCCTGTGGGGAGCGTGTTCTAGCCCAGAGTGGGCCTTTCCAGGGTGAAAGTGCTTCAGGGAAATGCCTGGGTGACTCGGGGCCAGGGTGAAGAACTGGGGTGCAGGCGTGTGGGGCCTGAGAGACCCCCAGAGACTCCCCAGCCCCATCACCACAGCCCCCCACCTCGGGGTCCCCTGGGGGTTCACCTGCAGGGAACAATGGATGAGGATGGCAAGACAGCACTCACACCATGCAGGCCTGTGGCAGACACTACAGTTTACAAGTTCAAACTAGTTCTCCCATTTCACTGAGGAGAACACATGTGGACAGAACCATGCTCCTTATTACTCAGAAGAAAAACAAAACCAAGCAGACTCGGGGGCAGAAAGTGTAAAGGACCTGCTTAGAATCACAAAGCTGGTGTAACATAATCATAACGCCAGACGGGCTCTGGCTGTGTGTGTGTGTGTGTGTGTGTGTGTGTGTGTGTGTCCTCCTGAAGGGCTCTTCCCTCCCCCCACCCTGACCTCTCCACTCCAGGCAACATCCACCTCTTTCCTTAAACTCCGAACCATGCAATCATGCCCTAACTAAAGAGGCTCCTTGCATGAATCTCTGAATTGCTGGTGTGACTGTATGTGTAGATTTACATAATCAGCAAAATTACAATCTTTGGGAAGTCACAGACCAAGTGGAGGTGATAAGCACCTTCTAAGCATTTAATAAATCAGTAATTGATCATTCCTCAGTATGAAGTATGAAAAGCAACTGAGTGCACCTTAAAGGAGATGAAAGTTAACTATCTTCACATCTCTGCCGTTTATGGGGATATCTCTTTATAAAACCTATAACCTTTTTTCTTTTCTTGAAAAAAGCAATACGTCTCAACAATAAGAAGATTAAAAATGGGCCAAAGATCTTAACAGACGCCTCACCAGAGAAGATATACAGATGTATACAGATGGCAACTAAGCATATGAAAAGATGCTTCACACTATATGTCTTCAGGGAAATACAAATTAAAACAACAAGATACCACTACACTCCTATTAGAATGACACCGACAACACCAAATGCTGGTGAGGATGTAGAGCAACGAACACAGGCACAGACACCTCAGAAGGTGACAGTATTTGGTGATAGGGTCTTTGCAGAGGAGACTAAGGTAAAATGAGGTCATGTAGGTGGGGCCCTAATCCCATAGGACTGGTGTCCTTATAAGAAGAGGAGATGCAGACACAGACACACAGACACACAGACACACACACACACACAAAGACAACCATGTGAGGACACAGGGAGAAGATGGTGTCTACAGCGCAAGGAGAGAGGCCTCAGGAGGAACCAGCCCTTGCTGGTGATGCCTTGATCATGGACTTCAGCCTCCAGGCCTGGGAGAGAATAGATGTCTGTCGTTTAAGCCACCATTTGTGGTGTCTGTTACGCAGCTCGAGTTGACTAACACCCCTGGGATGGCACAAAGCTTGGGAGGTCTAGAGTAACCTGCAGGTGAGACGTCCCACCAGGCACGCTGGGTCCCCAGCTCCTTAGGGAAACAGACTGGCAGCCACAGCCTCCATGCCTCCCCTCCGATCACAGCGTGGACACCCCACCACAGTGGAGTCAGGACCAGCTTCTCGCAGAGCTGTCTGTGTGGCAGCAGGAAGCCAACCCTTCCTGTAGTGGAAACACGAGAAGCAGCCAAAATGGCCAAGTCGAATGACGCTCTGCTCGATTCCTTCTCCCTCCGTGGCGTGCCTTTCACTGCCTGGGCACTTGCAGCAGGAGACCACCATCCTCTGACCTGTGTTCGCTCCACACCGTTGAGGGTCAGTCACCAGGCCCTCCGGGTAGATAAGCGTTAGGCCCAACTGTGTGAAGGAAGGGGAAAGTAACTGACGCATCACCTGAGCAGGAGTGGTGCGTGGTGCACTGCAAACCCCATGTCCACGCACGTCTGATACGGAGCAGGGAGGGGGGAGGAGGAAGTGGGAGGGGTGGGACACGACGTCTCCAGCCAGCAGGGAGGACGGCTCTGTAAGTGGTGATCCAGGCTCAGCCGAGACGTCCCCATCATGGTGCCCTGGGGCCCAGCTACGGTGCATTGTCTGCTCTGCCAGGGCCCAGGGGCGCCTAATGGACGCACTGCAAACCCTGAGTGCGATTCCGTGCTTCCAAAATGAGGAATGGCTTAGATCAGGGTCTTTCAAACAGCATTCCAAGAAGTGCCAGGTTTCCTTGGGGGCGTCTGGGGAGAGCAGGGAGTGCCCAGAGGGTGCGGTCAGCTCGGGTGGCCATAACAAGGCTCCCCAGCTGAGGGTTTCACCACCAGTCCTGGAGGCTTCAAATCCGAGGTCCGGGGGTCAGCAGGGCTGCCTTCCTCTGAGGCCTCTCTTGGGTGTGTAGACGCCGTCTTCTCCCTGCATCCTCACGTGGTCATCCCTCTACGTGTGTCTGTATCCTGATCTCCTCTTATAAGGGCACCAGTCCTATGGGATCAGGGCCCATCCTAGTGGCCTCATTAATCACCTCCTTATATACAGTCACATTCTGAGCTATTAGGGGTTAGACTTCAGCTGATGAGTATGGGGAGGACACAATTCAGCCTCAAACATCCCCTTTTGTATCCTTCTCTTTAAAAAGAACCTCTGGGGACTTCCCTGGTAGCACAGTGGTTAAGAATCCACCTGCCAATGCAGGGGACACGGTGCGATCCCTGGTCCAGGAAGATCCCACAGGCTGCAGAGCAACTAAGCCTGTGTGCCACAACTACTGAGCCCGCGTGCTACAACTACTGAAGCCCGCTCGCCTAAAGCCCGTGCTCCGCAACAAGAGAAGCCCGTGCACCGCAACGAAGAGTAGCCCCCGCTCGCTGCAACTAGAGAAAGCCCGCACGCAGCAACGAAGACCCATCGCAGCCAAAAATAAATGAATGAATAAATAAATTTTAAAAAATAAAAAGAAGTTTTGTGTTTATCTGTGTTCACAGGCTGAGGTTTGGGGTGAAACTCTGCCTGTGAGAAAGGCTTGGCTCAGCACCAGCCTGTGAAGCAGTGAGATGAATGGACTCTGCTTCTCCTGCAGGCCTTCAGCAAATGCTCCTCACCTTCCTCCACCCTCTGCCCCCTTCGACTGAGACTCAGGAGAACGGAGGTCTCGGGGCAGGACATGTGGCATCTCCAGTAACCGCAGGGAGCCTGCCCTTGGGTGGTTGGCTGGGGCCCCACCAGGAAACCCCGAGGCACCGGCCACACATGCCCACACAGACCTCTCCCAGCCTTGAACTCCGGGTGGTAGGAGACAGAGGCGATTTCCACTTTTTGTCTAATTCAGCCAGAGAATGAGGCTGTCTTCCCCTGATGTCAGTTTTGGCTTTTTGTAGCTATGACGGGACAGTTTCCTACACTCCTGAATTTCCTAGTTCAGGAGAAGCGTGCATTTCAGAAGGCCAAGTTTACCCTCCAATTTGCTGGGTGCTGGGGGCCACGTGGGCTCCGCTTCTGCAAGGTTCTGAGCCACAGTGGGAGTAGGACTCAGTCACGGGAGTCGGGGGGCTGCCCTTAAAGGGGCCACGGAGGACTTGTGTCATCACCCTCGACAAGCTGCATCCCCTACCCAAACGACCTGCCGACCGGGGGCTGAGCTGGACAGCTGTGGCTGCAGGGCCCCCGGCAGGCCTTTATCAACCACCTCCTTGTTTTACCGAACAACAAAAAGAGGGGGAGGAGCCTCAGTCTTCCTCATCATCTAAGCCCAGAGGCCAGGGCTTCCCTCCCGGCACACGGGGAGGTTCTCCCGGCTGGACACATGGACAGGGAGGACCAGAAGACGACAGGAAACAAGGCCCACGTCCAGTCCACACGGCCTTGGGGACATTGCAAAATAAACAGAAATGCTATCAAGGCCACTCGCACGTTCTGCGTCTGTCCCACTGTCACCCTGCCTGGCCCCTCTCCCTTCCCCGGGTTCCCTGAGGGTGTGGCGCTGCTGGGACCCTCGACGCCTGGCAGCTGGGATGGCCTCCTGCTGGCCTCACCCGATCCATGTGGGCCCCGTGCCCTGGACAGGTGCATGGCCAACAGCATGTGCAGGGCTGCAGACTCTGCCTCCGAGGCCAGGGGACACCAGCACCACCCTGGCACCTGACCCCCCAGTAGTGGGGGCTTCTCTAGTCCTACCGGGAAATTTCTTCCTAATCCCCTACTAGCCAGGACACTATTTGGGGTCTTATTTTAGAATCTGTTCTGTTTGAATTCGAGCCCTGACCCCCCTAGGACTACAAGCAAAGACTCCTGAAGGGACAAACAGGCCCTTACAGGCCCATCTCAGGAAGATCCCCTCCGCGTCTGTAAGAACTGATTATCATTCAGTTACTATCTCTTCATACAATTATTGTCTCTTCTAGTTTAACTTTCTTTCTTATACTTTTTGCAGGAGGGACTAATCGTATTTTCCTTTAAAAATACTGTGTGTGAAGCACAGCCTTGTGCAGAGTCCCTGTGTGGAAGAGGGATGGACCAGGCTCCCCGATCCAGGACACTGAACGAGGCCCTGTGGGGAGGTGGGCCCTGCGTGAGGAGAATAGACAGACTGGACAGAGATTCTGAAGGTGGAGCCACAAAGGCTTTGTCACACGGAGAGAGAAAGACAAAATATGAAGAGTGAGGAAGAACTCCTACATTTGTGGCTTGAGCCTGTGGGGCTGTGGGGTGAATTCTGTCATCCTAAGGTCACATTTTGCATGTTTTCAGCTCAGTTTCTCACCGTGCCCTACTGTTTGTCACTTGGGAACGGAAGATAGAAGCGGCAATGCCATGGTAAGAGGTTATTATTGCCTTTTTGGAGAAGTTCTGAAATACAAAAACTGAAATGACAAGCGAAGTATCCCCCCTTCTATTTCACACACAACAGATTTTCTAACTTCGTATATGTCAATTCTGAGTAGCTGGGCAAAGACACTGCTGGCCAAGGAATCTCATCTGAAATCTTGGTTGTTATGGCCTTAAGTGGTAACCAAGTCGATAAGCTACTTTTCCAGCAGCTCATAAAGCAGCTGAATATTCCAGGGGTGTTGAGTTGAAACCCTTGGCAAGATGAGACTCCACTGATGGTTGGGCAGGAGGGCAACAGGTTTCATTATCCGGAAGCCTTCTTCTCCTGCTGCACAGAGGCTAAAAACCTAGTGATTTACTGCAGCAGTATTTATACTGCAGGAACACCATACCAGGCAAGCAAAAATTACGGTGGGTCAGAAAGACCAGCAAATAAATTAAAAGTTAAATTGGGTTTTCACTGAAATTTAGAAAAAACTTTTACAATGTGCTTTTTCTGCCTTACTTTTAATTTTTTAAAATACTGAACAGTGTTTTCAAAATGAGGCCAAATTAAAAAACAAAAAAAAAAACCCTGGTACTATCATTATACTATTTTGCTTTGATTACTTTTGGCATTTTTCAAGAATGTATCTAAACAGCGCCTATTTGAAGCCTGAGTCATATCTTGTTCAAATGCAGATCTCGGTCCAGCAGGTCTGGAAGGAGGGCTGGGTCCGCATTTCTAACCAGCTTACAGGAGGTGTTCTGCTGCTTGTCCTCGGGCAACACTCAGGGCAGCAAAGGGGGGGCCGTGGGCTCTGGGTAAGGACACACATCCAGGCAGCGGGAGACAGCAGGTACAATGCAGTTGTCACTGCCCCCGGGGAGCCCATGGAGTGGGAGGGCCCTTCAGAGTGGTCCCGTCTCCACTGCAGGTTGGGTGGGCTCCCCAGAGGGCAGTCCCCTGGCTGAGCACGGCAGCTGCAGGTGGGTGCCTGGGTCCTGAGTGGGCTCCACACACCACTGGGTGAGGGCCTGGGGTGGAGGTCCACTGCGTGTCCAGTACCCGCTCACCCACAGCAGCAGGAGCAGGAGCCCTTCAGGGGGCGCTCCACGAGGATGACTCTTCACGGACGTTGGAGTTACCAAGTTCTGTGCCCAAAGCTTAGCCCTTCACTTGACTGCTGTGCAGCTTTGTACCAATCCCCAACTCTCGGAATCTCATTTCCTCACTGTAAATAAATTTCAGTATCATAACAACTCCTGCCTCCTGGTCATGGGAAGACTGAAGTTAGATCTAGTCCCGGAAGTCAGCAATGAGGTTGCCTTTTCTGCCTTTCCCTTCCTGATTTCAGAGAGAAAGGGATCAGGAGGTCAAGAGGGAGATGCCGGCCAGGCCGAGGAAAGTGTGTGGCACCCGCACGTGTGATGGGACAGTGCGGCCCCACTGCCCAGGGCACGCGGGTGGCATCGGGCTCTGGGATTGGGTTCTGCCCTGGGATCCAGGACCCTTAATCCCCGTGATTAGGGAACACCAGCCCCTCCTTGATGGGATCAGGACCCTTCAGCACTGAGCTTGGCCCTGTTCTATCCCACCAGCCATGCCCTCAGGGTCGGGGTGGGGGGCAGAGCCCCGCTTGCTCCTGGCGCTTTGCCCAGGGAGGCCTGGGAGCCAGAGGAGGACTCTCCTCCCTGGGCACGACGCCCGTGGGCCAGGGCCTGGGACCAGCACCCATGGCCTCAAAGACTTAACGAGCCACCTCTTCTCTCTCTTCCTGCCCAGCTTTCTGCCAGGAAGCGTTTGAGCAGGAATTATTTACACTGAAAAGTAAGAAAAGGAATGACTTGGTCCTTAGTCCCAGAACAAATGAGTCTATTTTCGTGTTTGTTTTGTTTCCTCCTTTGAATTTGAAAGTAAATCGGTCGCCAGCTACTATTTTGGTGTAAAAAGGGTCATTATTATCCAACTGTTGCATTAATACAATTCTTGAAAATTGATGAAAGGATGGTTAGGATAAGTGTTTTGTACTGAAAAGGCATTAATTTTGGTCGAGATGGAATTTTAAGTTTTAGAGAAGAGGGAAAAGAGAGATGGATAATGCCACAACGAGAGTGCAAATACAGCTCTAAGCCAGCAGGACTAGATGACACAGGCCTGGCCCTCGGACAGTGAGCCAGCGTCTCCACATGCAGGCTGCCAAATTCCACCAGGACAGTGTTGATGAGCTCTCTGTGGAGGCTTTGTTCCTGCTGGGACCTCCCTTGCTGGTCACGTATCCTAACGTCCCTGAAAAAGCAGGGTGTACAGACCCACGCAGCAACGCTGTCCATGTTCACACTGATGTCCCAGACGACAGCCACCGGCTTTCAAACCTGCTCCAGATCCTTCCAGATCCCATGTGAAATACAACCTAGAGATAAATGGACTCGCCTGAGAAGTATGGTTTTTATGTTCCCTACCAACAGCACCGCCCTTGTTTTGTATTTGAAACATTTCCTGAGGTCACAGCTACATTTCAGAATTCACTATATCTGAATTATTTAGAGTGATTCTAGACGGTTGACCCCAGGGTCTAATGTAACTTGGTACTTTAGAAAATGAACAGCATGGTACAAGCAACTCCTACTTTTACTGATGGCCTGAGAATCAGTCAAGTAGTTCAGTCGAAGTCTGCGCAAGGAGAGCTCATGATGTTGCTGTTAGAGAGAGAACCAGAGGCCAAACACTTAAGCAGCTCCCTCCATGGGGGGGACATGACACGTGTCTGCACACACAGAGAGACATGGCGAATGAAATAACTCAGGGAGTGGCCAGGGCTTGGTGAGTGGCACAGGTTGTAAGCTCTCAGAGGTTCAGAGGAGAGATGGACGGAGGGCTCGGAGTCCAGACCAGCTTCGGGGAGAAGCAAGAGGGAGCAGGCCATTTACAATGGACTTTTACAATGTGCTTTTTCTGCCTTACTTTTAATTTTTTAAAATACTGAACAGTGTTTTCAAAATGATGCCAAATTAAAAAACAAAAAAAAAAACCCTGGTACTATCATTATACTATTTTGCTTTGTCTACTTTTGGCATTTTTCAAGAATGTATCTAAACAGCGCCTATTTGAAGCCTGAGTCATATCTTGTTCAAATGCAGATCTCGGTCCAGCAGGTCTGGAAGGAGGGCTGGGTCCGCATTTCTAACCAGCTTACAGGAGGTGTTCTGCTGCTTGTCCTCGGGCAACACTCAGGGCAGCAAAGGGGGGGCCGTGGGCTCTGGGTAAGGACACACATCCAGGCAGCGGGAGACAGCAGGTACAATGCAGTTGTCACTGCCCCCGGGGAGCCCATGGAGTGGGAGGGCCCTTCAGAGTGGTCCCGTCTCCACTGCAGGTTGGGTGGGCTCCCCAGAGGGCAGTCCCCTGGCTGAGCACGGCAGCTGCAGGTGGGTGCCTGGGTCCTGAGTGGGCTCCACACACCACTGGGTGAGGGCCTGGGGTGGAGGTCCACTGCGTGTCCAGTACCCGCTCACCCACAGCAGCAGGAGCAGGAGCCCTTCAGGGGGCGCTCCACGAGGATGACTCTTCACGGACGTTGGAGTTACCAAGTTCTGTGCCCAAAGCTTAGCCCTTCACTTGACTGCTGTGCAGCTTTGTACCAATCCCCAACTCTCGGAATCTCATTTCCTCACTGTAAAAAAATTTCAGTATCATAACAACTCCTGCCTCCTGGTCATGGGAAGACTGAAGTTAGATCTAGTCCTGGAAGTCAGCAATGAGGTTGCCTTTTCTGCCTTTCCCTTCCTGATTTCAGAGAGAAAGGGATCAGGAGGTCAAGAGGGAGATGCCGGCCAGGCCGAGGAAAGTGTGTGGCACCCGCACGTGTGATGGGACAGTGCGGCCCCACTGCCCAGGGCACGCGGGTGGCATCGGGCTCTGGGATTGGGTTCTGCCCTGGGATCCAGGACCCTTAATCCCCGTGATTAGGGAACACCAGCCCCTCCTTGATGGGATCAGGACCCTTCAGCACTGAGCTTGGCCCTGTTCTATCCCACCAGCCATGCCCTCAGGGTCGGGGTGGGGGGCAGAGCCCCGCTTGCTCCTGGCGCTTTGCCCAGGGAGGCCTGGGAGCCAGAGGAGGACTCTCCTCCCTGGGCACGACGCCCGTGGGCCAGGGCCTGGGACCAGCACCCATGGCCTCAAAGACTTAACGAGCCACCTCTTCTCTCTCTTCCTGCCCAGCTTTCTGCCAGGAAGCGTTTGAGCAGGAATTATTTACACTGAAAAGTAAGAAAAGGAATGACTTGGTCCTTAGTCCCAGAACAAATGAGTCTATTTTCGTGTTTGTTTTGTTTCCTCCTTTGAATTTGAAAGTAAATCGGTCGCCAGCTACTATTTTGGTGTAAAAAGGGTCATTATTATCCAACTGTTGCATTAATACAATTCTTGAAAATTGATGAAAGGATGGTTAGGATAAGTGTTTTGTACTGAAAAGGCATTAATTTTGGTCGAGATGGAATTTTAAGTTTTAGAGAAGAGGGAAAAGAGAGATGGATAATGCCACAACGAGAGTGCAAATACAGCTCTAAGCCAGCAGGACTAGATGACACAGGCCTGGCCCTCGGACAGTGAGCCAGCGTCTCCACATGCAGGCTGCCAAATTCCACCAGGACAGTGTTGATGAGCTCTCTGTGGAGGCTTTGTTCCTGCTGGGACCTCCCTTGCTGGTCACGTATCCTAACGTCCCTGAAAAAGCAGGGTGTACAGACCCACGCAGCAACGCTGTCCATGTTCACACTGATGTCCCAGACGACAGCCACCGGCTTTCAAACCTGCTCCAGATCCTTCCAGATCCCATGTGAAATACAACCTAGAGATAAATGGACTCGCCTGAGAAGTATGGTTTTTATGTTCCCTACCAACAGCACCGCCCTTGTTTTGTATTTGAAACATTTCCTGAGGTCACAGCTACATTTCAGAATTCACTATATCTGAATTATTTAGAGTGATTCTAGACGGTTGACCCCAGGGTCTAATGTAACTTGGTACTTTAGAAAATGAACAGCATGGTACAAGCAACTCCTACTTTTACTGATGGCCTGAGAATCAGTCAAGTAGTTCAGTCGAAGTCTGCGCAAGGAGAGCTCATGATGTTGCTGTTAGAGAGAGAACCAGAGGCCAAACACTTAAGCAGCTCCCTCCATGGGGGGGACATGACACGTGTCTGCACACACAGAGAGACATGGCGAATGAAATAACTCAGGGAGTGGCCAGGGCTTGGTGAGTGGCACAGGTTGTAAGCTCTCAGAGGTTCAGAGGAGAGATGGACGGAGGGCTCGGAGTCCAGACCAGCTTTGGGGAGAAGCAAGAGGGAGCAGGCCTGGAGAAAGCAGGAGAGTTCAGAGGGCAAGAGGGGAGGGGGGGAGCTCCAGGAGGAGCAGGGGAGAGCCCAGCGGGTAGAGGAGGGCCAGGCATGCGACCGTGTGTCCTGATCTCGCCCTTGATTTTGGCCTGGCTGCTCTCTGCTTGGTTTTTCACATAATATTGAAGGAGATGGTCATGAATAAGTGGACCTGCTTTCAGCTGCCTGTGTTGGGGCGGACGTGCTCCCGGAGGCAGAGAGTGATGTGCCTGTGAAGTCCTCCCCCCCTGGACTCACCAGCCCCGCCGTCTCCCCCGAGCCCTGTCCATCCATTACCGTCCATTATGGTAGCGGTCCAGCCTCCGAGTGAGCAGCGAGAGCACTAACATCCACATGGCGTAGAATGACTGACCATGAACTGAGGAAATGTATTTTCCACTCCTCCTGTGATTGGACTGACTAATTAGAGCAACATGAAACTGAAATGATTTCAAGACTGAAACGCTTGGGGAAGGATCTCTTGAAGTCCGTTTTTCATCACTGAGCTGAGACTAAATTATGCTGTCGAAACGCCGTATTATTTCAAATTAGCCAAATTAATTAATCTAATTCAGTGCTTGGCTGTATATTAATCATCTGTTTTAGAATTTTATGAGAGAAAGAACGTGACTTTTTTAGGTTACTGTGTGCAGATGAACCTCACTGACAGGTGGCTTTTCTTCTGCTCTCAACTGGTATTTTTAAATCTCTGCAGTAATATCAATAGAGTTCCCTCAAATACACTCATACCGTTTCAGTTTCTCACTTTATTTTGTTTGCATTTGAAAAGATCTACCTTCTTGCTCTTAAGATCGTAAGAAGTATGTGGTGTTTTGTTTTTCTATTTTTTTAAAAGCACTCAAATGTGTTAAAAAGACTGGCTTCTGAACATTCCATTTTTTTATAATTCTCTCTTAAATGCCAGAAATCCATTAGTATATGCTTAAGAAGGGATTTCTGTTGAACTCGTTTATGGACCTCGGAATTCTGGGTTCTCCAGAGAGCGCCCAGAGCTGGATGAAGGCAACGTGAATTATACCAACTCCTCTCGAGTCCTCACTCACTGTCTCAACTGAACCCAGGACAACGGACTCTTCCTGCTTACATCCTCATTTTGCATACTGCCCTGTATCCTCGATCTATTGCTCACAGTTTATCAGAAAATGCTACCCATGGAAAAATACTGATTCATAATACCAACGATTTAACAGCAGTGGTGCTGTGAGCAGGCACCTGCATAAAGCGGGTTCCATGAGGATCACCATCTTACAGACTAGAAGACCGAGGCTACAGGCCCAAGGTCATGGCACTCTCATCGTGACTGAATGGCACAATAATAATGGAAAAACAGCGAAGTGAAACATTTGCTATTGCTCCAAAAGTCTGAATTTCTAAGTGATCGGGTGAAACTGGATCTCCCAACACCTCTCACTTCCAGTAGGCGTGGGGTCCCTCACAGCATGTGGAACGAGGTCCTGTGCATCTCCCACTGCATTCGACATCTAAGGATGCGGGTGTGAGGAGGGCAACAGAAGCAGCTGTGGGGACAGCCACAGGCTGAGCATCACCACGTGGCTCCGGCAGGGTCTGAGCCAGGAGCCCTGCTCTCTTTCCCTGGCACAGCTGTTCACTGGCACATGGTTCACTTCTACAGACCTCGGTTAACTCAGAATGAGAGGTTTTGACTTAGAAACCTGCCAAGTCCACGATTCTGGCCTTGTAGGACCTGAGGAGTTGGGGTGCGGGTACGTTTTCTCTGCTGTCACTTTCCCAGACATTCTCACTCACGTGACAAGGGCATAAAACCCAGGGCTCGTACTATTGCTGTGACTGCTAGAGAAGCTGAAGAGAACAGTGTGAATTCCTCTTGCACGTTTCCTGGAAGGGGCCCAGCTTTTATTATTCTTGCTTATTTCTGCACTTCCATGTTCGGGCTGAGACCCAGCCAAGAAGTGGAAAAATACTGTGAGAAAGAGGTAGCACTTGTGGTCTTTCTGGCTTGACTGGATACAGGAAGTACAGCAATCGCAGGGAAAACATGTTTACATAGTTTTCTGGGTAGGTATCTGTATCTCTCCCAGAGTTGGGAAGGTTGATGTTTACTGAAAGGTTTGAAATTAGCTTCAAATGACTGACCCACATCAGGTTTCTCAAAATCGGTTCGGCTGCCACCCAAGCAGTTCCTGTCTTATTTTGGGAGCCAGAAAAGATGGCCTGTGCCCCAGTCTCCAGAGGCCATAGGAGGCTTTTCTGGGAGGCAGTGGCTGGGAACGGGGACCCAGCAGTCTTGCTGAGAAGCAAAGCTGGTGGTTCCCCCGCGGGTGGTCAATATTTGTCTGGGCAAGGACTGGATTATGAAATCTGTAAATATCAAAAAAGTATTCTGGGATTTTGTTTGGCTTATGCCAGGAAGAGCCTGAGAAGATGCCTTTTGAGGACTCACAGGCAGGTGGGACTTAGAGTGGCCACAGATGGAGTTATCCTAATGAAGCCCTACCTCTCTCTGCCCTCAGTTTCCTTTCACTCAGTAATCATGTTTTATTACATCTAGCTCAAAACTCCTACAAGTCTTCCTGGACCAATCCCACCTTTCCTTGGTTATTTCTGTTATTTATTCTGATCTTGACATATGAGTGACTTTCTGTTCCCTGTTATCTTGTTCATATTTGAATCATGGTTCAGGTATATTTTTGATGAAAACACCAGTTGCAAGATGTTGGTTTGGCATTAAGTATCTGCTCTGATAACTCTGCTTTATAACCCAAGGCAAGCACTCCAGAGTTGTGCACAAAACACATGTTTCCTGAAGAAATGATGAACCACATAATTTTTTGGTGAAATCATGCTTTCACTGGAATCTTAACGATACCAATGTTTTGAAAAAAAAACATGTCAACAGTTTGAGAACTCTTTAGAGACTAGATCCCTCAGATGGGCCACTCAGCTGAGGCCAAGATTGGCAGTGATAAGAGAGACACAAAAAGGGACTAAATATGCTTTTCTCTAAAGGTACTGGAATCACAGCAAATTTGGGCTACCTATGGTACTATTACAAAAGAATAACGTGACATTTCTGAAGCATTCCTGAAGCTGGCCCACACATTTCACTGTCAAGCTCACATTTCATTAGATGATGTTGCTTTATCTATTTTAATAGCTGTATGTTCAGTGGCTTCATAAATCTTATTCCTATGTATCTCACCGATTTCACCAACTATTGGTAAAAGGTAATTTAATGATGCCTGGGTTATGGGAATAAAGAACTAGTGTACCCACCATGAAGAATTTTACGTTAGATCACTCTTCTTTTAGACAGCAATGCGTCTGAAAGCTAGGATGATGTCTGCGCTGTACACACACACACACACACACACACACACACACACACACACTATACACAAGCTGGCTCACACAGACATAGGAAATTTCAGCTGTACAGGATCTTGACCCCTTCCCAAGGCTGAGGAACTCCCCATTGTGTGAGCTTTGCGGACAGGAAAGCCAACCTTCCACTAAAGAAGACCCAAAGTCTGCATCTACCCTTTCTCTACGTCACCCTCCCCAAACTAGGGAACAGGCCAGGGATCATATAGTCCCTGTTAGACACTTTGTATATGGAACTAGTATTATGGGTTGGGCTCCCCCCAGCCCAATTCATAGGCTGAGGTCCTAGGTTCGCTATCTCAGAATGGGACCTTATGTGGAGGTAAGATCATAACAGAGGTAATTAATTACAGTGAGGTCATTACTATGGGCCTCAATTCAATATAATTGGCATCCTTATAAAAACGGGAAATCTGGACACAGACAGGCACAGAGGGAAGAGATGTCTACAGCCGTCCACAAGCCAAGGAGAGAGGCCTGGAACAGCTTCTCCCTCACAGCCTCAGACGGAACCAATCCTGCAGACATGTTGACCTCAGACGTCTGCCTCCAAGTGTAGACAATAAATTACTGTTGTTCAAGCCCCCCAGTCCCCAGCATGGCTTCACGGCAGCCCCAGCTGCTAACACGGCAGGAGATGCAAAGAAGCCAGAGAAAGGAGAAGGGATTCAGTAGCTACAGAGCAACCCTCAGCCCCAGGGCCACCAGCACCACCGGCAGCCTCCTGCAGCCGGCGTTCGTGATGCTGGATGACAAGCCAGCGCCCCGCGGGCAGGTAGTGTTGGCAGTGCCCCATGGACCGGTTCTGCAGGACACGTTTGTCTGAGGCTCTGGCTCCTAGCCTCTGGTTGCTCTTGCCCACTTTCTAACCACCCAACGGCCCTTCAAAAATTTATTTTCTTTTTAAACCACTGAGAGTTTGCTGGTTGCAACTAACCACTTTGACTGATAGAGAAATCGGTACCAAGGGTGGTTATTCCAGCAGCAGGCTCCAGGGAAATCTGGGGAGTCTGGGGTTGTTTTTCTGAGGCAGAAGGCATAAAAATACAACTTGTATTAAGGGATTTTAAAGCAAAAACGCTAGTTTCCTTTCCTCACAGAACACTTCTGACACCAAATGTGTGGGTTTTTCTTACACCAGCTAATTCTCCAACTGCTCAGACACCAGCCAGGTGTCTACAATTCAATTCGATTATGACACTAAGTATGTGAATGTGGTGAAGACCCAGCAGGTGAAGGGTTCAGTCCCGCAAGACTTCCCCCACTTCAGACACCCACCACAAGTCCCAGGTTGTCCCCTGGGCTTCCGAGAGACTGGCTATAATCCGGATATTCCACAACCCCCTCCTTAGGCTCCATAATTTGCTATAAACAGAGGGAAACACATTTAGCACATTAGTTTATTGTAAAGGATATGATAAAGGATCCAGATGAACAGCCAGATGAAGAGGTACATAGGGTGTGGTCCCAAGTACAAGAGATTCTGTCCCCATGGAGGTGGAGTATGTCACCCTTCCAGAGTGGATGTGTTCACCAGCCCAGAAGTTCTCCGAACTCCTTCCTTTAGGGTTTTTATGGAAGTTCCATTATGTAGGTGTGATTGAATCGATCGTTGGCCATTGGTGGTTAACTTAACCTCCAGCTCCTCTCCCCTCCCCAGAGGTTGCAGGGGAGAGTTCCAGCCCTCTAATCATATGGCTGGCTTCCCTGGAGACCAGTCCCCATCCTTAGGTGCTTCTAAAAGTCACCTCAGCACAAACTCAGATGTGGTTGAAAGGGGCTTGTTATGAATAACAGAAATGCTCCTTTCACCTTTATCACCATGGAGCTATTTCAGGAACTGGGCACAAAAAGCAAATATAACCAAAGACGCTCTGACTGCTCTTACGACTTAGGCAGTCACAAGGGTTTTAGGAGCTCTGGTCAGGAGCCAGGGACAAAGACCAAAATATGTATGTCTTGTTACAGCACAATACCACAGGTATGAATTTGGCAACCCCTGACATGCAGCAACAGAACAGCTCAGTAATGATGTCTGGGTTTCACCTAGAAAAGAGTATCCCTTGATGGTCTGGCTTTGGGGAACTCAGTTGCTGCTATTGTAGAATTGAATTAGGGCATAAGGAGTTCAAGGACACTTGGGTTGGATGGCTGACTACTTGCACTTGGAGACAGAGGGAAACAAGCCCAAATCTTTAAATCTTAACTTGAGGAAACTCAGGAGATTTTGGTGTCTGTGCTAAAAGAGTATCTGTTCTCTTGTAGCTACAGAGCTACGATGACTGAAAACCAAAAGCACACTTTCATTTAGCGTGCTATTACATTACAATGCTTGATAATCCACGTACTTTTTGTATAAGAGTGGTAACCCAGGAACTGGGGTGGAGCTACGTTTGCGTATTTGAGTGTTCTGTGCCCTCCACAGCCACACCAGTCCTCCTCCCCTCCTCTGATGAGACTGAAAACAACCAAATTATTTAATTATTTTTGGCTTCTATTTTTTTTTAACATCTCTATTGGAGCATAATTGCTTTACAATGGTGTGTTAGTTTCTGCTGTATAACAAAGTGAATCAGTTATACATATACACATGTTCCCATATCTCTTCCCTCTTGCGTCTCCCTCCCTCCCACCCTCCCTATCTCACCCCTCTAGGTGGTCACAACGCACTTTTTTAAAGAGCAGCTTTTGAGCAGCCCTTACCTGCCAATGGTGTGGAAGGCAAGGCGCCTAACATGGGCAGCAACACCAGGATCAGGGAGAAAGGCTTCACCCTTTGGTGAACTTTGGTGGTGGCTAATTAACTAAAGATGGACAGCCCATGAAGTCACACTTTACCCGAAGACATGAAAGTGCTTCTCTCTGACAAACGGATGCCTGATTCCAGGGCCCATGCTCGACAGTGCTCACTCTCACCCAATCCTCGGGCTTGGATCAGGTCACAGACTCTGGGCCATGTGCCTGAGGGCCAAGTACACAATCCAGAAGCATCTGAGATAACATAACACGTACGCCCAGAGAATATTGTTCCCAGCCTTCCCCTAGGCAGACTTGCAAGCATTCTCCAGGGTAATGCTGTCTGTGAAGGGGGGAGCTTCAGAGAACCACAGAGGCAGGTTCTAGTGAGTACGAATTCCCGGGCACCCAGGACTCCACTGTGGTTCACCAGTCAGACTGGGGACCCGGTGACCATCGTGCCAAGGACTCACTAGAGTGAATTTGGAAAAGACACCCCCAGCCATCCTCAGAAACCCCACACTGGCTTTCTGACCTACAGTGTACACACTGCTATGGGAACAAGATAAACCAACATGTTCATCAAGAAAATTGGTTTAAAAAAGAGGGCAAAGAGCCAGGTTTGCTGCTGTGATGCACAGCTCTCCACCAGCCAACGTGACCCCTACACTGACGAGGAAAGAGGGGGAAGGGAAGATTGGTTGCTGTGACTTTTTTTCCTACTTGGAAGATCTTTACAGAGCTTGACTGGGATTCCAAAGTCTCTCTTGGCTTTTTTTTTGGGGGGTTTTGGTCTTTTGCTCTGTTTCTCTGTGTTTTCTTAGGAGCAGGAGGAGGCAATCTAGTTAAAACTTGGTGACACAGTGAACCTTAAAAAGAGCTGCCTGGCATGGATGAAAGCCTGCGAAGCCCCATGCCACGAGGAATTCATCTGAGTTCTCAGAGCAGCATCCCCAGCTGAACCGGGTTCTGTGGGGACTCATCATGGTAACTCCCTAAAGTCGCTCTCCCCTCTGATTTCTCAGGGTTTCACTAAGGATGTACTAGGTCATCTCCCACCTGGATGTGCAGAATCAATTTCAGGAAGTGACACCTGGCAGGTATTACCCTGCTGAGAAATGCAGCCACAGCCCATCTTCATGGCATTGTTCTGAGGACCAATGGAGGCCACATTTATGAAAAAATGTTCTGGGCACATGGTAGACCCATAAGTATATTTATATATGCTCGCAGATGCTCATCTTTGTCTCAAGAGTGAGTGACAATAAACACTTTAAAACAAACAGGGACAGACCTGTTGGGGAGGATTTTAGTTTGATTACGTGTGTTCTGGAAAAGCTGTCATGAGAAGAATAAAGTAGGCAGGATAATGGTTCCGAGGTGTCGTGTGCACGAGCAGCTGCAGTGGGGAGGAGATGGAGGTGGTTAGGACAGATGAGGCCAAGGAAGCACTGGAGAGGGTGTTGGAAGGATTATCACTGAGAATTCAAGGGTCACCTCGAATCACCGAAGAATGAAATCAGGGGAAAAAGCAGAGAGGAAAATTATAATCCTGGCGCTAAATTCATCGTGAAAATTAGGAGCATGCCCTACAGTTCCCAGCAAAAAGAACTGTGAGTGTGTGGTATCAGTGGGGTTTTGGACTTCAAAGAGGGCTGGGGTGTGCCCCGCATCAAAGCACTGCGGCCTCCACGACTCTGTCTCCACAGCGTCTCCGTCCTGATGGCGCTGCTGAGCTACGGCTCTGGGTCGCCAAGGTCACTACAGAAACTCGGTGACCCACCTGCACCTCAAGTCTAAGAGCTCCAGGCCAAACGCATCACATCCCCCCTGCTCTGTCCACCCCGCTAACCGTACTCGGTTTCTCATCAACCACTCAAGCCCCAGGGCTTCCTCTGGCTTTCCTACCACTCGTCTCCACAAGCCAGTCACTTGCTGAGTCCCGTACATTCGACTGCTACAACCTCTGTTCCATCTGCCTCTATTATTTTTTTTTCCATTAAGGCTCTCCTAAGTCATGCCTCTTTAGGTGGTGCCTTTTTCTCCCTCCTCTTCCTTCTCCTGTTTTACTTATATATAAATTATAGAATAATCTCCCAAGAAACAACTTAATAATGACCCTCAATTGCTGAAAATCTTTGAATGGCTCCCCATCCTTGAAAATAAAATACATACTCCTTTGCTCAGCATTTCAAAGTACTTCAAGATGGCACCCTGCCTAACTCTGTAACAACTTCCCTTCGTGTATTCTGTAGCACAGCTAAACTGAATTATTCATGTTTCTCCATATATGCACAGTGTTTTCTCCCTGCTCCAGGCCTCTGTCACTTGTGCAAGCTGGAATGCACGCTCTTTCCATCTCGCTTTCTACACGACTGAACGTCTAACCTTTCTGCAAACAGGGTCCCAATACTGCCTCCTCTATAAGCCTGCCTTGATAGCTCCCTCCTATCAAGATGGGAGAGATTTCTTTTCTTCCTTTGAAGTACAAAATGCTGCATACAATGATCTCTTATAGCTCTCAACATTCATTAATCATCTACTTTTTGGTGTGGTTATTTCTATATAGTCCTCAAGAATTAAGGATTTTTATTTTTAGTATTTGACAAAGCAACTAGTTTGACACATCGCACATAGAAGATGTTCATCTAATGTTATAAAGCAAATAGCCCAGCAGCAGGTCACACATAATAAAAGTTTATTCACATATAATCAAATGAATTTTAAAAATCTGTGGAATATATGAGATGCTGTTAAAGTAATGCCTGTCTAATACCATATAAATATAATTGAAGACATATTTTACCAAAGAAGGTACACCAATAGCCAAGAAGCTCATATAAAGACACTCAACATTATTAGTTATCAGGAGAATGAAAATTACACCACAGTGAGGTACTACTGCACAACCACTAGAATGGCTACAATCAAAAAGTCAGACAGTAACAAATGTCAGTGAGGACACAGAGAAACTTGAACCTCTCATATGTTACTAACGGGAATATGAATTGTACTGCCACTTTAGAAAACAGTTTGGCAGTTCCTTAATAAGTTAAACATAAATATATCATAAGACCTAGTAAGTCTAACCCTAGGAATCTATCCAAGAGAATTAAAGATATATGTTCATACCAAGACAGATGTTCAGATGTTCACTGCAGCTTTCTTCATAATGGCTCAAAACTGGAAACAACCCAAATGTACAGCTAGTGATTGGATAAATGAAATGAGCAATATCCATATAGTGAAACATTATTCCGCAATTTAAAAAAAGGAACTACATATACATGCTACAACTTGGATGAACCTTAAAAACATTATGCTAAGGAAAAGAATCCAGAAACAAAAGACCGCATAGTATATGATTCCATTTATATGAAATATCCAAAAAAGGGCAAATCAATAGAGATAGAAAATAGGTTCCCAAGAACAAAGCTGAAAGTATCATGCTCCCTGATTTCAAATTATACTACAAAGCTTCAGTAATCAAAACACTATGGTACTGGCACAAAAACAAACATAGAGAACAATGGAACAGAATTGAGAGCCTGGAAATAAATCCACACATATTTAGATAATTAACTTACAACAAAGAAGCAAAGAACATACAATGAAGATAAGACAGTCTCTTCAATAAACAGTGTTGGGAAAACTCTACAGCCACATGCAAAAGAATGCAACTAGACCACTGTCATACACCATACACAAAAATTAACTCAAAATGGATTAAAGATTTGAATATAAGACCTGAAACCATAAAATTACTAGACAGAAACATGAGAAGTAACCTCATTGACATTGGTCTTAGCAATGTTTTTGTGCATCAGACTCCACAAAACAAAAGCAAAAATTAATGAATGCAATTAAAAATTACATCAAACTAAAAAAGCTCTTGCACACTGAAGAAAACCATCATCAAAACAAAAAAGCTGCTTACTGAATGGGAGAAGATATTTGCAAATCATTTCCCCAATAAGGGGATAATATCCAAAATATATAAAGAACTCAGACAACTCAACAGCAACAAAACAAACAACCTGATTTAAAAACAAATGGGCAGAGGACCTGAATAGACGTTTTTCCAAAGAAGACAGTGATGGCCAACAGATACATGAAAAAGTGCTCAACCTCCCTAATCATCAGGGAAATGCAAATCAAACCACAATATCACCTCACACCTGTTAGAATGGCTATCATCAAAAAGACTACAAACAAAGACTGGTGAAGATGTGGAGAAAAGGGAACCCTCATACACTGTTGGCAGGAATGTAAATTTGTGTAGCCACTACGGGAAACAGCATAGAGATTCCTCAAAAAATTAAGAAGAGAACTACTATTCAACTCTGGGCATTTATGTGAAGAGCACAAAAACACCAATTTGAAAAGATATATGCACCCCTATGCTCATTGCAGCATTATTAACAATAGCCAAGACAGGGAAACAATCTAAGTGCCCAAAGATGGATAAATGGCTAAAGGAGATGTAACCATATATATATATATATATATGTATATATATATATATATATATAATGGAATATTACTCAGCCATAAGAAAGAATGAAATCCTGCCATTTGCAACAACATGGGTGAATCTTGAGGGTATTATGCTTAGTGAAATAAGTCAGATGGAGAAAGACAAATACCATATGATTTCACTCATATGTGGAATCTAAAAAAAAACCCCAAAACAAACAAGATAAAACAAAAACAAACTCATTGATACAGAGAACAGATTAGTGGTTACCAGAGGGAGAGGGCTGGAGGATGGGTGAAATGGCTGAAGGGTGTGAAGTGTATGGGCTGGAGGGCAACAAGACTTGTGGTGGTGATGACACTGCAGTGTGTACAGATGCTGAACTACAGTGCTCCACACCTGAAACTTATATAATAAAAAAAGAAAAAAAGCAGTGAGATGGCAAAGTTTATGTTATGTGTATTTTACCATGTTTAAAAATGTAAACATTTTTAAAAGGAAAAAAGATTCCTGGTGCATGGAGTTGCGGGTGGGAATGAGGAGTGAGATACTTTAGCAATTCTAAAACTGGACTGTGGGGATGGTTTCACAACTCTGTAAATTTATTAAAAATCATTGAATGGCAATGGGTGAGTTTTATGGTATGTAAATTAGACCCCCATAAAACTGTTAGAAAATAACTGGACTTCCAGATTATACAATTTTTATCCATTGGAAGAATAAAATAAAACCTAAGCTGTTTTAAACAATATTCTAACAGAAACAAGTACCACAAAGGGATAAAATACAGAATCTGTCTAATTCTAGTTTATTATGTTTTAATAGGACAGCCGTTTGGACTAATGTAACAAAATAAAAAGAATATCTTCTTTATACAAGCCATTGAAATAGAAATAAATTTTTAAAGAAAAATCACACAGAGTGTGATTATTTTTTTAAACAACAGTTTTGTAGATATCTTAAATCTTTAACAATTAGGTTAGAAAAAAATTGCTTTCACTGAGACTATTGGATCTGATCTATTAATCTGGTCACATAAATGTCAGTACACAGCAGTCTTTTACTAATTAATTATTCACCCTAAAGTCTATTAACAAATATTTACCACTTATAGCCTAATTAAAATTGAACCTAGGTTACTATTAAATAGAAGTCATTCTAAAGCTCTTCTCAAGAGAAATGTAGTGTTGTTAATAGGAGAATTGCCAAGAAAGTCCCACTCAAAGGGTAGTTATTCAGAGATCGATAAGAAATTCAGGGACACAGGTAACATTCAACAGGTCTACTGTTGTTCATTTTAATCCAGTATCAGATTCATTGAAGCTGGGTGATGACATATATCTGGCAGGAGAAAGGTGGGTTTTCAGGCAGTAGTGAGTAAATCAACACTTCCACCACAAAGCAGCACTACTGTAAATGTAAACGATGCCATTTTCTTTGGGGAGGGCATCTCTTCCCTGTTTAGCCTGGCTCCTTGAGAAAGTCATAGGCGAATAAGAGGGCAACTTTCTGATTTCACAATGCGAGGTCGTCTGCCACTGGAAACCGTAACCCGGACCTCTGGACTAAGCTCCCAGCTCTCTAAGGGAGACCATCTCAATACCCGTCCTTTCACAGCTCAAGGAGACAAGAGGAGCTTTAATTGTTCTTTCTTCTACTTTACTATATAAATGTCTGCAATCCTGTCCAGACTTTGTCGTCACTTTTGTGCTGCCCTGCACGCCTGTAAATTTGATAATGTATTGTTCTATAATAAATTACTCCTCTCATCTCTATTGGTGCAGAGTGGTCTTTCATTGGCAGGATTGTTTTATTTCCCCAACACTAAATGTCAACGTGTTTCTCAATGAAAGGAGCGACCCTTAATATTTTTTTCTGGTCAGATATTGAACTTTCTCCTAAATTCATACTGTCAGTGCTCCTAAAGCAGCTCTTTGGGAGTGTGCCCACTGATCCCTCCAGGGCCGGCTTTCTCACCCTGCTGAGTGTCAAGGGCTCTTATCTCTCAGTATGTCCCCACATGACCTCAGGGCATCTTCTTGGAGGGGGTCATCAGAGGTTGTACTTATATCCAAACAAAGGTTGTCATGTTGAGGTGCTAAGGGAGGGGTGTGGAGATTTCCAAACTATTGGCCAATGATTATTTTCCTTCTTCCTTCCTGAGATGCAGTTTTATAAAGGCAAAGTCTTATTTTAAATTCTGACTCTTGTCTTACTTTGTACACTAGCCACTCATTGAAAAGGAGACTTAGAATTAAAAATGACCTTAAAAATCAAAATAAGCAGCACCGAAAACTTCTGAAAGCTCATAGACATGTCACTGTAGACAACATGCCTGGTGCAGAAGGACTATTAGGTAGGTGGGTACAAGACAGGAAGAGATCCAGAGAACTTAGAGAGGAAGAGACATTTCCAGTAACTTTATAGTGTAGTAAACAGTGATCATGGGAGGAAATCAAGACAATTTGTCAATCAAGACAAAATGATCAACCCATTTTTTGCCTATCAAAGTTGAACATGAAAAAATCTTAAGACATAGTTTTGGTGAGTGTGTTAGTTTTCCAATGCTACTGTAACAATTTACCACAAATTTAGTAGCTGAAAACAGTATACATTTACCATCATATGGTTCTGGAATTCAGAATCTGACACAGGTCTCACTGGGCTAAACTCAAGGTATCTGCAGGTCTCTGCTCTTTCTGGAGGCTCTAGAGAAGAACACATTTCTTTACATCTTCCATTCATTTAAAATGGTGTTGCAAAAATGTATCCAAGGCAAGTTAAACGCTTATATATATATATATATATATTCACCATATGAATATCTAGTCACTAGCCCAGCTTCCGACTCTCTGAACCTGTCATTAACATATTATATATACAACCTAAGACCCCCTCCAAAGGGAAATAATTCAAGAATGGCAGATGACTATTTCCTCTGAGTGTGTGTGATTTGAAGTTTCTTCTTATTTGGCATTTTGCTAGTTTGCATTTTCTGATATTTTCATATTGAGTTTGATGTGAGGTGTATGCCACTGCAATACAGAGCACCAGCTCTGGAGTCACACCTCCTGGATGTGAAGTTCAGCTTTGCACTTACTCACTGTGCAGACTTGGGAAAGTTAATTATCCTGCCTGTGCCTCAATTTTCTCGCCTGCAAAATGGGGGCAATAATAGTACAATCTTCAAAAACCAGTAAAGCTGACTTCCACCCCCATGCACTCTGATTCAGTCAGTGTAGGTTGCTGGCCGGACATCAGGACTCCTAGACGCCCCCCAGGAGAGGTTTCCCCTCAGTTGAGTATGGAAACTAGAGATGAGCATCCTCCCCACTTCTGCCTACCCACTCTCCCCCCACTACATCCGGGTTTCTTTAAATAGGTTGTGTTTTCATCTGCGTGACACACATTGAATCTGAACTGGTGATTTTTAGTGGTCCTTTCCTGCTAATTTTATAGAAAGAGAAAATAGCCACGTAGGACAAAAGTTAAATACCAATACATTATTGCAACGTATAAACCATTTACCTCTAATGCAACTGCCTCTAATAAGATTGTCATTGTTAGGCAATGGCTCAACGTCTGAAAAGTGTGTCTTTTGATGGGCTCCTCAGGACAGATAAATACGATGTACTACTATATGCCGATTTTATATTATAGGTATTTTGAAACCGTGCTGCTGCTCTTGACCGACTAAAGTACATTCCAAATAAGATTTATATTTAAGTGAATGAGCACAGAACACAATACTGAGATTGACTTTGGACATTCCTAATTGTTTTGAGTTTAAATGTTGTAGAGAATTGTTTTTGTACATTGGCTATGGAGCATATAAGCCTGGATGCTGAGCCTGTCTTGGGCATGACAGAATGTCCCTTTCTCGTGACAAGTCGTGATGAGGCTGCATAATCCTTACTGAGCAAAATGAAATAAAAGAAACTCAGCACCACACCATAAAATCATGGAAATGTACCACTTTAGAGCTGGAAAATCCCTAAGAGATGATCTAGTTTAACTATCTAATTTTATGGATGAAGAATCCAGTAAAATACAGTTTCCATTTATCAGAAAATGTCTTTAACTGAGCAGAGCTGCCAGGAAATGGTCTCCCAGCTCAGCTTAGAGGGAGGGGGGTGAAAAACGTATATCACCAGGCAAATAGCCACTCTTAGGTCTTGTGTATTAGAAGGACGTGCCTCTGGAACCCGCTCCAATCAGTCCTCTCCCAGGTAAGGTAAACCGAGGTAAACTGAGGTTCCTCCGGGGACAGGAGGTGTGGGTGGCTGGGGGCCCACAGCAGAACGTGTCTTCCCTGAGTGACAGTCATATGATTTCACTGGGACCCAACCGGAAGAAAAAACGGTCTGACAAAATGGATGTGAAGTCAGAATTTTAAGAATATGTTCAAGTTTGCCTTTCCTGTAGTAATGCTTGACCGCTTGGAATTTTATAAACAATTTCCTTTCCCTTTCCATTCTGGATTATTTTCCCAGGATGATATACAACTGTCCTCTAACCATTAGGAACCAAGCCATAACTGATGAGTCATCTTACAGAGACGGAGCAGATCCTACTGGCTGGGACCGTGGTGGGGCCTAAGAGAGAAGGTCCCAGGAGGAATGGTGGTGGGTCCCTTGGAGGTTTCCTAGGAGAAGAAAGTCACAGCGGGAGGCTGGCGGTGACTCCCGGGGAGTGTCTTTGTTGGGGTCCTGGAGGCTTATCTGAGGCCACGCACGGCTGACCCACCAACTGCCCCGTCTTGCTCAGAGTCTGTGTCAGCCAGACCTCCTGCTGACTGCCGTGCACATCTCCAAACACCAGCCTGGTGGGACCTGATGTCTTGTCCCACAGACGACACCATTGGCACTAAGACAAGAATCCGCCCCAACCCCTAGCAGTTAGGTTGATGAGTCTGCCCTTTAAGAAAGAAGCCTTCAGACAAATCAGGCGTCTGATCCTGCCTGCAAAAGAGTAGCCCCAAGGGTGGAATGACCAAAGTGACAGTGCTCCAGGGCTCTCTGGGGACTTGGCTTTGCCAGTCTCGCCCCAGAGGTGCCTGTTCCCATCTCACTTGTACAGTTTCTATGTAGGCCTGGGAGGGGAGGCAGGTAGACATGCCCCCTCTGAGGAGAATGGAGGAAGGCTGGCTTAGTGAGAATTTTGAGACTTCTGAGGGGAAGGGTCAGAAGTGTAAAGGGACGAAAGTTTACCTCTGCCCTCACAGGTTTTCACCTGGGCCTGAGAATTAAACTGACATAAGACAAATCAAGAGGGGAAAAGCATACAGGTTCATTTACTATAGGTTTAGGTAAGCCTTCACAGGCAGCAAAGAAGCAAAGAAGCGACAAACCTGAATGCTTTTATACTGGGTTGAACAAAGAGAAGGAATTGCGGAAAAGTATCTAAAATACATGGGGAGGCTGAGAAATGTGAGAGCTATTTTTAAAAGGTCTGTTTGTACAGAGCCCTCTCAGCATGACTCCCTGTCCTGCAGGATGAGAACATTCCTTCCCTCCAGGCACAGGGGGGACATCTTCCATGTGGAGTCCTCTCTCGGGCTTCCAGGAGGAGCACCCTTCCTGCACCTGGTGTTATTTTAAGTGCATTTTGCTCAAAATAGTCCTTATGCTCAGGTGGCATATTGTGGGGTTGCATGTCCTGCTACCCTTCAGGAGAATATAAACAATACTTCACATTTGCTTCATGGCTTATGCTTTTTCAGATACCTGAATATACATCTTTGCATTTGCTCTTCACAACTATCCCGTTAGACTGACCAGGAACGTATCGCTATTTCCATTCTCCAGCTCAGAAAATGAGGCTTGCTGAGGTCAGAAAGTGGAGCTACATTGAGAGCTCAGTGCTGTCCCTACGACGAAGACAAACATTCCTTTTACAATATGCTGCAATAGAGCATAAAATAATCACACCAGAGGTGTCTATCAAGGCTCAGTGAAGTGCACTCACTGGTCTGAGTTGGACGAAAAGAAGGAGGAGGCAGGAGTCTAGTCCTCTGGGCCCTGTGTGCAGATGTGCTGATGCAGCACCCCGACGGTAGCGCCAAGGTCCCTGCGGGAGGCGTCTACTAATCCAGAGGATGATCCATCAGAGGAGGATGGATGTGCAAACCAGGGTGCCAGGTGCCTCCACTTTCCACAGATGCCCAAGGGCAGCTGGTTTCAAAGGGTACTCATTATTTACAGATGACTGTCTGCTCTTTAAACCCAGGCAGTCTGGGTTTCCTTTGGATCATCTCACCCTCATCCAGCAAGTTCTAGCCCTCCTGGGCTTTTAATGAGAGGGAGTGGCCACTTGGCTACAAAGGATAAGAGAAATGATGAATAAGGGCTTGAGCACACGCTCAGTGGCGGGAATGGACTTTCACAGCAGACTTTCTCACCACCTCCTGACCCTTGGAAGAGAAGAACTCATTCTTTTTAAGTAGCCAAAATGTGTGACACTGTTTTTGTCCTAACAATAAATAAACATGACCCTCCCCAAACCCAAGATATTCCTCACTGGTAAAACAGGGCACGCCAATATTAAACTTGCACTCCTAGAGTGGTTGGTACAGAATTCCAGGGAAGATGCTAAAAGAATTCCAGGGAAGATGCTAACATCCCATGCGTGCCACGAGAAGGGGGCCTGTCATTTATTACAGGGATTCCCATTAACTGCTGCTGTCAACAGGACTCCAGCTGGCTCAGTGCTAATGCATTATTAGGAGACTTTGGACATTCCATAAACATTGTAAATAGCCTCAGTATAACTGATTGCTCTTCATAATGACATTATTAAAATTGAAAAAATCGCCTTTGATGGAAGAGGCTAATAGACAGCATTTGGTGGAGAACGTTCACTTGTCGGCTTGTGTTTTGGGCTCTGTAATTAGCAATTTCAGGTAAGAACTGCAGTGGAGCCCATGATGGGGTTAGCGTTCTGTGACTCCAGTGGTAACATCTGGACCTAAGCATCTTTGGGGTGTGCAGCTGAGAAAAGCTGAAGGCTCCTGGTCAAATGATGTCTCCATTTGAAAGGAGGAATCGAGCTAATTATCCTCTTCCCTATAAAGAAAAAAAAGTTGCCCCCAATTCAATGAAAGGGTCACTAACCAACATCCAAGATTTCTTTATGTGCAGAAGCTTCGATTCATCCATTTTCTTGAAATACTGGCTGCATCTTACCTTTGGATTTTGCAGAACACTTTTTGTTGTAAAGCTTAAACTAAAACGGCAGATGGGGCTTCCCTGGTGGTGTAGTGGTTGAGAGTCCGCCTGCCGATGCAGGGGACACGGGTTCGTGCCCCGGTCCGGGAAGATCCCACATGCCGCGGAGCGGCTGGGCCCGTGAGCCATGGCCGCTGAGCCTGCGCGTCCGGAGCCTGTGCTCCGCAACGGGAGAGGCCACAGCAGTGAGAGGCCCGCGCACCGCAAAAAAAAAAAAAAAAAAAAAAAAAAACGGCAGACGGATGAGAAGCAGCAGCAGGAGAACCTATTCAGAAAGGCTATTCCTGTATCTGCACAGAGATCCCTGATGGGCGACGGCCTGGAAAACAGACCGCCTGGAATGCACCAACCCCTCCTGGACAACCAGGAAACGTGTGTGACCATGAGGCCATCATATTCGGGGTGATTAAAAACCAGAGTAATGATGATAGGGAAGGAATAAAGAAAACAGAAAGAAAAACCTAGGTCTTTTTATTCTAGGAAAGCTTTAGAGTGAGACTCCAAATCTCTAGATAATTTTTATCATTGTCAATTAATATATATGAAGCCCTCACTGAATCATTGCCTGGCTACAGAATTCCAGGGAGACAGAAGGTTATGTGGTATCTATCTTAATCTCAGAACTATATTTTAGTTGATAATATAAAATTTCATCTCATCAGACCTTGGCTGAAGCTGTTAAGTACAGCATATTTGGGTGGTTTAATGCTATTTTCCTCCTCAAGGTTGACCTTATATCTGCCTGGGGTTGAGGGATACTAAAAAGAAGTCTTCTCAGCCGCATGGCACAGGGAGATCAGCTAGGTGGTTTGTGACCACCTAGATGGGTGGGATAGGGAGGGTGGGAGGGAGGGAGACGCAAGAGGGAAGAAATATGGGAACTTATGTATATGTATAACTGATTCACTTTGTTGTAAAGCAGAAACTAACACACCATTGTAAAACAGTTATACTCCAATAAAGATGTTAAAAAAATAAATAATTAATTAAAAAATAAAAAAAAATAAAAAGAAGTCTTCTTCAATCAAAGTTCTTTCTACATTTACCTGCCTCTCTTTTCCTGTTAAAAGTTCACCTGTGGACATTGGGTTTTCTGGGTTTTTTTAGTTGCTGCAAGAGTGTACTGTTAAAAAATTATTCCTCTGGAAAGTATGCATTGTAAGACATTATTAGCAATTATAATATTTATTATTCTTGTTAATATGAATAGAAGCAATGGTTAAAGTTGTGTGCCAATCAGTAGGCTAGAAGTATATATGTCATTTATCATATCATATAGATCATATATCACCATATTTATATATCGTATTATGACTATATATATATGACTGTACATCATATCATATATATAGCAAATGATTATAATTTTCATTTTACTGATGAAGAAACCGAGACTAGAGAGAAGCTGTATAACTTGGTCAAACAGGTAGGAAGTGGCAGACACCCCCCCAAACTTCTTAAACACTCTCCACAGCCATTCAGTTACCCTCCTTCTTCCTCTTCTTCCCTCTCTTCCTCTCTTCCTTTTCTCCTCCTTCCTTTCCTTCCTTCCTCCCTTTTTTTTCTCTTTCTGTTCTTTTCTTCTCTCTCTTTCCTTCCTCCCTTCTTTCCTTCTTTCTTTTCCTCCTTTCTTCCTTTGGACCCACAGCAGGCCCTCAGGTTAACAGAAGCCGGGGCTACACGTCTTGGAAGGGAGGGAGAAGTATGACCGGAAGGCCGCCTGACACTGAGCTCGGGCCTCGAGTCTGCGTCTGGTACACTGGTTCCCCAGGAATGTAAATGAACCATGAAACAAGTGTGCAGAATACAAAGACTTCCCGAACCTCCACGTTAGTTTTTTCCATCACTTTCCCCTTGTGTCTCCAACTCTTTCCCCCTGAAGATGAATGACTCAATGAATCATCCTTTTCTTAACCTTGTTAATATTAATAGAATAGTTTTAAAAACTGGATTCAAATAATACTCCTTTTCTTTTTTTTCCAGTGTACTGTTGTCCCCAGTACAAGACTAAAAAGGGACTGGAGGTCAACGTGCTCAGGCTCTTGGTTCATCACTAACCCCTACAAGGAAGTCCCTGAGGTGCGGAGAGTTGAGACGGATCGTGGCTCATGTGGTCACTGCAAAGGCACAAGGTGGTGGAGCTAATGATGCTGGAGGTGCCGCAGTTGCTCAGGTGACAGTCACTGCAAAGGAGCATGGCGTCATTACAGTAACCACAGCTGTAAGACACACACTTTTTCTCAGAGGATCACAAACTCATGGCCTGAGTCACATCGTGGAGAACGGGATTAGCCTTACGAAGCTGGGCGGGGTGACTCATGGCATCCTCACATGCCCTAACTTTCCGGAATCCCGAGGAACAAAGAGCCACGGGCAGGTTCCAGCAGCATCTCGGGATGGCTCTTCTTCCCGCACCTCTTTGCAAAGACCCGCTGGGCCTTGAACATCGCTCGGTCCCCACAGCGAGGCTCCGCCGGGTGACACCTGCCTGGAGTCGCGCGAAGGAACCGCCCAGAGCGCAGTGGTCACAGGACACTCCAAATACTAGGAGGTTGCCCCTGCCCCTCCTCCTCCCCCCACCCCCTCCCTCCCAGTTCCATGTCTGCCTGTTTCCAGGCCTCCAACTCTAGCTCAGAACTCACCCGACGCCCCAAGAGAACAGGGGTGGTCTGCGATCCCAGTGAAGAGGTGCGCACTTGAACGGGCTGCACCATGAAAAGCACAATAAATGCCCCCCACCCCCCGCCTTGGGCTGCAGTGGGCTGTTTTCCGGGCTGTCATGTGATGAGCCGTGGATATGACAGAGTCACTCTCGGCACACAGAGTCTGGGCTGTGTTGGTTAGGGGCTCGAGCCCACCCGTAGGCACGTGGCTGCCCACATAGAGCAGGGATTCCTGCTGCTTCGCTCCACGTCCTCGCTGAGTTCTCCCGGGAAGCCCCCAGCGTCCGCCGTCCTCCCCTGCCACCCTGCCCTCGTGTAGACACAGGACTCCCAGGGAATGAGCACCTGCTTTCCCATTTATCAGCGAGGATGCTTAGCATACTTGACTTACAAAATCACGCTGGAAGATGCCTTCTGCTTGGGGGCTAAGCCGGGCCACTTTGAGGGGAGATCAAAAGGCTGGAGCTTTCCAAAGTGCAGTTAAATTTAACATTCCAAGAGTCAGGAGGGCGGATTAAAATAGGATTTTGCCTGCAGTAACACTCAGGGCCTCTTTCTCATTGCTGAGAGGACTCAGCCAGGAAGGTGCTGTGCAGGGAGCTTCCGCGGCTCCCCGCCTCATCTCAACAGCCACAGGCTTTTCTCTGTGGTGGGTGGTTGCCAGGCAGGGCCTGTTCCTTCCTTCCAGGAGGGAGCCCAGCCCGCTGCAAATCAGCGCTTTCTTCTCTGCAGCAGTGGCTGCAGGACAATAAAAACACCCAGCTTTGGGAAAGGGATTTACAAACAAGTGTAACAGGATAATCTGAAACCGGGTGTAGAGAGAATCACCTCATTCAACACCAACTATTTGAGATATTTGTGTCATGTTGGCATCTCACTCCAATGAGGATCTTTGTTTTCTTCATCATAATTATTTTACTACTATTATCACTATTAATTTGCCATCTGCCACTGAGAAGGCCAGAAATGGTGAATTCATTAGAACTTGGGGAAAGAAGTGGCCCCGAGACCATCCTGTCCCTGCCTGTGTTGGCAGGACCACTCAGCCAGAGAGGTGCCAGGGCCTCCTTTCCAAAGGTTTGGGAGTCTGTTATCTGTAAACCGAATTTCTCTTTCTTTCGTGTGATCCAAGGTAATTTAAGGAAACTAGATACACAGTACTGTGTACGAACAAGAAACACACAAATGCTGCTTCAAAGAGCTCTGGCTCCAGAAAGAGTGTGTACCCTGGCGAGCTCGGTGTTTCCCTCTGACCGGTGTCAACAGGATACCTTTCACTTCCAGCCAGAGGTTCGGACCTTGGCTATATACAGGGGCACGTCTTACCTTTCCTAACCCCACCTTGATATCCTAAACAGACATTGATTAGTAATGCCCATTTGCCTGTGAGGAAACTGATTAAAAGATTGGCCCAAGGTCACACAGCTACTAGCTGGAAAGGTGAGGGTTAAATTCTGGTTAAGTCTAATTCTAAACCTAAAACCTGGGCTACTCATGGGCAACCCTGACACCAAAACAAAAAGTTATATTCATGTCCAAATTCAATGGCAGCAAAAACTAACCAGAATTTACATCATGTTCCTAGTAATCTATATGTCATTTATTCTGAATATGAACACAATTGGGTACAAAAATACTGTATTTTCAAAACAGAACACTGTCTCAGCCCCTGCTGGGGGTGTTATACAAAATATGATGAACATACCATATTACCTTCCTAAAATCAGCCAAAAATGTACTTTGAAACATGTATCTCAGGGTTTTGCTCAGGGGGCGGTGGACCTTTTCAAGTAGAAGATTCACAGCAGTGCCGTGTAATATTGTCTGTATGTTATGAAACATGTACATTAAATATCAGAACCTAGTAGAACTTTAAATGAATGTAATTCAGTTTCCTACTCAACAGAAAAAGAACCTCCCTCTGCATCTCTGACAGCTGCTTGCTCAGCTGGTCTGGCCACCTCCACAGGTAGACTGTTCCTCTGAGTGTCAGCAAGGTGGTTAGAGAATCCTTCCCGCTTCTCAGCCAAGCTTTCCTTCTCCATGACGCCCCTCGGCTCCCCTTCTGTTTCATGGCCGAGCAGCACAGGACCCCATATGTATACTCTTTCCAACAGTGCTGACGTTTTACAGCACCAACACTTCAAATGACTGTTTGAAAACATAATCACTTATCTAAACATTTTAAAGTGACTTGAGATCTTTGAATCAAAAGTTTGGCCCCCAAATTCTATGCCATTCAATAGATGCTTTTAGTTTTTTGTAGCTCTGATGCCCCCTCACCAATTTTAGAGATGAAACTTTTAAAATACTCTACATATTTAAAAGAAAAATCACGAAGTAGATGCTGAATAGATTCAAGTGTATTTCCTCCTTTACATCTCCATATGGGGGTTGGCGGGGGTGATTAAGCTTCTCTGGCAGAATGTAGAGAGTGTATCTTCCTCAATAATTGGGTTGAGAGTGGCGTTTACCATTCAGGGAACTGTTGCCCTGGGAGAAGCTGGATCTGGCTGCAAGTCTAGAGATGAACGTTTTCAAAATATTCTTAGAACAAACTAAGCTATTCACATCTGAACTAGACTTTTATTTTTAATTTAAAGAAAGAAAATGGATTTAAGAAATGCAAGAGAGCTACATTGACAAAGAAGCTGTAGAGCCTGAGACCCATGTCCTGGCAGCACTGGACCATGTAACTGCCCTGACAGCTCCGTGAGGGGACTGTGTCTCGGGGCATCTCTTCCTCTCACCCACGGGCTTGAGGGGATCATTCCAGTGACAGGAAACACAGTCCAACCTGGTTGACTCCCTAAATCGTGGCCAGTTCTGAGACTTGAAAGCCTTCAACGGGGGTCGGTCCCAGTCTCCTTCTGCCTTGTCCCTCTACCATTAGGTGACGTGCGTTTGTGTTTCCTGTGACTCCTGTGCTCGCCACCCTGCCTCAGACTCAAACCCCACAGCTCTTTCCAGAGAGGAAGCAGGCACCAAACACCAGGCTTCTCCCTCACCTTGCTGTCACCTGCCACTATGGTATTTGCTCTTTACTTTCAACCTGTCACCTTCCTGCATTGTACGTCGCTTTCCGAGTACATGAGGCAGTTTCACTGAGTACCAGGCTGCAGTTCTGTAATTCTTGAGCTTGAAACCTCCTACTTAACATTCCACTTCTTTACTCCCAAAGTGCATTCACACATCGAGTTACTCAAGAGCTCCCCTGGCTGAAGGCTCCGCCCAGTTTCTCTGACACCCTCTGGGAGGTGCCCCTGAGAGGCCCTGGAAGATGACAGCCCACCCGACGCTCCTGCAGGGACTCGTCCTCAGCTCTCATGGGTGCTGAAGACACAGCACTCTCCTGACTTGATTCCAAACAGAACCGTCTTTGCCAAACCATCAGGTGCCTGTCCATACTGCACTCGCCCACAGCCCACTAACTCCTAAAGAATTCAGCCTGGTTGATGCTGCTTCTCCCTCTGAAGAAATGTCCAAAGAATTCCCTGAGTGAGGCCACAGACTAGGGCTGCCCAAACAGCCTCTTGGTCTCTGGTGACCCAGCACCTTCTCTTTGTACAAGGTAATCTTCATCGGGCAAGTCAGGGGTCTGTCAACTCCAGAGACAGCAAATGACTATGAGCTTAAATTCCCAACCTTTTCCCATTTTCCTGGTATTTCCCTGCCATCTTGTCAGATACCACAGATTCGTTTCTCCAGAGGTGTCCTCTCCTCTTCCCAGCTCCAGGCTCCTGTTACTTAGGAGGCAGAAGCACATGTATATAAGTCTTGTCTCTGACATCTAGTAATCATCCTGTGTCTGTTTCTATTGGTAACGTGGGGTAACCACAGTGCGTACTTCTCAGGTTGGCTGGGAAATCTCTACTTCATAGTGATAGACAATCTGATCAATGGCGATGCTGTGTTAGATTTGACAAAAATTAGGCAGTAGACTTAGGAAAACTTGAGCATCGTCCAGTTGTTATTTCCCACTCAAGGTGACACTGGTAGGAATCTGTTGTGGTGAATGCTCATTGTTTCTGGAGATGCTAAAGGGGTGTTCATTGAAAGAGAGATGTATGCTTCGGTCTTAGTTACTCAGGACTGATGGTAATAGCTTCGATTTATAAATACACATGTCCTGGCTCTGTTTTCTTAGCTGACGATAAGCTCACAGTTGTCTTATCTAGTGATTACACAAACTGTAAAGGGCCATAGTATAGCCAAAAATACCAAGACACATGAGCTGAATGTGATTTTTATATGCTGGCGTAATATGATGTTTCTGACTTTGGAAAGTACCTTCATGATTTAAACCTCTTCACTTTTACTGAAGAAGGATAATTTGCTTCAGATTAGAGTCAAAACAATGAAACTGATTATAGAAAAATGACCTTTCTTATACCTACACGTATCAAGTGGATTCTTAGGGAAGCAAGCCCAGCAGGTAATCCATTTAACTAACTGACTGAGTCCACGAGACTCTAAGAAGCCATTTTTACTTTTACTACCCTAAGCCAGTTCCATCACTGGGAGCCCACGAGTTTTCCTGGAGTCACCTTGGTGAGATAACATGTGTTGTATTCGGCCTGGAGACATCAGCCTTTTTTATTTATTTTTTTACTCAAAGTTTGTAGTTCCACATTTAACATGTAGCAAGATCCTTGTTTTGATGCAATGTCATCAGCATCTGATACTGTCGGGACTGAGAACTTGGTTTAGAATCTTGCTCCCACTCCTCAGATAAGGCTGAACACTCGGGGCACGTGACGATATATCTTGGTCTGCTATTTGCTTCCTTCCAGACAGAGGTGGTCCTGCAGCCATTCCAGGTATTTAGTATTCCTGTGTATTTTTACAGGTTCTTAGGTAAGTCCATGGTTAAGATGCATTATGGGTAAGCAAATTTTATTAACTTCTAAAGAACCATCTGGAATCATATGTGTGGCTGATATACATAAAAGTGTAATAGAGAAATATAAATATGAAAATAATAGACTTAGTCTAAATAAGTAATCTTGGATAACTGGCTGCCTCTGAACCAAGAATATATAGCAAGAAATATGTTTGCAACAAGGTTTGCTTCTCTGCCCTTATGTGAAGGAGGTGGACCTAGGCTCTTACATGAAAGGGTGCAGATAATAAATGTACTCGTTGCACATTTATCCTAAAGCTGGTGCAAGGCTAGTCTGGCTCTAGGTAACGATTTAAAAAAAAAAAAAAAGATCTTTCTCTGTCACTTGTTTCTATTTCTGTGATGATTTCTTCTTGTCAAAAGCTATGAAAGATCTGTGATTCTACCTTCCTTGCAAGCTAAAATGTTAGCCTCCCACAGTTTCATGGGTGCAGGCAGAAGATGTGAGATTCCTGGGTCAGAGGTAAAGGACAATCTATTACTCACAGAAATTGCAGTTGCCTGAATATCACCATTTTTCTTGTGCTGGTTCCTTAAAGTTCCAGTCCCCATGGAGCACCATGAAGTGGGCCAGGTGATACAGGCACATGCATCAGGTTGCTGGATTAGTCAGGGTTCTCTAATAGGTGATATCTATATCCATATCTGTAGCTACATCACCTATATCAATAGATAGGTAGATAGATGATAGATTTATTATAGAAATAGGCTTGTGTGATTGTGCAGGCTGAGAAGCCCACCATCTGCCGTCTGCAAGCTGGAGACCCAGAAGAGCCGGGGGTGTGACCGTCTGAGTCCGAAGGCACGAGAACCAGGGAACTAATGGTGTAAGTCCCAGTCCCAGTCCAAGGTCAGAAGAATATGAGAGGACAGGTCCCAACTCAATCAGTCAGGCAGGATAAAAGGAGTGAATTTCTTCTTCCTGTACCTTTTGTTTTCTTCAGACCCTCAACGGATTGGATGGTGTCCACCCACATTGGGGAGGACCATCTACTCTACTCAGTCTATCAATTAAAATGCTAATCCCTTCCAGAAACACCCTCACAGACAGACTCAGAAATGATATTTAAAATGGACACTACGTGGCTAGTCAGGTCCAAACATAAGATTAACCAGCACAGTTGGGTTACAAGAGTGGAACCCAAAGCTTGGAATCCCTAATCTTTCATAAGGGGCATGCCTGCCCTGTGCTCCAGAGGGGGATCCCGTCCGTGCTCCTGTAAGCAAACTTACCCCTTTCTCAGAGAGAGACATTGTCAGTGTCTCCCAAAGCTCTTCACTCTACAAACATCCATCAAGAGTGTCCAGAACAAACACTCACAGGGCATGCAGAAACAGAAGGGGTGCACAAAGAACTGTCTCCCAGCATTTCTTTCTTCCCCTTTAAATCCATGGAATCCCATCAAAACACAAAGCTAAAATAAGTTATTTGCACCATGATGAGAATTATTTCCTATCATTATCTCTCCTCTTCAGGCATGTTTGTATTTTAAAATCAGTATGGCTAATTGCAGAGCTGGAGACATCGTGCTGCTGTTACAGAAATCTCAAGCTCTATTGGGTAAGCTGGAAGTGGCTTTGGGAGCCAGGAGAACTGCTTGTACCGGGGGTGCAGAGGCAGAAGTGAGAGCATCACCAACAGCGTCCGTCCATACTCCCCACCCACATTAGGAGCTGCCCTTAGTTGGGACCACATTTTCTAGCCCATCTTGCATTCAGAGGCATCCATACTAGTGCAGTTTAGTAAGGACTACGAGCAGAACTGTACCCATAAGACCCTCCCCTGAGGCCCCTCCACACTCTTTTCCCTTTTGAAAAAATGAGGATGGTCAAAGGAGGACCTTAGAAGCTACACGCGAAAGATGGCACAGTCTTTGTGTAGAAGTTGGACAACTATGAACACACTCACTGACTTAGTTCTGCGTGTTCTTATGCTACTTTCTGTGTTGAAGCTATTACATATTTCAGGATATTATTTATATTTATTTTAGGGTTGCTTGTTATAGCAGCTAGCCCACCCTATTACAAGTAAGTTGTATTGATTAGGAGTGATCTTGGAGAAACGTGGAACAGTTTCTCAGATGCCCCAGGAGCGTCCGCTCTGACCTTTGTAATTTGGGTGACATCTTTTTTAGAGATTTTAGACTTCTATATTCTGTCTTATGGCAGAATATAAAGTTGATTAAAATGAAGAATATAAGGATGATGAAGATAACATAAATGCTATCACTCAAATGTCTTCCATACACTTGAAGGCATATAATTTATGCCATCTAAGACTGATGAATTACCTAAATATGTCCTTCATAGTAGAGATCCCACAGTTAGACTAACATCTCCAAAGATCTTAGACAACAATATCTTTGTTTGCCAACTTGTTAAAACTAAAACATTTAGCAAAATTCAAGATATAATAAAAAGAGTTGGTGGCAGCTTATTATGTTTAATGACAAACACAAACTTTTGGCTTATTGGAGGCAAAACTCCACTGCAAAGAAGAATGTATGGATACACTTTAACTAAGAAATAAATGCACAATTAGCTAAATATGGTCTAGAATTCTGAGTATTAATATAAAGCAAGGGCCGGCAAAGTTTTTCTATAAAGGGTCAAACAGGAAATATCTTAGGCTTTGCGGGCCAGACAGTCTCAGTAGAAACTGCCCAAATGTGCTGTGGCACCAAAAGCAGCCTCAGATAGGACATAAATGAGCAGACGTGGCTGGCTGCCAATAAAACATTATTTACGAAAACAGTCTCTGCACTGGATTTGGCCCATGTGCCTGAGTTTGCCAGTCCCTGATGTAAAGAATCTATATTCTTGTGTGTGTAGAGAGTTTTGTATCTTATAGAGCACATCCTTCAGGGTTATCAGATTCTAACTCTGTGTATTGTCTGAGGTTTTTTGTAATTCTTTGTAAGTTAGAAGTAACTGATTATATGCAAATTCTTTCCTTTCTGGTAGTGATTTAACTGGCTTCCTTCCCCCCCCAGCCTCTCCAGTCTTGTGTCCACTTCCAATAGATCTCTACCTTCCCTTATTCCACATGCATTTGTGCTGTTTAGACTTTTCCTTTGAATGGGTTGTCACATCTGCCTGGTTTCCTCACAGCATATGAGTTACATAAATTCTTATTTATTTATTGGCTGCATTGGGTCTACGTTGCTGCACGCTGGCTTTCTCTAGTTGCGGCGAGCGGGGGTTACTCTTCATTGCAGCGCACGGGTTTCTCATCGCGGTGGCTTCTCTTGTTGCAGGGCACGGGGTCTAGGCACACAGGCTTCAGCAGTTGTGGCACGCGGGCTCAGTAGTTGTGGCTCTAGGGCTCTAGAGCGCAGGCTCAATAGTTGTGGCGCATGGGCTTAGTTGTTCCGCAGCATGTGGGATCTTCCTGGACCGGGGATCGAACCCATGTCCCCTGCATTGGCAGGTGGATTCTCAACCACTGCGTCACCAGGGAAGTCCCTACAGAAATTCTTTAACATGTGTTCTCTTTCAATCAGTGTAGAGTAATGATTTTATCTTTTTCTGAAAAGTATTTCTTAATTGCATGCGTACTGTATGTGTTCGTGCACATGTGTGTGTTTAATGATCAAAAGTGATCAGTAGCTCGGACACAAAATTCTAAGTGAAGGTATTTCCAGACACGTGAAACCAGTCGTTCCCTCCCCAATCTCACAAATAGATGGTTACAGCATTGTATTTATATAGCTTCTCCCAAAAGTGCTTTCACAGCCATTAGCTCATTTGTTTCTTTCAACACCTTTCCAGGCTTTGTTAAGACAAATGATTATTAAAATCTCATCAAGAAGGAAAGGGTGACACATAGAAACTTCACAAATGAATTTCTGTGTCTGCTTGGAAAGAAGAGCTAATTAAAGATCAGCACATAATCACTCATTCACTTTACGGTCCTTCATCCCCACTCAGAGGAATATTCCTCCCTCCTGTTCCACACCGGCTTTACAGTTTGCTGAACCCACCATCATTTTCTAAGCAGCAGGAAGATTGTAATGACAGTTGAGCTCTGGAGTTAACTTGGATTGGTTTGTTTATCTGACTAATATGGGATGCATTCAAAAGTTAGCAAAGATTTACTTTTCAAATTCTAAGTTTCTGTCATCAGCAAAATGACATTATGAATATTATAGTCTTATGACTATCAAGCTAATATGCATTTTTAACAACCTCCTCCTGACAAACTTTCTCTTAGTCACACAGATAGAAGGCAATCTGACACTTAGAAGCTGCCACCAGACAGAAGTCCACTGAGAGAAAAGGAGCTGCCACTGGCCCGTGAGTAGAGCTTGCAGCGGCTGCTAATTTCAAGGCAGGAAGTCTTTTTCAATGTTGCTTGTAAAAATTTAACTTCAGCATTAAACAAACTTCAGGAATAGAAACTCAACAGGGGAGACATGAATGTATATAAATAGAGGGGCTTGTAAAAGCCAATTAAAGCCTACACTAGAATCTGCACAGGAGATAAGAATGATAGAACACAAACGGGAAAATTCAGGGTCACTCCAGCTAACAGCATTGCCACAGAGTATTTGCATCTCCTCTGTTTTTAAGCAGGGAGGTAGCCAGAAGAGTATCTTCAACTTTCACAGGACTATGCTGCTATAACAATAGGTGACACGTCTGATCATTTTCCAGAAAAATTATAGGGTGACTTATCAAGGAAAGCATACAGTGTTTCTATTTTAGATTCTAAGTTTGATGGAGGAAATTTCTAGAGTAGATGGTCTTGCTCATAAGGCTGTATTTCAACTAATTTTAGTACTAACTTCCTTGGGGATTTGAAAGAAGAAGTAAGCAGATTTCAGACTTGAGACCAATTTCTTTGGGAGTTTCTATAGCATTCAATTTTATGTCATTGAGAGTCTGTGTTTGCATTTGTTTCTGTATTCAGAGACAACTAACTAACTAACTAACTATATATATGTGTGTGTGTGTATATATATATATAAATCTTTGAGGAGCCATTAGAGACTTTGCTCTTAAATATATAAAAATAACCACTAGTTTGCTGTTTTCCCTCTATGACTACTAAAGCATTATACTACATAGTAGGTATGTGATTATATATTCTAGCATTTGTACATGGCTGAAGACCATATGAAATGAAAATTAAGATACTTAGGTTTCTATTGACTTAAGTCATTTTAAATATAAGATATTTAATATAACTTTTTAGCTGTTCACAGACTATTAAATGTCAGAAATTATTTTCCTACATTCAACAATAAAATGAAATTCTTTATACAATTTTTGGTGGTTTTTTCCCCCTTCATGATAAAGAGGTAAATAGTTAAAGGGAAACTGAGTGCATACAGTTTCAGATCCAGTGAGTCCAACTCACAAAGAATTGTATTAAAAAAGCACAGCGTAAAAGACCCCAAATAGCCAAACAAATCTTGAGAAGGAAGAAAAGAGCTGGAGGTATCACTCTCCATGACTTCAGACTACACTACAAAGTTACAGTAATCAAAACAGCATGGTACTGGCACAAAAACAGACACATAAATCAACGGAACAGAATAGAGAGCCCAGAAATAAACGCACACACTTATGGTCAATTAATCTACAACAAAGGAGGCAAGAATATACAATGGAGGAAAGACAGTCTGTTTCATAATCAGTGCTGGGAAAACTGGACAGCTACATGTAAAAGAATGAAATTAGGACATTCTCTAACACCATACACAAGATAAACTCAAAATGGATAAAAGACCTAAATGTAAAACCAGAAACCATAAAGTTGCTAGAAGAAAACATAGGCAGAACACTCTCACTCTTTGATATAAATAGTAGCAATATTTTTTTGGATCTGTCTACTAAGGCAAAGGAAACAAAACAAAAATAAACAAATGGGACCTGATTAAACTTAAAAGCCTTTACACAGCAAAGGAAACTGTTGACAAAATGAAAAGACAATCTAGTGAATGGGAGAAAATATTTGCAAATGATATGACAGATAAAGGGTTAATATCCAATATATGTAAACAGCTCATACAGCTCACCATCAAAAAAACAAACAACCTGATTTAAAAATGGGCAGAAGAACAGAATAGACACTATTCCAAAGAAGACATACAGATGGCCAACAGGCACATGAAAAGATGCTCAACATCACTAGATATTAGAGAAATGCAAATCAAAACCACAATGAGACACCACTTCATACTTGCCAGAATGGCCATCATTAAAAAGTCCGCAAATAACAAATGCTGAAGAGGGTGTGGAGAAAAGGGAACCCTCCTACACTGTTGGTGAGAATGTAAATTGGTGCAGCCACTATGGAGAACAGTATGGAGGCTCCTCAGAAAACTAAAAACAGAACTACCATATGATTCAGCAGTTCCACTCCTGGGGATATATCCAAAGAAAAGGAAAACATTAATTCAAAAAGATATATGCACCCCAATGTTCATAGCAGCACTATTTACAACAGCCAAAATATAGAAGCAACCTAAGTGTCCATCAACAGATGACTGGATAAAGAAGATGTGGTATATATACACAATGGAATACTACTCAGCTATAAAAAGAAATGAAATTTTACTCTTTGCAACAACATGGATGAACTTGGAGGATATTATGCTAAGTGAAATAAGTCAGACAGAGAAAGACAAATACTGTACGATATCATTTATATGTGGAATCTAAAAAATAAAACAAACTAGTGAATATAACAAAAAATAAAAAGACTCCCATATATAGAGAACAAACTAGTGGTTACCAGTGGGGAGAGGGAAGGAGAAGGGGCAATATAGGGGTAGGAGAATAAGAGACACAAACTACTATTCATAAAATAAATAAGCTACAAGGATATATTGTACAGCACAGGTAATATAGGCAAGATTTGATAATGACTAGAAATGGGAGTATAACTTTTAAAAATTGTGAATCACTATGTTGTACACCAGAAACTTACATAATACTGTAAATCAGCTATACCTCAATTTAAAAAAAGAAAAAAAAGCACTATGTTTTTTTATAAGAAGCCCATTGAATGTCTTTCATAAATCCTTAGAGAAGTCAGAAATAGAAAGCTACATATTTCCAGGAACATGGAAAACTTGACCCAAAAAGGTAAAGTTACATCCTAGACTTGGAAAACAGGAAATTCTAGATGTTTTTTTGGCAAAACACATGGTGCTCCGCCTCTCTCAGTGTGTGTGCTAAAGTTTTCTGAGTCTGTGCATTCCTTCTAACTTGGGAATTCTCTAAAGGCTGAAATTCCTGTTTCTGAAGAGGAATAGTGATATCAAAAGCAGCAACAAAACAACCCTTCACAAGAACAAGCAAAGAGTATTGGCATTGCGGTTCCTTCACAGAATCACACATTTCAAAACTCACCCTGTAGGACAGGACATCTCCCAGACACTGGGGAATTACCTCCCCAGTGGGGAGGAAGGTAATTATTGTGCAGAAAAGGAAGTTGTGTGTGTGAATGAGCGCATTTGTGTCTTAGGCGTGATGGCTGGATAAACCACATCACTGGGTTGGGCAGGGCTGTGTATCTTGGAAATAGATGTTTCTTTGTTGTGATGGTTCCCCGAGAGATAAGAGAGAGCATGGAGCATCCCTCCGCTACAGACCAAGGAAAACACCCAAAGACAACATCAACATCAACAAGAAGGGCATAATGAGTGGGTGTGCGAGAAATTCCATCTGCATGAAGTGTGCTGGGAAAAGCCTGGCTGGTGAAAAACAGATTTGGCGCTCATTGTTTTGCTCAGTGAGTAAGCTGGCGAAGAAATGTGGGTGTGTGCTGCCGGGAAGAAAACAGACTGCAACAAAATGTAGGAATCATTTTTTAATTAAGGAAAATGTATATAAAATGATGTTTGTTTGGCTCCTAAAATTAAAGCAAAATAAAAAAACAAGCACACATCCCTCCATCTCGCAAGCCATTTAAAACTGAAGCTGGCCAAACAGTGCATCCGGGTACAGTCAGCCGAGGCGGCGTGTGAATATAAAGACATAGTGGAGTGGTCCTGGGGGCTATTAAAAATGTAACCAACCCTCCCTCCAGCTTCCAATACGCCCCAGAGAGGGCTGCGGTGAGCTGGCATTTGAGGAAGTTAGAACTTAACTGATGATCATCCCTGGCTTCTCCTCCTCCACAGTAGGGACCGGTGAATCAGAGTTTTTGTGGTTATGCTATTCAAACAGGCAGACACTTGGTGGTTTGCCTTTTGTTTAATTTGTTACAAGATCACACAGATATTTTCAACAGAGTTTCAGAAAGCATCTTGGGAAATCCACAAAAACGAGCTGAATCATCTAACCCAAAACAGCCGGTACCACATCTGACTGGATCTTGCTCTTCTTTCTCTGGGGAGAAAGTTCTCATCCTCAGTTAGATGTAAAAGCAAGGATGCAGAGATTGATTTAGGGCCGGACAGGACAGCCTAAGCAGAATATGAGCCCTGGAAACCCGAGGACCTTTCCTTGTGAGGGGAATGCACATGTGACACAACTCTCTACACCCTCTAGGAGCCCTGGATGGTTATGGAAAGACTCAAACCCAAAGGGAGAAGCCCCAATGGAAAAGTGACTGTATTAGGTATTAGGCATCTGGGGCTAAAAACAACCAGGTGGTGGAGAGCTGCATTCCATCCATCTCCAGGTCAGCACATCACAAGGTACAGGCCAAGCCAGTTTTCCTCTTTTTTTTCTTTTATTTTTTAAAGCTCAGGTTCAGCGCATTTCTATCTAAATCTGCAAAGCTAGTTGTGTTTCTTTTGGCCTGGGACCTGATCCTTAGATTAGGGGAGGTGGTAATTTGTTTGTTCACAGGAAAGCACAAAAAGAACTTGGCTTCTTGCTTTACAACTGGATTGGGTTTCAGCCTTCAAACAGTTAAAACTAGTCTTCAAAAGAGACTCAATCAGGAAGAATGAAAGGAACCCAGGAGTGGAGGAATTGTTTGGTGTTTTGACACTGTCTCTTTTCACTTGAGAGTCACATTTCAAGTAGGGAGGTGTTTCCCCTTTTTAAAAAATGCTCGTGAAATGCATGACTCACCGTGCTATTGCAAACAGCCAAAAAAGTTCCGCGGAGTCTGGGGCTCAACCAACCGCAGTAGCCAAGGATTTTAGACATTGCTGAGCCAGCTTTTCCCACTCGGGCCAGAATGGGTGGAAGCAGAGGGTCCTGCTTCTGTTCCCAAAGGCACTGGGCTATTCTCCATCTTGAACAGAAACGGGTCCAGCAGAGGATTCTACGCCACAGCTGCCGTTCGACCGTATCCCGCCTCTAACACTCTGGAAATGTTAAGTTTGACTGAGTCTGCCAACGTCTTTCTCTTCTTTGAAGAATTTGGCTCAGAGCATGATGTGGGCAGAGAAGGGGAGGAATACTACCAGCTCAGTCACTGAGAGAAAAAGACAAACAGGCTTTCTATACCAGTGAACCTGAAGTAAGGAAGGGCTTGTCTCTAGCGCCAAAAGAAAAAAAAGAGGCAAAGTCGACCTTTCTTTCCCACCACTGGACACCACCTTGAAAAGTGGGTGTGGGCCAAATGCAGTTCAGGTTTGGACATGAACAGATGGCTGCCCCGTGCTGCCAGGGACCTGGGTTTCCCTGTTTGAAACTCCCTGTTTTCCCTGGGTTTCACTGTGTCAACAGGGACGCGAGAGCCATCCCTCCTCAGAGTGACTGATGTAGCCCAGAACAGGAAGAGTAACTCAAATGCCCACAAAGCAGCGCCTGCCCTCATGGAAAGCTGGCTGCTGAAGGCCAGTCACAGCCACACGGTGATGGCCCTGCTGTGGGGACAAACCACGGCAGACCCCTGCCATTGGGATCTAGGTCCCAGCTGTGTACAAGGATCTGTTCTAGGAAAGCTCATACCTTTGGCGAGTAAAGCCAGAGAAAGGGGATCCTGTTGCCTAGCCCCAGAACGGGGACCTCAGAACCTAAGGAGCAACAGATCCTTGATGGTATTATTAGAGTTTTTCTGGTTCAAGGTAGATAATGAGTTTCAAAGGGAATCTTTATTTTTTTCTTTTACTAAACAACAAAAAAAATTTTTGGAGTGTGTGTGTGTGTGTGTGTGTAGTGAAAACTACAGAATAATTAACACGTGCATTTTAGAAATCTTGAATCTTAGAACCAAGGTACAAAACAACCTGACCAGGGCCCAGGACGACTCACCACTAAATGCCACCAACTGATCAAAACGGGGTCCTGTCCGTCTATAGGAGGCTTTTCCCTGGGGAAGTCCAGACTCCTCCAAGCTTGTCACCTCTGTTCTCTTTTCCACACCACATCACATGCCCCACATTGTGGTTTCCCCCTTTTCTAATGGATTCTCCACCAAGTCTCTTTTCTGATCAAAACTTTTTTGATTATGTTCTTAGTCATTTTTTTTTTAATCCAAAAATGTTTTGTTTACAGGCATGCCGCAGTATCTCAAAAACTATAGGAGGCACCAGAAAGCCGGAAGCCTGCCCTCCTGCTGCTTCTACACAAAAATCCCTCTATGTGTCTCAGAACTGCCATATCCCTTTCAAGCCACACACCAACATCGTTTTTTTTAAAAATTGGTTTGCTGTACTTAATTTCCATTCGTTATTAAAAACAGTATTTTTCTTCTTGTACCCCTGGATCCTCACTTCCAGGAGGGCGTTTTTCTGTCTCTGCAAACGGCGGAAAGAAGTAAGTTGTTTTTACTTGGTATATTTCTGCTCGCCAACCTGAAAGTGTTCAATTGTGAGCTATACGCAGCATGCCCGCTCCAGGAAAATATTATAGTTATTAGGAGATGAAGCTGGCATTTTGCTTTTTAAGGTACTCAATAAACTCACCCTGAATATATTTATTAACCCACCACCAGGGCTGAAAATCCTCAGCACAAATTTCTGCCGGGAGTCAGGGTTGGGGGCATGTCTGAATATGGAAACTGTGCACACACTGGCTTAGCTGGGGCTCCCTGGAGAGGGATGCCGAGCAGACAGGCTCTGGAGGGAGAGAAGCGCTGTGCTGGAATAGTGTTGGCGGAAACAGGGCTGCTCGGTGTGTGGTGGACTTCCACTGTTACTAGGGGTGGAAACAATGAGAGGTTTAGGAGGCTTGTTTACACACCAGAAAATACATCTAGCTTTCAGAAGCAGAGTCCTGTGGCACACGGCTGACATTCAGTGACTACCTCCAAATAGTTCCCCCTCAATGGCTCAGCATGTTCTGGAAGTCCTCCTTGGTTTCAAGGTACCAAGAGCCATAAATCCATATTTAATTAGCTCTGAATGAAATGCTGAAGATGATAGGATCTTTGTGCTAAAAATGAAACCCAAACGGGTCTGGTTGATTTATGTCTAATTCAGAGTTGTAATTTAATTAAAACTACATACTGAATTAAAAAAAAAAAAAACCCTCTCTGGCAGAGTCCTTCCCACGTGAAATTCAAATTCACTGTCTTATGGCTTAGGAACCTCATGTTCTATTTCATTGTAACATTGCTTAATATGTTTATTCACTCCTCTTCCAACAGCTTACTTTCTTAACTGGCTTGTTTCGCATTAAATCACTGAATTTCTTAGTGAGTCAGAGTTATAAAGCTGAAGTTTGCATACAAACACATCTTTCTATCTTACTGGATGACTTATGTGACAGCTCTTTGAAGATTAACTCTCTTCTTCACCAGGCTTATATTTATGGGAGGTTAGTTTTGAGTTTAAGAACAGGATATTGAGACAAAGTTACAAATAAAAGATAAATAAAATGATGGATTTTGTGTGTGTGTCAGAGGGTGAAATTGAGAAATTAATATGAAAGTGAAATTTTACTAGTACATCTGGAAAATGAAAATTTCTCATCAAAACCTTAGTTATGCCATTTTTTGTGTGTGTTTTTTTTTTGTTTTGTTTTGTTTTTTTTTTGCGGTATGCGGGCCTCTCACTGCTGTGGCCTCTCCCGCTGCGGAGCACAGGCTCCGGACGCGCAGGCTCAGCGGCCATGGCTCAGGGGCCTAGCCGCTCCGCGGCACACGGGATCTTCCCGGACCGGGGCACGAACCCGCGTCCCCTGCATCGGCAGGCGGACTCTCAACCACTGCGCCACCAGG
>NC_041224.1:32817551-32825523 GCF_002837175.3 Physeter macrocephalus | reverse complement strand
CTCAGCGGCCATGGCTCACGGGCCCAGCCGCTCCGCGGCATGTGGGATCTTCCCGGACCGGGGCACGAACCCGCGTCCCCTGCATCGGCAGGCGGACTCTCAACCACTGCGCCACCAGGGAAGCCCAATTATGCCATTTTTAAAAGAAAAAAAAAAGGAATTCCAGTAAATTAAAGCTTCTTTCTTCCTCCATTCTAGTAAGTGCAAAATGTTATAAGTAAAATTAAGTTACAAAATATCATAGCAGTTAATGAATTATTATTAAATAATTTGAAAAATTTACTTGTACTTTTATAGACGCTCAACTTCCAGCTTCCAGGATGTCCAATACTTTGCTTTTATTGACATGTAAGTTACAATAGTGCTGTGTGAGGACCCTCTGGGCAGCCATCACTCCAAACAGCACACGGGACATTTCTATCTCCATGGAAAGTTCTCCTGTGCCCCTTTCCAGCGAATCCCTCCAAACCATCACTTCTGGCACTCTTCCTGTTGGCTTTCTTTGGCTGGGAGGGTGCTGAAGGCCCCCGTGCTCCTGTGGCCTGGGGAGCGTATTCCCTCTCCCTGTGGTGTGGGGCTTGAGGCAGGGCGGTGGCCAGTGGGCGCAGCTGGGCTGGGTTCACCTGGTATTTGGGCCTATCAGGCCAGTCCACTCCGGCCACCAATGCAGGAGAAACCCAGCCAGTGGCTCCTCCTGCACGTGTAGGGTGGCTTCACCTCATCTCCCCTCTGTGCAGGAGAGAGCTGCCCACGTGGGGCAGGGCTTTTCACCTTCTGGAATCTACTTCATTTAGGTTCTTCCGTGTCCTCAGTTCTCTAAAGCATTTTAAAATCCTACGATTCTGTAGATGATGTGGCTATTTTTCGCTGAGGATGAATGTGACTCTCTTAGGACTCCCACATCCTCACCAGAAGGGGGCGTCGTCCCCCAATACGTCTGATTCCCCCACCTCCAGCAAGTCTTTCGGCGCCATTTTTCCAACTGCATTTGCTCCCTTTGCATCTCTGTCACATTTTGGTAATCCTCACAATATTTCAAGCTTTTTAATTCTTACTGTATTTGTTATGGTGATGTGTGTTCAGTGATCTCTGACATTATTACTGAAACTTGCTAAAGGCTCAGACGATGATTAGCATCAAACTTTAGTTGATCAAATTGTAAATATTCTTATTAAGAATTAATAATCAACTTGTAAGGAAAATCAGGAGAATTTTGGTTTAAGGTTGGTTTCACAAAACTGTGACTTAAATTTTTCCTCTTGAGCCAAATTTTTTGTTTAATTTCTGTCCCAAGGAGTTTTTCAGCTTCACTTAGAGACCATTTTTCCTTTACTCCCAGCTGTAAAGAAAGGAAATACATTCCTAGAATTGTAGGAAGTTGAGGCAGGAGTCCAAGAGGTCACTGCTTTGACAGTCCAGCACTTTCCTCTAGGATTTGGGTCTTTCTCCCTCAGGCATCTCGTCCTGTATTGGGTGACTCTGCTCCCCGTCAACAAATCACCACATCGGAATGTCTGCTCTCAAGCTCTGAGGTCTGAAATCTTCCACCTGTGTCTGGCTAGACTGGGCATATCTGCTTCAAGCATAAAGTTTAAAGAGGTGGCAAGCAACTTAGTAATCTAGATAAATAATATTTTAATGCAATTTTTAAAAATCACAATTAATGCAAAAACATGCATGATGAACAAAATGTCAAAATTTTAACTAAAGACAGGATCATCACCCTGTCCTAGTTATGCTTCCAAATTCTCTAGTTCTAATAAATGTCAATATTTAAAATATTTTATTCTGTTTTCTATTTCTATATTATGTATAAATTTTAATCTTACATCCTTAACTTTGTTCTTTTCTGTGTGTTTGTGATGTGTGTGTGTGTGTGTGTGGTGTCTCCCTTTTACTTCTTCACCTTTTGCTACCAAGTTGCGACCTTCAGCAAGTTTCACTGTCTTTCTGTTCCTCAATTTCTCCATCTATAAAATGGAGATCAGAATATTTGCCATGTAAGGTTGTTGGAAGAATCATTGAATTTATATATATTAAGAACCTAGAACTATGCTTTGCAAAAGTCAGGGCTCTGTCTGTTGACTGTCACTGTGGCTGTTGTTTTGCCGCTGTTGTTTTTGTTGTCAGTTAAAGTGAAATTCCTCTGTGCGTCCCTCACCCATGGTGTCTGGGGTGAGGATAAAGCCCATCACATACGATTGCCAGGTGCTCACCCCCCTTCTCTCCCCCCACCGTGACCGGAGTCCCAGCAGCTGTCATGTAAGTCGCACAGGACCCAATCTGATTGAGCGCGGTCTCCAATGCTGTGGGAGCGAGGGCGGAACAAAGTAGCTGCCTCTAACCTGCGGCTGCCGCTCCACCCTCTCATGCTTCCCAGCTAAAGCCCCTTCAGGGAACCAACTAAACTGAAAATCCAGAGATTCTGGAAAGCTGTCTCCAGGTGGTGCTCACTTATCCAGCATTCCCTTTAGACTAAGCATTACATTTTCCACCCAATTCTCCTTTCAAATGCCCAAACCAATGAGACTTTTACTGTTTTAATCTCTCGGCATGAAAACAATGTACCAGGCAGCTTGGATCTGGGAGATTAACAGGGGGAGAGGGACCTAGGAGTTCAAGAGAATAATTATCCAACTATGGCACAAATATGTATTAAGCATCTCCCAAGTGCCCAGCACTGTACCAGCGCCTGAAGATACAAAGAAACAGGCACTGTGACTCTCCCTCTCAGAGTCTAGTGGGTAAGACACCTGCGAGAAGTGACAGCAGCTGTGGGCCGAGCTGGTACGCGGGCTTTTCTGCACTCCGGGTTCCTGAAAACAGTGCCTGGAGCACACTAAGTCCTCAGGAAACCTAAGCTATTATTATTAACATTGTCTGAGGCAGAGGAAGTCTCTTACATGAGCAGGAAGCATGGAGACTCTCGTAGCAGGTGGGTTTTGAAGAATAAGTAGGAGACTGCTAGGTAAACAGGGAGCAGGAGAGGGAAGAGAGCTCAGACAGAGGAAAGAGCAACAGCAGAAAGCGAGCGGTGAATGGGATGGGGCGCCAGGAGCCACGAGAGAAGGAGCCCGGGCTAACGCCATTGCGACTGTCCCTGACACGCACAGGGCGACCACAGGCCTCCGGACGCTCTGGGGAAGAGCCAGGGAGCCACTCCCACCTGGGGATTCAAAAGTAGCATTTAAGCAACCCTTCTCCTTTCCCCTTCTCTTCTGACTCTCCTCCTCACCCTCTCTCCTCTTGCAGGAAGTAGGGGGTAATTCAGAAACAAACCCTGTTCTTCCCCATACACCAGACTGCAAGTCTCGCGAAGGTGGGGCCGTGTGTTTCTCAGTGTGGTCCCCATTGCATGTAGGACAACATCTCACATGGAACAAACACTAGAATCCTTTCATTTGCACAACAAACATCTATGGCTCAAGCACTGAGTCAGGCACTGTTCCAGTTCTTTGGCTACATCATCATACAAAGGAGTCAAAAGTCCCTGTCTTCCCGAAGTTTGTATTTCGTCAGGTAGAGTGAGGAAGCAATGGTGATGGAAGTAGATGAACAATAAACGTAATATATGAGTAAGTTATATGGTTTATGGCATGAGAGAAAACCTATTTACGTTTCCCAGTAACTATTTTATAAATAATATTTCAAAGGCTTTGTAGAAGGGAAAAATTTTATGAGGGGCCTGAAGAGTAAAGCCAACATTATATTTGTGATGTGTATTTGCGCACCTTGAAAGATATTCCTTGAAATCAAATGATTCTCAGACTCTAAGCAGACATTTTGCCAACAGGCCCCATGTACGCAGAGGGTCTGGGGGTTGAGTGAGTGAGCCTCCTGACCTAATACTTGGGCAATAGGAGACAGAGGCCAGCGAATGCACTGACACAGAGAGCAGAGGAAGTACGGCCAGCCTCACAGGCCGGAGGCCGTCTCACAAACTGCCGTCACCAGCTACAGACGTGACCTTTACAAATTCGCTCTCCCTGGATGGCGTCCGCCTCCATGGACTGGCAAGCACGGACGAACGTCTGCTCCCCGCTTCTTCACAAGCCCTCGCGTTGCCTGGCCGTCAGCCACTGCTTGCTTCCTCAGGAAACCTCCACAGACGTCTGCTAGATGTGTTTTGACTAAAACACACATCACGTGTTTAATTAACTAACCAATGAACCAAGCCCCTGAGGGGTGCCAGGCGTGGTTAGAGAGGTGGAGATTCGGAAACTGCTGCCCCTCGAGCTTTCATTCCAGTAGGAAATTTGTAGAAATCAGGTTCCTGCCGCTAACTCAAGGTTGGATGGTTACCTCTGTTCGCTGCCGCACGCCCTGCCGGCCGACTGTACCGAGAATCGGTTGAGTGGTTTTTCCCATTTGCCCGCTCCCGCCCCTCATCCATCCTCCACGATCGCTGTCCTCATCCCCGTCCTGCGAGGCTGCCCTTAAGGTCAGTGCGGCCAGTGCAATTCCTGGAGACGGGACGATGGGGAAAGGGAGCACGTGGACCCTCCCCGGGTTTAGCTCCCACTAGGGGCCCCTTCTCTGAGGCAGAGCTGGTAACACTGTCTCCTGCTGCTGCTGCTTGTCTCCAGGGCCTCAATGTCCCTTTCGGTGTCCCTGTTGGTGTCCCTTTGGTACTCTTTACTCTGCCCACGTGTCTGCAGACAGCCTTTGCACTCAGACTCTTAGCTCAATGATCCAAGTGGAATTCCAGCGGAACCTCTGACCTATATTCCAGTTTTGTACCAAGTTATGAATCCTGGTGAAGAGAGGAGTGAACATGAGCTGTAAGCATCAGAATCGAAGTCGTGTCCATATATGTTGATACAGATGGTGTCAACAATTGAACATAGTAACAGGAACGCACATTGAGAATCTGTTCTGGGACACCATCTGCTCATGACCAAGTAGCCTCAGAGAGCTTCAATAGGGAAATGGGCTTTTGGGAATCACTTGCTTAAATAAAGTTGAGGGCTCAATAAGTCAGTATTCCACTGAAATGTTCAAAGTTCAGAGACAGAAAAAAAATGACATCACTCAAAGCTTAAAGTGACCTGATTCCCCAGAGTGAAGACGAATGCATAACCTACAGATTACAACCACGAAAGGAAGATTGAGGCTCATGCCACTTTGGTGGCAGACATGAGTTGTTCAGTATGTGGGACTTTATGGAAAGGGTGCATGAAAAGTCCGAGGGCCAGGAAAGAGCAGCATCCTCTCAATTCTGTGGGTCTTACAAATAACTGATGCTACTGTCTGGCTGAGAAAGTGGCTGGAAGGAAACAGGGATGATCACGGCCCCTGGGCCATTCCGGCAAGGCCTTGAATGGGTCTAGCACAGCTTAAACGGGAAGGGCTGGACTTGAATAGCAGGTAAATGGAGATTAGGTGTGGCAACTCAGTGGACTCCAGAACAGGGGACAAAGTCACATTGTGGGACGAGTCTCAGTGTCTCGTTGGGGAGGGGGTTTCCTAGTCATGTTAGTGGGCTCTTAGGATCAAGATGCGTCGAGGAAGGCAGGGGATTACATCTGCCTCCAGCCTGTGGGCTCTCGGCCCTGGAGTGTATTTCCAAGAAGACTTGTGGGTAAGCTATTAGAAAGAACACAGCCGGTGAAGACAAATTGTTTGAACATGTGATTTTGTTCCTTGATCTTTTCTAGAACCCACTGTATTTACAATGTCTTCCATTGGAAGAGCAAGGCCTTGAGGTGGCTTGGGCCCCAGGATGGCACAGTTCTGCCATGACCAGCCATGCAGCTCTGGGAAAGCTGCTGGGCTTTAGTTGACCGGGCTGTAAAGTAGGGATGTTACAGCAGCATCACAGAACAAATGCCGTCCGGTGAACCTCTGATGCAGAGCAGGTATCCCCAGGTATCAGTTTCACTCTGGAAACAAAATCCAAACTCTGGAGTGCTTAGTGCATATGCTTTATATTTGCTTCAACCCCCAATCCCCCATGAACTGTCCATACCTTAGGCTCCAAGGACATATTTGTTGGATTGGATCTGATTTACACTCATCAGCCTGGCACTCACAGAAGCTCGGCTGTTTGAGGAGACATGTAAAGCATCCTCTGAGTCCACTGGGAGCAGGTGGCTTCATTGGGATGGTCCTGAGCAGACATTCTCCACCATGGCTGTTCGTTAGAATTTCCCAGGGAGGGTTCAAGCATTCGACTCCCAGGTCTTCTCCAGAGTGGTCAGATCAGGGTCTCTGGGGCAGAAGTTGGCATCAGCATTGCTACAGCTCCCAGGGATTTCAATCTGTAGCACGGCTGAGAACCAATGTCTAGTCCCCAGTATAACCAGGAGGAACACAGGAATTACGGCTTTGTCAGAACACCAATTTGATGGAACCAGCTGCCTTCCCATGAGGCCACTGACCACTGCCTTTTTGTAAGTCACCAGTGACAGGAAGCACCCAGATGACTCCTCTGGGCAGAGAAGTAGACCGTGACTTCACTTTCAAGATCTCACTCATGAATTCTGTGAGTCGTAAAATAAATTCAGGCGACAGGGTGTCTTAGTCCATCTGAGCTGCCGCTTCGGACACCACAGACTGGGTGGCTGATAAACAACACAAACTGATACTGATTTCTACCAGTTCTGGAGGCTGGAAGCCTGAGGCCAAGGTTCCAGGAGATTCTATGTCTGGTGAGGACCTGCTTCCTGGTTCATAGACAGCTGTGTCCTCACGTGGAGGAAGGGGTAAGTAGGGGAAATAATGAATGAATGAATGAATGAATGAATGAAAATGTCTGTAATAATGAAATTGGATAAGATTGTGAAAATTCATTTGGGACAGTTGTTAGATTCCGAAGAGAGCAGATTTGAGGCAGAAATGATGGAAATTTCGTGAAGTCTGGAGTAAGCTGCCTTTATTCTTCACCCCTCTGTTCCTGGGAGAAGATGTACGTCAGCCCATCCCATGAGGAATTTGACAGGAGAGAAGATCAAGGACAACTCTGTCACCTCCCAAAGACCGCAAAGGAGAAGAGTGACGGCCCATCTGCCCACGTGTACAGACAAGGGCCCTCCTCTCCAATCAGTACAATCCAGGATGCCAGTGAACGAGCAGAAGAGCCAGCGGTTGTGTCCGTTTACCCCTCAGAGTTCACACTGTCAGGCCGAGCGTGAGAAGAGCAATGGGAAACTCCGCTCACACCTTGGTGGCACCAAGACGTGTAAGGACACTGTGCTCACAGTCAGCTGCTTCTTAGTTATGATCGCACAAGGTCAGAAAAGTGTGCCCAGGTCTTGTCTACAAGATTAATATCCTGCCACCACCTGCCTGTTTGTGCACTGTGTTTGTAATTAGACCTTTGCGTCCAAAAACCTGAAAAACTTGCTATGGATGATCAGGCACAAAAAGAAAACTGATGTAAGAAAAATCTTATTAAAATATTATAGCACAGGGACTTGCCTGGTGGTGCAGTGGTTAAGAATCCACCTGCCAATGCAGCGGACACAGGTTCGAGCCCTGGTCTGGGAAGATCCCACATGCCACGGAGCAACTAAGCCCGTGCACCACAGTTACTGAGCCTGTGCTCTAAAGCCTGTGAGCCACAACTACTGAGGCTGGGTGCCACAACTACTGAAGCCTGCATGCCTAGAGCCCGTGCTCCAAAACAAGAGAAGCCACTGCAATGAGAAGCCAACACACCACAACGAAGAGTAGCCCCCGCCTGCCACAACTAGAGAAAGCCTGCGCACAGCAACGAAGACCCAATGCAACCAAAAATAAATAAATTTATTTTTTTTATTTATTTTTATTTTTTTATGGTACGTGGGCCTCTCACTGCTGTGGCCTCTCCCATTGCGGAGCACAGGCTCCGGACACGCAGGCTCAGCGGCCATGGCTCACGGGCCCAGCCGCTCCGCGGCATGTGGGATCCTCCCAGACCGGGACGCGAACCCGGTTCCCCTGCATCGGCAGGCGGACGCGCAACCACTGCGCCACCAGGGAAGCCCTATTT
>NC_041224.1:32798493-32817327 GCF_002837175.3 Physeter macrocephalus | reverse complement strand
GCACGAACCCGTGTCCCCTGCATCGGCAGGCGGACTCCCAACCACTGCGCCACCAGGGAAGCCCAAATAAATTTATTTTTAAAAAATTACAGCACAATATTTATTTGAGATTATTTATTACATGCCCCAGTCAAGAGAGGGAAGAAAACCCTCAGTGGGTTATGCTTCCTTTAAACCTAAGACCCTGAATATCTTAGGTCCCCTTTTAACAAAATCACATAATGTCATCAATGAGAGTGCATATGGTTGCACTGTTGTTGACCTGTCCTTGATTGGATAAATACTTGAGTCAGCACTTGCTCAGGAAATAATCATGTGCTTTCCTTAATCGTGGTATATTTATGTAGTGAATTTATGGGCACATAAATTGTTGTAGAGCCACTAAGGTCATCCAAGAGCTTCCCATAGCCAATTGACTGGAGATGAAAGGTGAGGTTACTCTACCAGCTCAGAAGCTTCCACGGCTCATTTATGATGGGTGAGTTAGAGATCCCTTGCTTATGAGATCAGAAATTAGGAGGCAAGCTGATGGTTAAGCAAACACTTACTAGTAGGAGTCAAGTTAACATAAAGAATTAGAGGTCTCCTTTTGGCATGGGGGGAGTTGATACTCGGGACGGGTCAGCTTGAATGCTGTGTGTGTAGGATTTCCAACAGGGAGCTGTGACACTGGGCATGCCATCCCCACACCATGTATAGGGGTCCCTCAGGCAGAGAAGAAAAGTCCGTGGAAAGCTCCAGAGCATCTACCACCCTGGTGCCATCGGGCCTTGGGGAACAGTCCTGCCTAGAAGAATCTCACAGAGGGATGACTGCCTCACTAACACTCTGCAGGTGAAGGGGCGATTCCCCTCTAAACCCCTGGCTCCAGCTCTTTCCTGAAAGTATGTCTTCTTCCCACTGGGCTGCTCTGCCAACACACAGACCCCCTTCAAGCTGTGGCGTGAGTGGCTTGGGAGGAGGCGAGTGGACTGTAAGGCTGCGTGTCCTGGGCAGACTCGGACCTTGCTCCACTTTCTCCACCGGGGCCCCAAGCAACCCCCTCCTGGCTCTGAGCCTCCCTTCTCTAGCTCCTTCCTCTGCACACTCTACTGCTGAAGGTTCCAACGGGCCTATCATCTATACCCGTAAAGCACTGCCCGCTGACATCAGCCACTATTTCATCAGACCCTCCCAACGCACGGCTAGGATTCAAATTCTGGATTCTCTGGCTCCAAACTCCAGCCTGCTTGAGTGCACCCCCCCACCCCCGCAACCAGCTCTGGTTTCCTCCACCTTCTGGTTTCTAATAAAACGAGTTCCAATCCTACTATCACCACAGTCAATGTTCGATTGAAACCACCGGCTGAGAGTCCCTGGGCTCATACCCTCCACTGGTGCTCGTGATTATTCCAGATATATTCCAGGAAAACGACAGAGAAACAGCACTGTGTGCTTATTTTTATAAAGATACTGCCACTCAGAGGCTGGTGATCAGGGCTTAGGCCAGAATCTTAACCTGGAAAGCCTTCTTCCCCGCAGGAGGACAGTGAGGGCACAGTTGTTTCCAGGAATTGCCCCAGGCAATACCTTTATGCAAATAATCCCAGAGGAGGCATGGGGCTCTGAGAACACTGGTAATTACAGTTCCAACCCCAGCATTTTCAGTGATCAAGCCTTTGGAATGTAATCTTTGCATGGCCTCCTTCAAACTCCTGAGGAATAAACAACCGTTTGTGATAAATGCAAATAGCAGCCACTCCTCCGTCTTGGCGAGGCTGTGTGGTACAAGTTCTGAGTTTTTGCCTCCAGGAAAAGGGTGGTTTGACCAAATCCCTTATCCGTCTTGGCCGCCATTTCTGCATTTGAGAAAAGAGACTCGGCCATCGGCCGCCACCGCTCTGTGCTGCTCAAAAGCTACGTCTGGGACACACATTCCTCAAGGCGGAGCAGCATCTATTTTTGTTTCCTCTCTTCCTCTCAACACCCAGTCAATGTGATCCCACAAATACGGCTAGCTGTTTGCAATGATTTAAAGAACTGAACACTGAAGACAAGCTCCAACCTTCCCGGGCATATTTGGAGTATTTTACCAGAAATGTCAAAATTTTATGCATTACAGCATGTTCATGCTATCTTCCCTGGGTTTTATTTTGGGCATCATGAAATCTGCAGCAATTAGTTTCTCACAGGTCTATTGTGCTGAAGACTCTGTCATTTCCCGTTCCTGTGATTTCTTTGGTTCTACCTTTACCATGACTGGCTTTGCTCCCAGTCTGATCGGACCACTTTCAATTTGGCAGTTTCTTTCTGCTTCTGCCTTCTGGGCTCTGCTCAGCCCTTTAGATGTTATTTGGTAAGAAACCAAGTGCAAATTAGGAAGATGCCGTAAGTTAGCAAGTTGTAAACATGACTTAAATAGAAAAGTGTTTCTACCTACAGGGAATGGGAGAATGTGTGTATAAAGATAACAATATCGTAATTTCATACTTTAATACTGTCTGAAATATGTGCATTTCTGTCACAGGGGCCAGTGATAGAAATAGAAATAGGCAGATGAATTGGGAGATATATGTCATATTGACTAATATGTATAAAATGGATAACTAATAAGAACCTGCTGTATAAAAAAATAAAATAAAATAAAATAAAAAGAAATAGATATAGGTAGCAGGAACCTCTAAGTAGATCCTGTTAACAAAGGAGAAAATGAATGATTTGCGTAGAGAAAGTGCCCAGAGGCAGCACCCTGTCTCCCTTCGCGTCCTCCCCAATCCCTTAGTTTTACTCCATTCAGCCACTTTTAAAACCTTGGTCAGACTATTGTTTGAGACATGAATCCCCTTTTAGGTATCTCTTATATAGAATTACAGAAAGGAAATAAACATTCTGTCCCTCTGAAATTAGGAAGAACAGGAGGAATATCAGGAGGGTTTAAGGTAGACGACCTAATGAGTGTGGAAAGGTTCCTTCTTCAAAACAAGAGGCTGCGTTAAAATTGTTGTGGTCTGGTCCTTAAAAAGCTGGTAATTTTACTTAGCTAAATAGGAGAGAAACATAATAAGCTCTGGAAAGAAAGTCAGTCCATAGCTCCATGGAGTTGCCCCCTCAGAGAGACCCTGGAGCTGCTGATGGAAGGTTTCTGTTTGCTATAATGAGCAGGAGGTTGTGACACTACGGGCTCTGGTTAGGAAGTGTTTCTGGCAAAGATTATCTTCCATGGCTAGAGGTGCCGTGGAGCTTTGGCCTTAAGCTCCCGTGTGTGGGGCTGGTCCCTGCTTTCCTGAAGAATCACCCTGGTTGGGGGAACCTCAGGGTGGGACCTCCTGCTCATTATCCAGAGATTCTGGAAGTACCTGCCCATGCTGAACACGGGAACATTCTCTCACATCCCAATTCTGAGTTCCTCTTGTTCTTATCATTAGGCCAAATTATCATTGTCTGTACTCTTTCCTGCCTATTTTACTCTTCAAATTTTCAAATAAGTAGCATCTTGTGTTCTGCCCCCTGCAAAGTGGAGACCAGGTGGGGAAATCACCTGCTTAGCACGATGTCATCACAGCCACCTTCCACGGGAGTATCTCCACCTGCTTGGCCTGTGCTCAGACAGCAAAGCCACCTACAGCATGCGGCTGCCCTCCCTCACCCCGCAGATGGGAGGAGGCGCACAGGGCGACAAGGCCTTCCTCTCTGTCCTGGATGTGGCTCGGGACACCTAGGTCCCACTTTCTTGCTTGAACACTGGCTTGTGGCCACATGGAGACATTGACAATGCCACTGTGCATGTTCCAGTCAGGCTGAGTTGCAGCTAGAGATGAATGTTAAATTCTCGCTTGGTGTTGTCTAAATGCAGCAAACAAAAACCTGCTCTTCTGTTTACGTATAAACTATAGCCCATGCTCTTGCCCATCTATTTGCATTTGTTCATCCCTACTCTTCCTACGTGATGAGGAATCTCACTGGCAAAAATGCAGCCCTCAGTTGATGGTGGAATTGGGGGGAGTCCAGTCATGTCTTCTCTGAGCTAAAGTGAAGTTGGGGCCATTGCAGTGACAGCTCGAGGCTGCCCTCCTCAGCTTTGAGGCGGGTCAGGCCTTCAGAGCATAGATGTAAGAGGTGAATGAGTTTGAGATTCTTAATGCAAGATTCGGTCACAGTTCCTCATCAGGCTAACACTGGATTATTGACCTAAGTGGGTCCTTGTCCAAACAAAGATAGGAAAAATTTCAGATTAGATTCTTAAAAATATATTGCTTCCAACAAGCTATTGTTTACCACCTTTCTTTTAAGATAGTATTTAGCAGAGTTGTCTGGTGAACACAAAGGATACCTTACTATTTAAAATGCCCTGATCATACTTATATCAAATCTCTATTTGAGAATGTTGTAAACACAGACATCTTAAGTAATAGATTGAGTTCTTACTTGATTAAAATGCAGAGTGACACCCATGTCCAAAACACCTTATATTTTTATTTCTTGGAGAGAAATACATTTTTCTTCCTAGGAGAGTGGGATTTCTGACTGAGCAGTGAGCTTGGGATTTGGAAGCTCTCTGCATGATTCTGATTAAAATGAGTTCTGTTTAGGTATATTTTAAGGAAAGGGAATGGGGAAATGGTAAAAACCAACCAACCAACCAACCAACCAACCAACCAAGAACAGTTGTATGTGGAGCAACAGAAACTTTCATCCACTGCTGGTGGAAATGCAAAATGGTACAGCCCCTTTGCAAGACACTGCGGCAAAACTAAACATACTCACACGGTCCAGCAATGAAGCTCCTTGGTATTTACTCAAATAAGGTGACTATTTATGTCCACATAAAAAACCTGCACATGGATATTTATAGCAGCTTTATTCGCAACTGCCAAAACCTGGAAGCAACCGAGATATCCTTCAGTAGGTGAAAGGATAAACTGTGGTCCATCAGATAATGGAATATCATTCAGTGATTAAAAAGAAATGAGCTACCAAACTATGAAAAGACATGGAGGAAACTTAAATGCATGTTACTAAGTGAAAGAAGCTAATCTGAAAAGGCTACACACTTCATGATTCCAACTATAAGACATTCTAGAAAAGGCAAAACTGTGGACACAGTAAAAAGATCAGTGGTTGCTGGGGTCTGGGGGGAAGGGATGCACAGGAGGAGCACAGAGGATTTTCAGGGCAGTGAAACTACCCTGCATGATACAATAATGGTAGATACATGTCATTATACATTTGTCCAAACCCATAGAATGACAACACCAAGACTGAATCCTGATGTAAACTATGGACTCTGGGTGATGATGACGCGTCCATGTAGGTCCATCAATGATAACAAATGGACCATCTGGTGGGGGTGTTGATAGTGGGGAGGCTGTGCATGTGGGGGATCAGGGGGTACATGGGAAATCTCTGTACCTTCCCATCAATTTTGCTGTGACCCTTAAACTGCTCTAAAAAAATAAAATCTTTTAAATAACAATTGTTATGGATGGGGCATGAAAGCAGGCACTTAGATGCGTTTGCTCATCTCCAAGCAGTACATCCCTAACTTCGCCTACAGCCCGAGGACAGTTTCCAGCCACACCATCTAGCCATGGCTCAGTGAGGTACTTGGGGCCTTTTTTTTCATCAGATCAGCAGAAATAATTGATCACTGACATCTCTGTAACTGGGCCACACTGGGAAGTGTCACAGCATCAACGACCTCAAAGTCCTACCCCCTGTGAGAAGGAGGCTCAGCAGCCAAGAGGCAGTAGGAAGCCCCCCCTTGAACCATAACATCTGCAAGATCATTGCCCACTGCGTTATAGCCAGCTTTATAACCTGCTCAAGCTTGTATAGCCTGCCTACAGTGTGTTTATCCAGGTGAGGGACTTGGGTTGTGTGCATTTCTCATTAGGTATAGATTTAAACCAATTTCCCTGTAGTTTACAAAAAAAACCCAAAAACAACAACAAAAACAAACAAGAAAGCAAAAAGCAAAACCAAATCCAACCCCTGCTGTCCAGCACCAAGATGGGGTCAGCCTGACTTTGTCAGTTTAGAACTCCGTGGCCTGGAAACGAGGAGGAAGCTGATGGCAGCTGAAAAGCACCAGGTGCCCATCTCCATGGCAACAGTGGGGTTTCCCAGGTGGTTTCTGCATCACGTCGGATTTGTGAGAAGGGCTGCCGACTGGAGGTTAAGGATCCTTCTTTTTATCTTGTTCTGACTTTTATGTGAGCCGAAGCCAGTGCTCTCCAGGTCGGCACCCAGGGCTACTTCTCTATGACACCCAAATTCCTGGGCTGACCCAGTTCATCCTCAGTTACTCAGAAAGGGGAAAGTGTATTTTTAAACAAGTACATTGCCAGGTGTGACGTGTGAGGCTTTGGAAGGGAGCCAGAAAGGGGGCTTTGCCCTCCCAAAATAATGCCTTTGCAATGACGTGACAGCAAAGACTGTCATGAAAAAACTGGTGTAAATCCACCAGTGGGCACGTAGCCCCTGAGGACGGGGGTGGGGGTTGGGGGGTGCAGAGGTGTGAGCTGCCTCACCGGGCCCCTGCTGACAGACCTGGTCTTCTCCAGGTTCCCCACCCGCCCAGAGATCGGCCCTTCCACCCTTGCAGCTGCTGCAAGTTGCAGAAAGGAAGCTCTGCCTGGTGAGAGGGACACCCCAGCCTTGCTGCACATTATAGCAAGACCCCAGGTGGACCGACTTCCCTCGTGAAGTACTGATATGATGGAAAAATTCTGGGCTCAAATGTAGACAGGCTGGTTCTGTGAAGGTGGAAACTTCATTCTGAGAGAACTCAGGGTGATAGGCTGATACTCAGTTATGACCTAAGGGTGCTGTCAGGAGCCCAGATGCCTCCAGGGCCAGGCAGGAAACATAAATCTGGCAAGGATGAGGCCATTAGGATTGGTGTGGCCTGTGGTTAAGGGCACCTGCCCTCCTTCAATAATGATGATAGCTGACATTTATTGAGTGCATGTTCTGTGCCAAGCTCTATTCAAGAATTTTGCTTATTTTCTTACTTAATCCTCAGTACGAGTCTATGAGGTTGGTGCTCTTACTAGCCCCAATTTAAAGATGAAGACTCAGGCACAAAGAAGTGAAGTGATTTTCGAGAGTCACATGGCTGGCTGGTGGCAGAGCTAGGAGCCACAGCCAGGAGGTCTCCCTCCAGTGCCCACTGCTATAGTCCATTGGGGGGGCTGCTATGACAAAATACCATAGACTGCGGGGCTTACAAACAACAGACATTCATTTCTCACAGTTCTGGAGGCTGAAAGGCCAAGATCAGGGCATAGGTAGATCTGTTGTCCAATCTAGATCTGGAGACTCCACTTCCTGGTTCACAGATGGCATCTTCTCGCTGTGTCCTCACATGGAGGAAGGGGTGAGGGAGCTCTCTGGGGTCTCCCTTATAAGGACACTAATCCCATCATAGGGGCCCCACCCTCATGACCTCATCACCTCCCAAAGTTCCAACCTCCTGACACCATCACATTGGGGGTTAGGTTTCCACATATGAATTTGGAGGGGACACAAACACAGTCCATAGCACCCACTCCTATGTCTGAGCCACTGAGTTGAGGAAGCTGAACAATACGATCACAGAAGATTTTGATGAGGACAGATGAGGGGGTATCTCCAGGGACTGAGATGGCTTCTCAAGGACTCAGTGACACATGGCATTGACAATGACAGGGAAGGAGAAACGCTGGCAAAGACAAAGCACAACGGTTGGAGCAGGGATGGAAGCTTAAGAACTAAATCGGGAGGGCTGAGGCCCATTGTTGTTATTAAGAAAGGCAGAGATGGCGTCATTAGCTGGGTTCTAGTAGGAAAAGGATGCACCTCCCACTTCACTCCCATTTTCCTCATCAAGGAAACACAACCTTCAATCTGGAAAGGGTAAAACTCATTCAGGATGAGGAAACTGAAGACCAAGATAAGGGAGGAGACAGGGAGCACCTGGTCAATTTTTTTTGAGTTACAGTCTCAGGATGCTGAAAGATGGTGCACAAATGACAGTGACTCCTCTCACATCAAATCCTGGGAATTTGGAGAGAAAGGGCAAGGTGCCAGAAGCTGCAAGGTATTGATTTTCTCCTGCCTTGAACAGCGGGAAATTGGTGGAGATCCCCAAGTTTAATTTTATTTTAAAAATTTGGAAAAAAAGTGAAATACAGACCTCAATTCTACAGAAAGAGCTTATATTATTTTAATTGGCTATAAAGAGGTGCATTATTCTGAGAAGAGAATTTGCACTGGGAGCCAGAAATTGGTTGTTACTAATTGTTATTGTCCGAGTAATAGTTTTGTGCTTTGAGCATCATAATGAAGAGTGACAAAATTACTTAGAATGTGTAAGAAGCACCACATAAATGATCGCACGGGTGGTGAGAATAAAGGAAAGGCCGCTCCCCATGAATAAAGCAGCAATGTCATCAAATGTGGGATTTACTCAACGATGCTTAGGTTTAAATTATACATCCACAATGACTGAATCAGCCAATGACTAGAATGTCCTCTGACAAAAACAGCTTTGCAGTTGTAAGCCTGATAAAATCTAACCTCTATCCCCCACTTTTATCACTGAAACAATAGTTTATAAAAGAATCTTTAACAGTATAAGCTTCCCCAGAAACACAATTATCATGTTACAGCCAGAGTGGATCTCTGTTGTTTTCAAAACCAAATATTGTTTCTAGGAATATAATGCAAGCAAACTCATATAAATAAATTTCAAGTAATTTCTACGTAGGTGCTGGGAATAGAATACAAACAAACACTACCTTAGATTGCAAGTACTAATTTTTCTTGATTAATTTCTTTTGGAAAAGCTATTTCCTGCACCAATTCCATGAATGGAATCACTGCTTATAGTCGGTTGTGATTTAGAATTTTCAAAGTGCTTTCACATAAAACACCTCATTTGGTCTTACAACAATGACGGTACCAGGACAGGTATCATTATCCTCATTTTCATGTTAGTAAATTAAAGCTTGGAGAAGTTAAGTGCCTTGCCTCAGGTCGTAGCATCTCTGGTGCCTCCACCCCTTAACACTTCTCTCTCCAAGTCTGTCATTACAGCTTTCAGCTCCTTGTTTATCTGTACATAGGAAGAGGCTAATCTTTCTGGTCAATCCGAATGTCCATTTTCTTGCCTGGGAATGGATTACCTCTCAGAGCACTTCCGTCATAGAGGAGGCAGTTACATAAGGCCACACTGCGAGTCCTCTGCTTCACGCAATAATCCACTCCAAAGCTCAGACTTTTCAAGACTCCAACTCATGTCCCAAAGCATGGATGATAAAATAATAGATAAGCATTATTGTCCCCGTTTCTGTTAACACTGGAAAATGGATCACATCCTGTTTGCAAGGAGTCAGAGTAGGTGCTATGGATTGTCTTCTGTAATACAGCCATCAAATCATTCAGCTGGCTGGTCCATGGTTCTGTGTTTTCCACAGTCCTCGTGCTTTTTCCTCTGCACTACTCTATCCAGACTTCTTTCAGCAACTGTGTGGAGCATGAACTGTCTTGTTTCCTGTCAGAAGTATGTGAACATCAGAGAGAACTGATGAATTCCAACTGGTGCATATATGGCAAAACTAGATTGTTCTCTCTGGCTTTGATTGGATGAGTACCATCATGTTCTGTTTTGCTAAGTAAAAGTATATTCTAAGTATTAACTGTGGGATTTATCAGGGTGTTTTCCAATAAATGCACATTTTCTTTCAAGCCATGAGAAAGAAGGCTGTGGATGAAGCCACACTCATGATTCTGACTCATGTGGTTTTTCCAGGTGAAGGAAGTGGTGAAAGGACGAACTGCAGGACAGTTGTTCTTAACACAGCCTTGCAGAGTTCCAAACGGGGAGTGAGAACAGGGAAAGTGGTTTCTTGTCTTTTTTGGGGCAGCTGTATTTCCTCAAGAGAGTGACCTTGTCATGCTATTCCACAGGGGAAAAAGCAAGCAGTCTCCAAATCAGCCTTACATGCTGTGCAATACTGAAGTCAAATCATGCTTGGATCACAGATGAGTCATCATACTGGTTTGCTTTATGTTTATTTCTTTCCTACTTTCTTTAGGAGCTGAAGCCTGAGGGAGACAGTGGGGGAGGGGGAGGAGATGGAGAAAGGAAGGAGGAGAGACCTGCGGAGCCAGAATGAGAGCGAGGAGAGTCTCTGAGCCCAGGAGTCAGGGATTTCGCCTCTGGGCCTCCACTTCCTTACCTATGACACGAGACCAATAAAAACTAATTTCCACTCAGTCCTCCCCACTGAGTCCATGTCCAGTAAATGTCGGCTGTGGATATTCGGGCTACTATAGCTCAGAGACATGTTTCATCTGGACAGACAGGGTAACTGCCAAAAGAACGGCTTTGTAATGCCCTGACAATGGCTTGAGCATAAAATAACAGTATAGCTGTGACTCACTTATGAATCCACACAAATGAACTCATCTCTGTAGACTGAAGACATGCTCAGCCACATTTCCTCTCTGCTATTTGGGGAAGTCAGTAGGGAGTTTGTTTACAACAAAGTTTACACCTTCTGTGCAGAAAGGCAACTCCATCCAACCCCATGCCCTTTAAATTAATTAAGTCTCGTGGGACAGATGTTAAAAAAATAAAAACCCACCCCTTTCTGAAATCAAGGAGAAATGAGATAAAAAAAAAAAAAAAAAGAGAGAAAGGACCAAGTATTAGAAATGAAAACTCTTGATTTAGACCCAAGATTAAAAAGCCAGACGTACTGACCCTCCCTTCACCTCTACCCATGTGCATTGTATGGACACGATAATCTCACTGTTAAACCCAGAGCAACACTAACTAAATGGAGTGTTCAGGTGTGGGATGCTCCAGGACAGCTGCGGCTTTCCAATCAGGCAAGGTGAACCCTCTAAGCACCTTCAAAAACAAGCTTCTCATGATAATATTCCACATCACAAATGCATCTTCTGTGTGCCTTTTTTAAATTGTTGGTTTTGCTTTGTTTTTCTGATTATAAAGGTAATAGGTGATTAATACACTTACGGGTTTATGTATAAAGTATAATGAGGAAATAAAAATGTCTTCATCCCATAACCCAGAATAACCACCCTTAACATTGTCTCCCAACTTGTTAAAGAGCACTCTGAACCTCCCTCCCAGATCCCTTCAACACCGTCTTACTCTGGGTGAGGACAAAGGGTGTGGTCCCCACCTCCATGGAGCTCTCACTCCAGCAAAGGATGCAGACAATAGTTGGGAAACGGAAAATTTGAGTGTTGTTACAACCTGCAGTGACAGTCAGGAGGAAAGCAGCCTTGGTCCCGAGATGAACAAAGGCAGAGGAGGGAGGCATTCCTGGACAGAAGGACCAGGGAGAGCCTTTCTGGGGAGACGGCATCCAAGTGGAGGATGAACAGTGGGGGAAGAGTTTTCCAGGCAGAGGGAATGCAGGTCTCACAGCCCAAGCCCAGAGAGAGGAGAGGGCTGGCCTCACCTGGGGAGCAGAGAGGGGCCCGCGGTGTCTGGAGCTACTGCATAAAAGCAGAGTGGCAGGACATGCGTGTGAGATGTGGGTGGGTATGGCCAGGTCTCACAAGGTTCTGCAGACCTCAGTTAGAAGTTTTTTTTTCTTTTTTCTTTTCCTTTTAAACAAAGGAGAAAATGAACCAAGGTTTGGCTTAAGTAACTAAGGAGATGATGATCCGACTTAGTGAGCGAAAGGTGGCTGTGAAAGAAAAGAGATGAGGTAGACATGGGGCTAAAAGGTTGGTTTTCCCTGTCTACACAAGGCACACAGTGATTTTAGGACACTGTAGGTTATTTGGTTGGAGACAGTGTGTGTGTGGGGGCAAGATTCTGGAGCTGAAGGAAGTGAGCAGGACCAGACATATACATTTATGAGTCATTAGCACGTGCGGGATACTTTAAGTGATGGAGACGGATACACTTAGGAAGAGAGTGTAGACAAAGACAAAGAGAGGGTCCAGAATTACCCTCTGAAAAGTCAACAGCTGGAGGTCAAGTTGAGAAGCTGCTGCTGGAGAGACAGAGAAGAATGGACCAGGGAAGCAGAGGCCAAGAGAGCTTGCTATCCTTGTCACCGAGGGGAAGGCTCCAAGAGGGGCGCTGTCAAGGGTGTGTGGTGATGTGGAGGTGGAGGAAACTGAAGGTAGGTGGACAGGACGGATGCCTCATCCCCAGGTCATCCCAGACTGGCCACAATGGACTATGAACCACAGATGTCCCCTCGTTAATACTAACAGTACGGCATGCACCTGTCCCTTCTCGGCATGCCCTCTGCCTGTGTGTCAGACCCTGGGTTGCTTACAGCCAAGTCTGGCCCCTCCAGTGCATCCCCACGCTGTGCCAAAGGGAGGGACTTTCAAACACGCCTGCTGATAATGTCATTCATGTGCTGGAAACCTGGCAATGACCCACCTACCCTACCCACTGTCTCAGGATAAAAGTCAAACTCTTTAATATGTAAGACCATTGATGGGCATTTAGGTTATTTCCTGTTTAAGGCTGCTGCACCAAGACTACCATGAGTTCTTATACTTATCTTTCAGGATTTTTGTACAGATGTTTCTTTGGATGTACAAATGGGCTGAAAATAAAGATCTAAGTAACCTATTTTATAAAACAGAAAAAGAAAATCCAACTAAAATGAGAAAAGTTAGAAGTGAGGATTTAATAAAGATGAGAGAAGTTATCAAGGAAATATAAAGCAGGCAATAGAGGAAATCAGTAAATGCCAAATGTGGTCCTCTGAGTCAACTGACAAAAGAGACAAAACAGCAAAACTGACTGAGAAAAAATGGAAAAAGCCTAAGTGCATAATATCAGGAATGAAAAGGTGGGGGCATCAATGCTGATCCTAAAGACATTAAAAATAAGGGAAGGTTGTATCAGTTTCTTGTTGCTGATGTAACAAGTTGCCATAAACTTGGTGCCAAAAGCACAGATTTTGTTTATCTGAAGGTCCAGGAGGTCTTACAGAGCTAAAATCAAGGTAGTGGCCACATGTTCCTTCTGGAGGCTCTCGGGAGAGTCTGCTTCCTGCCTGTTCCAGCCTCCAGAGGCACCCGAATTCCCTGGATTGTGTCCCACTCTCAGGGATACCATCACCCATCCTCTGCTTCTTCTCCGACTCAAACCCTCCTGCCTCTCTCTTTCACTTAAAAGGATGCCATGATTACACTGGGTCCACCCGGATAATCCAGGATAATCTCTCCATCTCAAGATCCTTAATTTAACCACATCTAGAAACTTCCTTTTGCCATGTAAAGTAACATATTCACAGTTCTGGGGAAAAAGAAACACAGGGTATTATGAACCATGTATTGAAAATAACTTTGAAATTTAAGATGGCATGAACAAATTTTTTAAGAACAATTTTCCAGAACAAAAACAAGAAGAAACAACTATCTTTATAATTCTATTTCTCAGTGGAGTTGAATCTACAATTTAAACCATTCCCAATAAGAAAACTCAAGTCCCAGAGGACTGCAGCATTAAATCACTAAAAATACTTAAGGAAGAACTCACACTAATCTTACACAAACTCAACCAGAAAACAATAAAAGTGGGAACATTTCCAGACTCTTTCTGTGAGGCTAGTATAACTTCAATGTCAAAATTTATCAAGGACATTATAAGATAGGAAAATTAGAGGCAAATCATTCTCATAAACACAGGCACAAAAATCCTGGACAAAATATTAACAAATGAAACCAATGATGTATAAAAAGAGTAATACAGGGCTTCCCTGGTGGCACAGTGGTTGAGAGTCCGCCTGCCGATGCAGGGGACACGGGTTCATGCCCCGGTCCGGGAAGATCCCACATGCCGCGGAGCGGCTGGGCCTGTGAGCCATGGCCGCTGAGCCTGCGCGTCCGGAGCCTGTGCTCCACAACGGGAGAGGCCACAACAGTGAGAGGCCCGCATACCGCAAAGAAAAAAAAAAAAAAAAAAAGTAATACATTACAACCATGTTGGGCTTATTCTAGGGATGTATGTTTGATATAAAACTCAAAATTAAAACAATGTGACATCATATTAAAGGAAAAAAAAATCACATGAGATTCTCAAAAGATGCAAAATAAGCCCTCTATATTTTCAGCACCCATTCACAATAGAACTCGTAGCAAACTATAAATAAAGGGAGATTTCCTTATACAGTAAAGGATGTTTACCAAAAACCCCTGAAAATATTACACTAGAGAAAAAAAAAATTTGAGAGCTTTCTGCTTCTGACTGGGAATTCACTCTAACACTTTCTATTTAGTAGTAAACTGGAGCTCCTGTCCAGTGCAATAAGACAAGCAAGAGAAATAAAGATCCTGAGACTTAGAAAGAAAACTGTCATTTTGCATAGAGAGCATGACTGTGCAGATAGAAAAGTCATTAGAATATGCAGATAAACTATGAGGATAAATGAGTTTAACAATGTTATCCAAGAGAAAAGTGTGCAGATATACACAAAAAGATATTTATGAGAATGTTCACAGTAGCTTTATTCACAACAGCCCCAAACTAGAAACAGCACAACAGTCCCTTAACAACATAGCGATAAATAATTTGAGTTATACTGATACAATGGAATTCCTAAAGCTATGAAAAAGAACAAACTATGTATGCACACCCATCAGACATACTATATGATTCCAATTATATGAACTACAAAGCTAGTAAAGTAAATTTGTAATGGTGGTTGTGAGAACAGTGGTCACCTTTAGAAAGGCTATGATTAGAAAATTCTGGGTGTTGGTAATGTTCTATAACTTGATCAGGATGGTGGTTATATGCATATGCTCATTTTTTTAAAAATGTAATGGACTGTACACTTATGATTTGTATACTTTACAACATGAATGTTGTATGTAAGAAAAAAGTTAAAATATTTTACGGCTGAAATGAACTAAATAAATATATTAGCAAAAGAAACGCACTAAATAAATACATCGTATCTGTAAACAATTATATACTTACGTGGGCGTACTCATTTGACGTAACAGCTGTAACTTTAAACACTACAATGTTATTTTATTTTTTTCAATAGATTTCGAGTTTTTCTGGATTTTTCACTAAGTCTGTCTACACAGGTAAACCAGGTACCTGAATTGGTACCAGGCAGGAGCTGGGAACGCTGGGGACTATCTGACTGCCTCTTCATTCACTTTAAAATCAGTCATATGGGTACCAAGATTTTTTTTAAAAATGACAGCAGAATCTTAAATCTCCTGGAAATAGCTGTGACTTGGGATTCAGAAGACAAAAGCCATGATTCAAAATCCTACTACTTGCTTTTGACTGGTGGTCCTTCTCAACCCTGCAAAGCTTCATTTTGTTCTGGCCTGTGCCCCAAGGTTGTCGTAATAACATGTACTGAAGGAACTGTTTGCTGGAGAGAGGACATGTAAAATATGAATGGAATTTTGCCGATAACGTTTAATATGCTGGTTACCACAATCATTTACCAACAGGGAACCAAGCCTGCTCTGAAGTCCTCAAATGGAAATCACCCTTTGTTCCCTCAGGGACACACAAAGCCACTGTTCCCATAGCAACACTGTCACGTGATGTGAGAAATCAGGGCTAGGCCTTTAATGATAAAACAAAAGAGAGTGTTAGCTAGCTAGCAAGGAAAACATCATGGGAAAATAGTGCCAGGTCTCCAATAAAAGGAAGCAGGGTATGCATATGTACACCTTGTGTAATACTTTTTATTCTTGAGAACCGTAAATAACTTATCTTTTTCAAAAAGCTTTTATTTTTTTTTAGAAGTCAGTATTTCATTTGATATGTCAGATCACTTAGAAAAATAAGGTTTTTCTTTGGCTTTCACTAACATCTATTTTTCTCTTGCATGTAGTCAAGAAGAAATTGAAGACAAAAGAATTCATTTGCCCAAATCCTTGAGATGTTGTGACTTTGGGCCCTTAGGGAAGAAAGGAGAGGAGGAGTGAGGGGCTGAAGGACTGTTTAGTAAAGATCTAGATGGAGTGAATGTGCAGATCTTTATAACATGCACAGATTTCTAATTATATGTTTTTGAGAATTCAAAATATGCAAGATGTTATAAATATATATTATGGATTATTTTTAAGAGAAAACGTTTTGAGAAAATCCTAATTAGTAGTCAATGAAGTTTGACTTCTCTTCCCACAGCTTCCAGAGAAAGCACCAGAAGGCCAAGGTTCCTCTTTACCCTTTTCAAGTCCTCAGTAGACTCCCTCTGGCAACAGCACCAGAATCACAGCTAACTGCTGAACAATCATCAACAGGAAGACACTGGAACTCAACAAAAAAGATACCCCACATCCAAAGACAAAGGAGAAGCCACAATGAGATGGTAGGAGGGGCACAATCACAGTAAAATCAAATCCCATAACTGCTAGGTGGATGACTCACAGACTGGAGAACACTGATACCACAGAAGTCCACCCACTGCAGTGAAGGTTCTGAGCCCCAAGTCAGGCTTCCCAACCTGGGGGTCCAGCAACAGGAGGAGGAATACCCTAGAGAATCAGACTTTGAAGGCTAGCAAGATTTGATTGCAGGACTTCGACAGGACTGGGGGAAACAGAGACACCACTACTGGAGGGCACACACAAAGTAGTGTGTGCATCGGGATGCAGGGGAAGGAGCAGTGACCCAATAGGAGACTAAACCAGACCTACCTGCTAGTGTTGGAGGGTCTCCTGCAGAGGTGGGGTGTGGCTGTGGCTCACAGTGAGAACAAGGACACTGGCAGCAGAAGTTCTGGGAAGTACTCCTTGGCGTGAGCCCTCCCAGAGTCCACCATTAGCCCCACCAAAGAGCCGGGTAGGCTCCAGTGTTGGGTCGACTCAGGCCAAACAACCAACAGGGAGGGAACCCAGCCCCACCCATCAGCAGACAAACAGATTAAAGTTTTACTGAGCTCTGCCAACCAGAGCAACACCCAGCTCTAGCCACCACCAGTCCCTCCCATCAGGAAACTTGTACAAGCTTCTTAGATAGTCTCATCCACCAGAGGGTAAACAACAGAAGCAAGAAGAACTATAATCCTGCAGCCTGTGGAACAAAAACCACATTCACAGAAAGATAGACAAGATGAAAAGGCAGAGGGCTATGTACCAGATGAAGGAACAAAATAAAACCCCAGAAAAACAACTAAATGAAGTGGAGATAGGAAACCGTCCAGAAAAAGAATTCAGAATAATGATAGTGAAGATAATCCAGGACCTTGGAAAAAGAACGGAGGCAAAGATGGAGAAGATGCAAGGAATGTTTAACAAAGATCTAGAAGAATTAAAGAAAAAACACCTAGAAGAATTAAAGAACAAACAAACAGAGATGAACAATACAATAACTGAAATGAAAAATACACTAGAAGCAATCAGTAGCAGAATAACTGAGGCAGAAGAATGGATAAGTGACCTGGTAGACGGAACGGTGGAATTCACTGCCGAGGAAGAGAATAAAGAAAAAAGAATGAAAAGAAATGAAGACAGCCTAAGAGATCTCTGGGACAACATTAAATGCAACAACATTCGCATTATAGGGGTCCCAGAAGGAGAAGAGAGAGAGAGAGATGACCCGAGAAAATATTTGAAGAGATTATAGTCGAAAACTTCCCTAACATGGGAAAGGAAATAGCCATCCAAGTCCAGGAAGCACAGAGAGTCCCAGGCAGGATAAACCCAAGGAGAAACACACTGAGACACATAGTAATAAAATGGACAAAAATTAAAGACAAAGAAAAATGACTGAAAGCAACAAGGGAAAAATGACAAATAACATACAAGGGAACTCCCATAAGGTTCACAGCTGATTTCTCAGCAAAAACTCTCCAAGCCAGAAGGGAGTGGCATGATATATTTAAAGCGATGAAAGGAAAGAACCTACAACCAAGATTACTCTACCTGGCAAGGATCTCATTCAGATTCGACAGAGAAATCAAAAGCTTTACAGACAAGCAAAAGCTAAGAGAATACAGCATCACCAAACCAGCTCTACAACAAATGCTAAAGGGACTTCTCTAAGTGGGAAACACAGGAAAAGAAAAGGATCTACAAAAACAAACCCCAAGCAAGGCAGTGGTAATAGAAACATACATATCGATAATTACCTTAAATATGAATGGATTAAGCGCTGCAACCAAAACACACAGGCTGAGACAAGGAAGGACACTACATAATGATCAAGGGATCAATCCAAGAAGAAGATGTAACAGTTATAAATATATATGCACCCAAAATAGGAGCACCTCAATACATAAGGCAACTGCTAATAGCTATAAAAGAGAACATGGACTTTAACACAATAATAGTAGGGAACTTTAACACCTCACTTACACCAGTGGCCAGATCATCCAAACAGAAAATTAGTAAGGAAACACAAGCTTTAAAGGACACAACAGACCACATAGATTTAATTGATATTTATAGGACATTCATCCAAAAACAGCAGATTACACTTTCTTCTCAAGTGCACATGGAACATTCTCCAGGATATATCACATCTTGGGTCACAAATCAAGCCTCAGTAAATTTAAGAAAATTGAAACCATATCAAGCATCATTTCTGACCACAATGCTATGAGATTAGACAATGAAAACATGACGATCCAAAACCTATGGGATGCAGCAAAAGCAGTTCTAAGAGGGAAGCTTACAGCACTACAAGCCTACCTCAAGGAATAAGAAAAATCTCAAATAGTCAATCTAGCCTTACACCTAAAGGAACTAGAGAAAAAAGAACAAACAAAACCCAGTTAGTAGAAGGAAAGAAATCATAAAGATCAGAGAAGAAATAAATGAAATAGAAACAAAGAAAACAATAGCAAAGATCAATAAAACTAAAAGCTGGTTCTTTGAGAAGATAAA
>NC_041224.1:32796241-32797605 GCF_002837175.3 Physeter macrocephalus | reverse complement strand
TGCAAATCAATCAATGTGAGACACCATATTAACAAACTGAAGAATAAAAACCATATGATCATCTCAATAGATGCAGAGAGAGCTTTTGACAAAAGTCAACACCCATTTATGATAAAACTATCCAGAAAGTGGGCATAGAGGGAACCTACCTCAACATAATAAAGGCCATATACAACAAATCCACAGCAAACACCATTCTCAATGGTGAAAAACTGAAAGCATTTCCTCTAAGATCAGGGACAAGACAAGGATGTCCACTCTCACCACTATTATTCGACATAGTTTAGGAATTCCTAGCCACGGCAATCAGAGAAGAAAAAGAAATAAAAGGAATACAAATTGGAAAAGAAGAAGTAAAACTGTCACTGTCTGCAGATGACACGATACTATACACAGAGAATCCTAAAGATGCCACCAGAAAACGACTAAAGCTAATCAATGAATTTGGTAAAGTTGCAGGATACAGAATTAATGCACAGAAATCTCTGGCATGCCTATACACTAATGATGAAAAATCTGAAAGAGAAATTAAGGAAACACTCCCATTTACCAATGCAAGAAAGAGAATAAAATACCTAGGAATAAACCTACCTAGGGAGACAAAAGACCTGTATGCAGAAAACTATAAGACACTGATGAAAGAAATTAAAGATGATACAAACAGATGGAGAGATATACCATGTTCTTGGATTGGGAATTGTGAAAATGACTATACTACCCAAAGCAATCTACAGATTCAATGAAATCCCTAGCAAGCTACCAATGGCATTTTTTACAGAACTAGAACCAAAAATCTTAAAATTTTTATGAAGACACAAAAGACCCCAAATAGCCATTAGTCTTGAGGGAAAAAAACAGAGCTGGAGGAATCAGACTCCCTGACTTCAGACTATACTACAAAGCTACAGTAATCAAGACAATATGGCACTGGCACAAAAACAGAAATAAAGATCAATGTAACAGGACAGATAGCCCAGAGATAAACCCACGCACCTATGGTCAACTAATCTATGACAAAGTAGGCAAGGATATACAATGGAGAAAAGACAGTCTCTTCAATAAGTGGTGCTGGGAAAACTGGACAGTTACATGTAGAAGAATGAAATTTGAATACTCCATAACACCATACACAAAAATAAACTCAAAATGGATTTAAGACCCAACACTATAAAACTCTTAGAGGAAAACATAGGAAGAACACTCTTTGACATAAATCACAGCAAGATCTTTTTTGATCCAACTCCTAGAGTAATGGATATAAAAACAAAAATAATCAAATGGGACCTAATGAAACTTAACGGCTTTTGCAAAGCAAAGGAAACTACAAACAAGATGGAAAGACAACCCTCAGAATGGGAGAAAAT
>NC_041224.1:32771481-32796145 GCF_002837175.3 Physeter macrocephalus | reverse complement strand
CACTATGGAGAACAGTATGGAGTTTCCTTAAAAAACTAAAAATAGAATTACCATATGACCCAGCAATCCCACTACTGGGCATATACCCAGAGAAAACCATAATTCAAAAAGACACATGCACCCTAATGTTCCATTGCAGTACTATTACAGTAGACATGTCATGGAAGCAACCTAAATGCCCATCGACAGACGAATGGATAAAGAAGATGTGGTACACATATACAATGGAATATTACTCAGCCATTAAAAAGGGACGAAATTGGGTCATTTGTAGACACGTGGATAGATCTAGAGACTGTCATACAGAGTGAAGTAAGTCAGAAAGAGAAAAACAAATATCGCATATTAACCCATGTATGTGGAACCTGTGGTTTGCGGGGCAGAAATAGAGACACAGATATAGAGAACAAATGTATGGACACCAAGGGGGGAAAGTGGCGGGGGTTGGGGTGGTGGTGTGATGAATTGGGATATTGGGATTGACATATATACACTAATATGTATAAAATGGATAACTAATAACCTGCTGTATAAAAAAAAATAAAATTCTAAAATTCAAAAAAAATATGGGATCAATAAGAAAAAAATGGTTTAATAATAATATGTACTTACTTTTGTGGTTGTTATGAGGTTCAAATGATATGTTTATAGATATATGTGATAAAGGCAATATCAAAATAAAGCCAGTCACACGCACGCATACACACACACACACACACAAAGAAAAAAAAAAAGTCCTCAGTAACTGAAACTTTTACACCTGATACCATTAATCAGAGAAACTGGTTCCTTGTTCTGCTTCTTAAAAACAGATTCCATAGAGAAAATGAACAATGATTAAGGGAAATACTTAACCCAGAAGGGATCGAAATAGCTGTAGAATGTGCAGATTCTTCAGTTAAACTACTGTGAATGGTATGACTTCAGCCTACAAAAGATTTATCGTCAGTCCCATATTTGCTAAAATGGTATCATTTGATACTGTAGTTTTGTTTATGTAATATATTTGTTTTTCAGAACACATGATGTTGGAGAATCCAACATCAATGTATTTTGCCAAGTTCATTAAAATGACTAAATTCACATAAGAATACATACATGTAAACATATACAGATTATGTATATATGTACCAATGGTATAATGTTTATTATTCCTATGATATATAAAACTTAGTAATAAATCTCAGTCCGCTTCAAAACCCATGAAACGATAACTGTTTCAAGCTGTATGAGCCAAGGGGAAATTGTTAAAATAATGCATTCATATTTTATATTTTAAAATGCTTTGTACCATCTGCTCACACTTATGAAACATGTAACTTAAACTACTGAGATAATTAAGATAAGTGTGTAACAATAACAGGAATGGCTATGCTTATTGACTGCTTGTACTATCTCAGGAGTTGCCTGGATCTGACCATCTGGAATCCTCACAGCGGCTCTGAGCGTGAGTGCTGTCACTCACTCCCCATTTATTGGGGCAGAGATGGGCTAAGTCTCCAGCTGAAACAGGCTGACCTGGGTGTCAAACTCAGGTTTTGCTGATCCCAGAATTAAAGCTTTTTATCGATAACATCTCTCCAAATACTGCCTCTGGGATTAATGGCTGTCAAACACCCCAAAGACTAACAGACACATCTCACCCGAACCTCCACCATGGGCAATTTGATGCTTAAATGGTGACTAAACGTATCTTACAGGAACAGTAGCTACTGCTTAGGTGCAAGCTGTCCGCGACTAGAAAGAGAAAAAAAAACATGCTCAAGGTGAAATGTGATCATTACCCATTGTTTATCAGGTGGCACAGCCTCTAAGCATAATAGTGAATTCCCCACTAAGGGCCAAAAATTGCCTTGGAAAATATTACTGTGACCTTTCTTTCGCTGTTGCCATAGAACACTGGTATCCTGACTGTTAGTAGAAGGTCAATACTTGTATTTAAATGGAGTGAACCCCGAACATCTATAATGCATGCAGTCTACTATTATTTCTTTGTGGGAGGTTTATTATAGCGTTTGGTATGTAATCTAAATTAGATGTCTGAAGAAAAACAATGCTTTTAAATTTAGGAAATTCTAGAGAATTCTTTGAGTGAGATTCTCTTTTTAAGATTCCATGAATTTCCTTTGAAGATTTTTGTCTGAAACTGAGTCTTATTTTCTCCATTCTTTTAAGAAAATCTTTCCTTTCAACCATCCACAACAAAATGATTTTCTTTTATGTTTACGTGAAGTTGGATGCAATTATTTTATAATAAGTCCCTCTCTGTAAACAACCCTATAATTTTAGACTTTTAAATGTCATTATCATAAACACAAATCTGCTTATTCTCCCCCTGGCTGGCTTTGAAATGGCATTTGGAATTTGCATGACTCTGTAACCTCTGTCACCTGGATTACCTGGGTGAGCAAATCATGCTAGCAAGTTACTACGGGTTCCACGGTACAGTTTTTCAAATTCTTGATACTGCCGATATGTGCAAGGAGCCCACTTTGAAAATGGAATGTGCCATTTCAACCTACTCCCAAGTGGGCGGAGGGAGATGCACATCTTACCGAGGGCATCTGTGCAGGCGGCCAGCGGGCTGCTGAAGCATTCACTGTGCTTGCATAGTGGTGGTCGGCTGCCAATTTTCCCAGCAATTAAAGCTTTAAAGACAAAGGTTTACTAAATATTTTATTTTAGTCCAAGGGACCTCCTAGATCATTTGGGTCCACATCCCGCCCTCTGAGTCCTAGAGAGATTACATGATGGGCAAGCCATTTTGCCCTCTCTGGACAGCAGTGTTTTAATACGAGTCAGTTCAAGCACATGGTCTTTAAAGTATGATTGTCTCTGATTTGCTGCTCTCTTATGCTAGGAGGAAGGGCATCGAAGGTCTTGTTTCACTCCAACAACATGCAGGTGTAGGTTAGACAAGCTTTTCTGACTCCTTCCCACACCCTCTCGATTGGATCCAGGGTCTGTCGTTCCCGAGACAAGTCACTTCACCTCTCTAAGCCAAATAAGATCAAATACTGGTGACACTCTGTTGACAGATGTGAGGATTGGATGAAGTAATGTTTGTAAAGCACTCAATACAATACACAAAATATACCCCCAATAGTAGTGGACACCTGTTCAGTCCTGGCATGAGTGGGAGGTCACGATATTTGGGTAACACGCTGCAGTCTGCCTGTGATGGAAAGAGTGCATTCTGATGGAGGTGAAGCGTCAGCTGTCCTGGAGCTGAAGGGTCACATGGCAGGTAGACCTATCAACCCATCTCCTGGCCCCAGGCGCACCCGTTGAAGGCCCTGCCTGGGTGGGGAGAAGACCTGAGAGGCCAGCCAGGGGCCCGCCCCAGGGCTAACCACGGAGAATGTGCCTGCTCTTTGTGAGACTCCTTATTTCTGATCACACAAGGTATGGGAATTATCAAGCTGTCTTTATGTGTATGTGTGCATATGTTTAGTTCTTAGAAAATATGACAATATTAATCCATCAGATTTGGACTACTACACCATGGGGGAAACCACATACATATGGGAAGTTTCTAGGATTTATACGTTTTTCTTTATACACAGAGGCAGAGAAACAATGTACTGGGCTGAAGGAGAACTGAATTCTCTGGTCCTGCCCCTGCCATGAATAACTACCTACGCTTCTTAATCTCACTAAGCCTCTGTTTTCCCGTTTGTGAAATTAGTGCATTAGACCACATAATCTTTATAATCCCCTCCAATGATAATATTTTGAGATTGCAAAAAAATTCTTTATATACATTTGGGAGCTTAGAATGCCTGTCAGCATTTGTGGGACTATGTTAATGTCACTGCTCCTAACCTTTCAAGAGCTCGCCTTAGCAGTGACTGTGATGAGGAGTCTAGGGTGAGCTGTAGCTTCTCCCACGTTCTCCTTTAATTTTATGGCAACTGAAGACTAGCGAGGACATTCTAGAACGTGTGTACAGAATCACAGAGGTGCAAAGGAGACCCTACAGATACAGTCTTATGGGCGTAACTCAACTTCTTCTAGCTCTTACAGTCTCTTTTCTTAAATATGGAAATCCTTCACAAGTTTTCACATTCCCCGGACATGAACAAAATTAATTGTTTAGTGATTAAAACAGTGGATTAGGTTATAAATTATATTTTGAGTTTGGCTTTAATGCATATTCTTCTGTTTCTGCATCTGTCTCTCCAGGTATAAATGGGAAGCTAATATTCGTCTTATATGACTTACATGAGACCTGAAATTCAAAACCAACATAAAGCAAGGAAATGTGTTGTGACCTGTTTGGCTAAACCATTAAATCAGAGCAGCAGGACAGGAACTTAATTTTCTTTTAGGTGAGCATATGTATTCTCTGCTGTCTAGAAGTAGACTTTTGCACTTTTAGGAAAGTACCAAATTTTAGAAGAGTAATTTTTAAATAAATGTTCTCTACAAATGTTGGCCTTTGTTTCGTAGGAAACTTCACCTTAGTTGCCTCCAGATCTTGAACTAAAAGCAGAAACACTTTCTCAGCCTTTCCAGCCTGGAAGACCTGCAGAGAATTCTCTCCATACTATTTGTGGGTTTTGACCCACAAATGATCTTCTGATTGTTCCTGATTTGGACTTAGATAACCCAGATTTGACTTAGTGAAGAAGTAGGAGGGGAAAATTCCAACAAAGCAGGCATAATGGAGCTTTTTATACACACTCTTCCTTGGTATCGATTCATTATTTCTTAGGAAGAATGCCTCTGAGGGCAGAGCTGCAGGTCCAGCAGGAAGGCAGAGCCTCAAGCCATAGAGGATTATTCTGTTTAGTAATCCTCATAATGTTTGTCCATTGTATTTTGGAACTATGTAGGACTGGTGGGGACTCCTTTTTTTCCTTTCTTGTTTACTTTTTTGAATGTGAATGTCTGCAACTGTTCTCTTATACCTGTTCTACCACTGTATTTTGGGAGCGGATAACTTGTTTTTTGAGTTTCACAAGCTCTTAGATGGAGAAGGATTTCAGCCTATGTTAGATCACACTGAGTCTCACCAGTACCTGACTTAGCTGATTTAGATGATGAGATCTGGGACTTTTGAACTGACAAGAGATGATATTTTGGACTTGAGTTGATGCTGTAATGGTCTGAGACTTTTAGGGACCTTGGGATGGGGTGAATATATTCTGCATGTGAGAGACATGAATCTGAGGACCAGAGGGTGGCCTGTGGTCGGCTGAATAATGACCCCACAAACATGTGCATATCCTAATCTCCAGAACCTATGAATATGTTATATATATTACATGGCAAAGGGACTTCACAGTTGTGATTAAGTTAATGATGTTACGAGGGGGAGCTCATCCTGGCTTACCCCAGTGAGCCCGATATAATCACAAGGGTCCTTAAAAGTGGAAGAAGGAGATAGAAGAGGAAGAAACAGAGAGACGCCAGCATGAGGTGGACTCAGCCTGGCATAGCTGGCTTTGAAGATGGAGGAATAGGGCCATGAGCCAAGAAACGCAGGTGGCTTCTAGAAGCTGGAAAAGGCAAGGAAGCAGATTCTCCCCTGGAGTCTCCAGAAAGGAATGAACCCTGCTGACATCTTGATTTCAGCCCAGTGAGACCCACTTCATACTCTGACCTCCAGAACTGTAGGCTAATAATTTTGTGTTGCTTCAACCCATTGAGCTTTTGTTAGGTCAGCAACGGGAAAAAGTACAGGGTTACTGAAGCAGGACTGTCAATAACCCTTACTGCTGGTTGGGCGCACGACTGTCCTGATTGTCCCCTTATTCTCCTGTAAAACAGATCTACTGACTCTGCTAAGGTTTATAAACAAGAAGCAATTCCTCTTTATAGGTGATTTTTTTTGCCAACTAAACGATTAGAAAGTATTTTGAGCAGGCTGATGGCAGCCATGGCAGCAGCTTTTCCATGACACTGCCAGAGACAGGAAACCACTTCTGGGTCAGGGTTGAGCTGCCCTGGGTGCCTGCATGTCCCTCAGCCCAGGCCTGAGGGCTGCCAGACAGAGAGCCAGGAGACAAAAACGGTGACCATAGTAGGATTTCAACACCAATGACTGAAAACAAATCAATCAGCGCAAGAAGCTATAGTAGCACACATTGCATGGGCAGGATCCTCTCACATATTTAACAAAGAAAATGGATTCATTTTCCTTATCTGACATATATACTCTACCTTATCTAAAATTCTTGCCTATTTATTCAAAAATTCTTAGTATGAGAGAGTATCTTTTTTTAGCCTGACACAGCATCAACAGCAAATTCAATGTACATAATATATTCTTGTTTGTGAAAGGGCAGAATAAATCTGCAGGATTAAATTTGAAAAGGCAAGGAAGAAAAATAACGTAGACATCTCAGAGCCTGTGCCATTTTTTAAACAACACGTGGCTCAGATGATGATGATGCAGCTCTCAGGACGAGGCACCTATGTAAGTGTGGCAGGTACAATGGCTGTGGGTTTTGGTTTAATGATGGAAAAATCACAAGTGTGAGATAGTTCCTTTCGAGAAAACTGTAGGGAAACGGAATCTAAAAGCATCTTCTTGTGAAATGCTTCAGGCAGGTCCCTGGAAAATGGCCAACACTGTTAAGTGCCTCAAGGTTGATCCTCTAGCCCAGGTGTCAGTGGTGAGCCTGGAGGTGACATGAGTGTTTCCTTCCTGGACCTTCACAGGAAGGCACACAGCATATGTCACATGGCAAAGGACACAGACAAACATCCAGGAAAGCCTTATGGTAAACATGCAGCGCAGTGAGCTGTGGCTTTCTGTTTAGCTTTCAGGGTTTTTTTTTCAAACTTAAGCTCCTATAAAACAACAACAACAAAAAAAAGGATTGTAGACTGTTAGCTCTTAAAGAGACCAAGGAGATGATCCTTAACCACCTTCTCACATTTGAGGAAGCGAGAGGAAGCAGCTCGCCCAGGCTCATGCTACAAGCTTACAGCTCAGGCCAGAGGCAGATGTTGGCCTTCTGTCTCCCGGACCAGTCACCTTCTCACTGTACCAAGGATCCCAGGATTCATAACCTGTGTTATACCTGATTAAAATTTTATGATATGACTGAACTTAAAAAAAATTACAGTGAAACCAGTGCACTATTTCCTGTTGTTCTACAACCCGAGGAACTCCAGGCAAATGTAAATGTGAAAGCTTAGGTAAAATATGTCCTATATTGACCTCCGAGAATTTGTCCCTACGTGCCTACGAAGTAAGCAAATATCCACGTGTGGTTTTCAACACCACTTCAGGTGCACTGTTATAATCCCAGTGACTCATCACAAAACAAGCCAGAAAACTAGAAGCAGATGACTGTCCCTTCACAGGCTGCTTGGCTTACTGGTCGTAGGATATGGCCCTGTGGAAATCTAAGCCTCCTCACGGCTTCCTCAATTCAATCCATCTTCCTAAATGACAGCAAATGGAGCTGGAGTTTCACCTCCATCCTGAAGCTCTTTAACGGAGGCTAAATGAGAGTTCTTGGCATCCACCGTGGACGCAGCAGCCTGTTGTTAAACTATTTCTCAATCTTTACTCTGGATGTACCACCCTTAAAGTCCATACCTGCCTGGCTGTGTCTTACCAACTATTTTAATGTTATTACAGACTTACTGTGGACTTTTTCATCCCATTTTGCCTAATACAACAATTGAATGATACTTTTCTTTTTATTATTACCATTATTACTACTTGGACAAATACCCTGGTAGTAACTCATGCATGGCCAGAAGTTTGCAAACCTGGGGCTGGAGCCTCTATTCCACAAGAACAGATTCATTTTCAGAAGAAAGACGCCTGAAGAGGTGATTCACCTGCAAGTAAAACACATTCGCATCCCCCCGTCTTTCCTAAGAGCAGATATTCATAAGCTTTTAGGAGGGAAGGAACAAAGTGCTCTATAAAGAGAGGGTGAGGAAGATCAAAGATGTGCTTTGACCACTGACCATGTGTAATAAAGCGCTGACACTGCTCTTGTCTGCCCATTAGCAGCTACCAGCCGGCTCCCCATCCTCTATCCGTGAGGTCTCTGCCATGGAACGGCATCCAATTATCAATTTACCTCCTGCCCTCTGACCTGGCCTTCTGAAAGGAGCTTTTGTTGTCTCTGCCTGGGCTGGTACACTAGCTAATTGAGATGAAAGGCATGAAGAGCTTCTTTTAGGACCAAAGCCATCACGTCTTACCAACCGGTCAAAGAGGAATGTTCTTGACTGATTTCTTTCCGTAAATATACATATATATTGTTTGGGACCCCATCAGGAGTGATTATTTCTGAAAGCAGCTAGTTCTATCGGCCGGGGCACTTCACAGTGATTTGCCATTAATATTTCTTTGCTTCAGGAGCGGAAAGTAAAAAGCACTCTGAAAACAGCTGTTTGTGCATTGTATGATACTTTAATAAGGGAGCAACAGGCAGGAGATGCAAGATGGTGATGCTAAAGCTTTGTTGTTCTTTCTTCAATTAGGGGAAACATCTACCTTGAGGTCATGAACAGGAAAAGGGCTTCAAAGGCAAACAGAAAGTATAGCGGCATTAAAATGAAAAGCATTTCTTAACAAAGGATGAAAAGATTAGGAGCCTAACATTCAAAGGCATCTGCGGGCATGTCTGCCTGAATCCGTGAGCAGGAATGAGAAAAGATATCGTCAGAGGCATGCGGCCAGTCCCTGGAGGACCAGGAGCCAGGCCAGGGGGTCTGGGTTTTGGTAGCAAATGTGAAGACACTCCCAGCTTCTTGTTGCCTCGGTGGGATGGTGTTGGGCAAGGAGAAGGTTGTGTGTGAGAGAGATTAGATGTGGGGGAACCCAAGAGGCAGGGAGGCCAGTAGGAGGGCATAACCTGTGTTATTGAGCACTGCCAGGTGACAGGAGGTGCCTTCAGGCAGAAAGCAAGGGATGCATTTCACCAGAGCTGAGAAGGACACACCTGTGCTGTGGATGCCCATTTTTCTGCTGCCTTCTGCTATTAATAAATTTCCTCTGTTACATCAGAAAACTAAACACAAACTTCTTTCAGGTGGTCATTTCATCCCTGTTTCTGACTGGTCCCAACCAAATTATCTTTACCTTATGCTGTTATTACAGTTGTGCACGTGGATGGGTAATTGTGAAAGAGGCTCTAACTGTCACCCCATTTCTTTCCTCCTTTTTCCTTTTAGTAACAGACCCTGTGTCCCACGTTCATCTGCACTCTGGGGGATTTTAGAAGGCACAGCTGGGGTGAGCCTGTGACTACTTTCCAGATAAAGGAGAGAGATCAAATAGCCGTGGACGGACTCACTGGGTTTCACTTCCTCCTTCCGCTATTGTGGACAGGGGCCCGATTCACCTCTGCAGACCAGAGAAGGCATCCTGCAGGAGTAAAGCAACAAGAGAGAATGGACCTAGGTCCTTGGATGACCTCAAGGAATAGCTGCCTACACCCCAGACCCCCATTTGCCTCTGGACGGAGACCTCTGTCCCTGCCAGTGCCCCAGTGAACATGGTGGTCATTTAAGCAATATCCCCTAGGACATGAGATTCTAAGAAGGCAAACTTGCATTTGACCAGACTAAATGGCACAGTAGAGGAAGTTCTATCACCCAGCCCGTGATCCCTGACAATTCTCCCGATTTAGATGTCTGTGATTCTATCTTCTGCTCTAATGTATCTGGGAGGTGGGGTTAGGGAGTCTCTCGGTGTTAAGTCTTCTGCCATAGATTTCAAAGGGTGAAAACAAGTGTTAAGGTAAGTAGCTGCCATGCTGGCCGCAGGGCGCCCAGATCACACATTATTTCTGCATGTGTCTGTGAAGGTGTTTCTGGATGAGCCTGGCACTTGAATCAGCAGACTCTATAAAGTAGAAGATGCTCCCCAACGTGCGTAGACATCATCCAATCCGTTGAGGGCCTGAATAGAACAAAAAGTGGAGGAAGGAGGGTTTTGCCTTTATTTCCTGCCTCACAGCTTGAATGGGACCTCTCATCTCAACTTCTCCTGTCCTCGGGCTGGGAGTTACACCATCAGCTCCCTAATTCTCAGACCTTCGGACTTGGGCTGAATCACAACCCCAGGTTTCCTGGGTCTCTGGCTTGCAGACGGCAGACAGTAGGACTTTTCAGCCTCCATAATTGATGAGCCAGTTCCTCAGAGTAAATCTCAACCTCTCTCTCTCTCTCTCTCTCTCTCTCTCTCGTGTGTGTGTGTGTGTATGTGTGTATACACACATGCATACAGAACCAATATGATATTTTGCTCTTACCTGTGCAGAGAACCCTAATATTGTTAGCATATTTAAAGTACAAAAAGTAGGCACTTTTATAAATAAATCATTTGAATAATTTTGCTTCACAAAAATCCTTGACCCATTTAAAAGAAAAGATAACAGTACTTTCACTGACATCTCCTCCTGTTTATTCCATTTTTCTCAGAAATCACTGAAGCACAAGGACGATTATTTTTATCGTTTAAGTGAAAGAATAGAAATCTTACAGTACATTTTTCTAGTAGAAAGAGAAAAATAGTATTGAATGGACAGGGAAGAAATAAAACTTGTGGTGAAAATGTAAAAAAAGAAAAACCTGAATGTTTACACTGATACTGCCAGACGGGTCCATGGAGACCAGGCTGGCAACACGCTGGGCAAAGTCAGCAACTCCGTGGGTGCCGCTCGGCCCCAGGGACTCGTGGGAGGGGCCTCCCTGACACTTGTCTGGACATCCTTCCAGCAAGAGGCAGCAGGGCCCACTGTCAGGAAAACAGCAGCTAGAATCCAGCGATACGCTAGCTCCCCCATTTCCAATGTGCTTCTCACCTGGCAGGTGCTTTCTGGAACCTTTAGGTTTGAACTTATTTAGTGAATTATCCCCGATTCTGTCTTTTAAGGGTATTTCTAAAGCTTTCCTGCTTTCCATTCCATTTGAACTCACTGTTCCAAACCACCTGTACCTTCCCATCTCCCTGTCTCTCGTTAAGCATCAGGCATTCTGGAGTTGAGCCCTCTCACCCCTACTGTTTTCACCATGTGGGAGAAACCTAGTCCCACTGGATTTTTTGTTATTTTCCTTTATTTACCACAACACAGCTACTTTCAACACAAATGACAGTGATTGCTTCCAAACCATCTGATATTCTTTATAAAAGAAGACGTCATGAAAATACAATATCAAGTATTTTGCTAAAATAAACATATACGGCGTCCACTGTCTTCCCCATTTCCACCAATCTTATAATTCTACCAGAAACAAAATTCAAGTTTGTCTGCTGTGATTTCCCCCATCAATGTCAGGGCTCCCCTGGCCTCCATGCTCTTTCTCTGTTAGCTAGTCTCCTCTTACAGGCTGCGAATGTAGCTGTAGCTGCAAGCTGGGCACAAAATAAAAGGGATTCACTTTAAACTCTCTCCAACTCCACTGTGTCAGCAGGAGCAGACATGCAACACACAATTCCAAGGGCTTGTCGTTCTTTCTGAGATACCTGCTCTTATCTCAAGGGTGGGCATTATTTTCCTCTAAAGAAGTGAATAGGTGGTTCTCATTCCCAGTTTCTATATGCATTTTATTCTTTATTTTTATTCTTTATTTATTTATTTATTTATTTTTGCAGTACGCAGGCCTCTCACTGTTGTGGCCTCTCCCATTGCGGAGCACAGGCTCCAGACGTGCAGGCTCAGCAGCCATGGCTCACGGGCCCAGCCGCTCCGTGGCATGTGGGATCTTCCCGGACCGGGGCACGAACCCGTGTCCCCTGCATGAGCAGGCGGACTCTCAACCACTGCGCCACCAGGGAAGCCCTCTATATGCATTTTAAGTTGATATAATTACCGCACCACTTCTGTTAATAATCTTTGCATGGCCCACTCTGACTACATCTGGAACTCTGAAAATCCTGCATTCATTAATCTGTATTAACCCACTTACAAACGGTGTGACTTTGAGGTTAACCCATTTCTGTGAAGGAGAAAATTCTACCTTCCTAAGGTAGTGAGTGAGATAAAGCACATGGAAATACTACAGCACACTACACTCTCATAAGTACTATTTCTACCTTCATTAAGATAGTGTACGTTTTCTATTGAGTTTTGGTGAAAGATCCAGTGAGGCACACTGCAGAGAGCCTAAGCTTTGGTGCGGAGCATCCAGCTTTACTGGATCTCCTATCTTCAATGTCATCCTGTGTGAAACTCCTTTGCAGAAAGCATCCATGCAAAACCCTGGCATGCCGCCAGGCCCTCAGTCAATGCAGCTGTAACTCGTAGTTCCCGACATGTTTCTCCACATCACCTAATTGTGTGTCTCTTTCTGAGATGTATTCAGAGCTAGAAATCTTTGCTATGTTGTATATGTCAGCATTCTAGATTAACTTCTGGTTCAATGTGGCCGAAAACCAGGCCCAGAATCATGGAAAATGTCCCCACAGCAAATCAATGCCTAACTTCGAGGAGGCCTCTTCTGCCGGAAGGCTCGCCCTGCTTGTCAGTCTCCAGCATTGCTGGCCCTCCTCCCATTCAGGCTTCTGGGACTATCGCTTTACCATTCATTCAACCAACACTTGACTTCGACCAAGCCTTGAGGTAGACGCTATTTGGTAGGTAAGAGCACCCGCCCTGCCTCACAGCCTACATTGGAAGACGGCATACAGAACAAGCAAACATGCACAATGCCAGTAGCTGCACATGATAAATGTTAACACTGCAAAGGACTGACTGTCATCCTGAATGCCAAAGGATCTGTGCATCGCTCTGATTTTATAAGAGGAACGGACAAATACGGTCGGAGTGGACCAAGAGGGCTTTCTAAACTACCCAGGAACTGAGTTGACCCAGAGAGGATGCAGGACCTCCCTGGGTGGCCACGTAGCTGGCACATCACTCAATTGGAGAGGGTGCCTTTGGATGAATGAGAAATAAAATAATACAATGTCTGAGTCACTGAGAAAATACAAGAAACACTGGTTAAGTAATTGATTGACAAGCAGAACAAAAGAAGAAATACACTCCACAATGAATTTTGTAATTTTTTGTTGGATCAGACACTTCCATTATGCTAAGGGACTTTTGCTCATTACACGGCTCTCTGTGAGTCTTAGAGATGTTACATCTCAGAGCTGGAGGAGGTCTCAGAGATGATCTAACTGAACTCTTTCATCTAACTGATGAGGAAACTGAGGCCCAAGGCCACATAGCTAGTAAACAACAGAGGCTGGGTACTAATAAGGAGAAAACCCACAGCAGGAAGGGGCACTGATGCTGGGCAAGAGCCCTACCCAGCGCTGGGCAGCTCTGTACACACAATAAGACAACACCCACTGTGGGATGACGGCAAAAGAGGGAGCTGAACCAACTGTTTGCGAAACTTCCTTTCTTCCCGAAAATTCTGCTCTAGGTAGGAGACAAAGTCAAAAGTTTAGTCTCATTACAGATGGCGAAGTGATGGAGAAAACACTGAAACCAACTCAAAACACACCTGCTTTCAATAATCCAATCAGGTACACCCAATAAGATTATTATTTCTAACATAAATTAATCCTTCATTTTGCCATGAAAAATGTCTCTGGAAGAGAAAAGATATTCTCATATTCTGTGAGGCATTTGGAGTTATTCTGGGCATAGCATTTATCTATGAAACCATATAAATAGAGAGAACATGGCACCACTCATGTAGTTAATCTTCTAAATAAATTGGAACTCATCATATGTGATTTTCTTTGTGACTGAGCTACATTTATTTTTCCTTGGTGTTTATATTAGACACTCTGGATGCCCATATGATGAGATGTCCTATAAATAGTGCTTTATTGCTAAGGGCCCATTTCCTCAAGCACAAAACTTCTGGACACTGTACTTACACCGTGGCTTGTGTACAGATCGATCAGTGCTAAAGTATCCTTTCTGAGAAATATCGTATCATGGAGATGACACTGTACTGCAAAGAGTCATACTTCAGCACTCCAGGAAATGGATAAAAAGGAAGAGAATGTTGCCCTATTGCCCATAAAGAGCAATTTGTCATGTTTCTATTGACTCTGAAGCCCAGTCTTCCAGAAGCATCTTCCCTCTTTCCTACAATATTTGTTTTCAATTATCTAAGATTGGAAAGAACTATATCAAACAGCAGGAGTATTCTGTGTGAGTTATGAAAACATAGTGGGTAATCCACCCATGTCCTCCCTTTAAAAAACCCTACCATGTATAAGAATCATCAGGGAAGAAGAGCTATCACTCAAGGCCACCCCTGAGTAACGTCCCTTCAGTGCTCATTTCCACTCCCAACACCAGGTAGAGGAGACACACAGACAGCACTGCTGCCTCTCCTCTTGCCTGGCTAGCTTCCCTTTTCAGTAAAGTGGTGGGTATGTGTCTCTAGGTGGAGTTCTTGGGATCCTTTCTCATGCTACAATGGGGGGCCACGTGGGGAAGACTTATAACCTTCTGCTGTTCACAAGTGCTCAGGCAGGGTGTGGGACACCAGGCACCCCAATCTCCAGAAGCAGTTACTTTGGAGCCCAGTCCTTGTCTTGGGTCCAGGGAGTACTCATTTGCTACAACACCCCAAGGGGGCCAAGAACTCAAGAAAAGTCCTCAACTCAAGCAAAACACATTCTAGACCTGGTTTTGTAGGCTGGCTGGGTTGTGGGGTGAAGAGTGTCAAAGGTCAGGACACCTACATCTTGGTCTGGGGGAGGGCATGATTCTGGCAGCACTGCAGCATTCTTAGAATGTTCCAGAACATTCACTAGAATGTGGGGATACTTAGTACCTCTGACCTTGGCTTTGCACTTTAAGAGGCAGTCCTAGTCATCAGGAAAAGTCTCATTCAAAAGCATTACTGTCTTTAAAAATGGGGAGATTGCAAGGGAAGAAAACATGACTCTCTGCACTTAAGTTGGTCATCGTCTAAAAGGGAGGGACAAGGTCTGGACTGATGGGTAAAGTGGGACAGTCATTGTGAGAACTTTGAACCGCGGGTTCTGGTGGGAGATGGAAGGATGAGAGTGGGCTCTGGTTGGAACTGTGTGTGCTTGTGTGGAGATAGAATTCTTCACATCCTTCAGGGCACTCGTAATCACACAGAAACATGAATTCATTCAATAAACGTTAAATGTGCACCCACTGGTCTTCCCTGGTGGCGCAGTGGTTGAGAGTCTGCCTGCCGATGCAGGGGACGCGGGTTCGTGCCCTGGTCCGGGAAGATCCCACATGCCGCGGAGCGGCTGGGCCTGTGAGCCATGGCCGCTGAGCCTGCGCGTCCAGAGCCTGTGCTCTGCGACGGGAGAGGCCACGACAGTGAGAGGCCCACGTATCGCGCAAAAAAAAAAAAAAAAAAAAAAAAAAAAAATGTGCACCCACTATGTGCAAGTCACTGCTCCTGGCACTTGAGATATATCAGCAAACAAAGGAGTAAAGATCTCCATGATGTGGCATCAACATTCTGATGGTGTAAGGTGTTCCTCACATAGGAGTTCACACCAGTCAATCACACTGTGTTACCGGGTAAGGGTGCAGGGGAGGGAGGGGAAGGAGAGCAGGGAGAGGCTGGGCAGAACTGAGGGGCTGGGCACAACGGTCTCAGGGGGAGATGGCATCTGGCCAGGATATAGGTGTGGCTAGAGCAGAGTGAGCACTAACAGAGCAGCAGAGTCATGTTCAAAGAGGCAACAGGCACCAGTGAATGCTTGGTGCTGCTGGTAGAACTTCACTCTGACTCAGTGAAATGGGGACCTACTGAGCTAAGAGGTGACCTTTTTTTAAAATTTATTTATTTTGGGCTGCATTGGGTCTTCATTGCTCCGCGTGGGCTTTCTCTAGTTGTGGCGAGTGGGGGCTACTCTTTGTTGAGGTGTGCGGACTTGTCACTATGGTGGCTTCTCTTGCTGCAGAGCACGGGCTCTAGGCACTCAGGCTTCAGTAGTTGTGGCACATGGGCTCAGTAGTTGTGGCTCACGGGCTTAGCTGCTCCACGGCATGTAGGATCTTTCCAGACCAGGGATCGAACCCGTGTCCCCTGCATGGGCAGGTGGATTCTTAACCACTGCACCACCAGGGAAGTCCTGAGGTGACTTATATTTTCAACCTAAAGACTCTCTCTGGTTGCTGTGTCAAGAATAGGCTGTAATAGAGCATGGGGCAGAACACAAAGACCAGCTAGGAGACTACTGTGATAACTTAGGTCAGAAACTTGAACTGCTCACGTCTGTGTTGTCATGTGACAGTGAGAAGTGGTCAGATATGGGTATATAATAGGGTTTGCTGGTGTATCAACCATGTGACATGAGGGAACGTGTCAAGGGGGACTCCAAGTTTCTGTCCTGAGCAACCAGAAGAACAGAATTGATATAGAGACAAGAGAGGCTCAATGATGAGGGCTTTGGCCGGAGAAAAGCATTAACTTAGTTTTGGACATGCTGGTTTTGAGATGCCAGTAGACCACCCAAGTGGGAATGTTGAATAGGTGGTTTGCTGCACTATCTGGAATGTAGGGGAGGTCTAGGATCCAAATATACATTGGGGAGTTATCCATATAAAGAGAGGCTTTACAGTGGAGACTGTACCCTATCACCAAGCAGAGGATCACAGTGAACAAAGAGGAGAGCCAAAGTCCTGAGCCCTCAACAGTGAGTACTCTTGGGACACCTTCATCACTCCTGCTTTATCACCAGTTGATAAACATACTGCAAACTTCAAGTTAAACAACACCTCTCAGCACTGTAGACATTAGTAACCCATCCCCAGATTTCCCAGGGATTTAATGTGAATTCTTGATGAGACCTCCTGGAGAATGGGGTAAGGTGGCACTATCTTAGTGGGGTCCTGGCACCATCTAGAAGTTGGTCTCATAGATTGGATGCATGTTTCAAGTTGCTTGTTTACATAGCTGAGTTCTCTGTGCTATAATGATGCTCTATCCCAGGGGCTGAGAAATCAAACTGACTGGTCTTATACAAAATGAGGGAGAGTCCCCACTACACAGGTGGATTAGGAAACAGCACAATAAAATGTTTTTCATTGAGAACGATTTTTTTCCTGAGTCAATATTTCAGAAACAAAACTGACATATGTCTTTGCCTAGTTTCTGAATTTCCAGAAATCTGAATTCTGAGGAGAATTTCTAAAAAAACATACCCAGTACACCATCAGAGACCCCAGGGCATGCAGCTGGATGGGTGGCTGTCTCTCATTTCTACATTTAATCAGCACTCAGACATGACCACTAGCTCCAAATTCCACTTGGATCTGGTCTCGGTGGGTCATGTTATAGTCTTTATGTTACGAAATTAGGAATTTCACATTTCTTATTTTATAGCTCTCATGACAAAACAACATCCTAGGTACCTTCAGACATTCTTTAGCAAGTCCTAATGAGCAAAACACTTACTTAAGCCTCTGACAACTAAACAGATCCAAAATATACTAATATGCTCATATCTTAGCTGTGTGAACAAAAACCTAAAAATATAACTATCACATGATCCAGCAATTTCACTCCTGGGTATATATCCAAAGAAAACAAAAACACTAATTCGAAAAGATACATGCACCCCAATGTCACAGCAGCACTATTTACAATAGCAAATGTATGGAAACAACCTAAGTGTCCATCGACAGATGAATGAATAAGGAAAATGTGGTACATATATACAATGGAATATTACTCAGCCATAAAAAAGAATGACATTTTGCCATTTGCAACAATGTAGATGGAGCTAGAGAGTATTATGCTTAGTGAAATAAGTCTGACAGAGAAAGACAAATACTCTTATGTTACCACTTATACGTGGAATCTCAAAAATAAAACAAGCAGGTGTATATAAAAAAACAGAAGCAAACTCACAGATATACAGAACAAACCAGTGGTTACCAGTGGGGAGAGGAAAGGGGGAGGGGCAAGATAGGGGTCGGGGGTTAAGAGACACAAACTATGATGTACAAAATAAATAAGCTACAAGGATATATTCTACAGTATAGGGAATATAGCCATTATGTTGCAATAACTTTAAATGGAGTATAATCTATAAAAATTTTGAATCACTATGTTGTACACCTGAAACTAATATAATATTATAATTCAACTGTACTTCAATTTTTAAAAAAGCAATAGCTTTTCTTTTTAAAGGAGAGAAAGATGGATTTTCTGCATGTGGGCTTTGTTTGGTGTCTTATCTGCCTTCTCATTGCCATGGTTGGACCCAGGAAAACGTTGAGGCCACTTGTCATTTGGGGGCAGATGTGGTGGGTGATCACGAGTCACAGACAGAAGAGGGGCAAGAGGGAAGCTGGGAGGGCAGGAGCGCTCCCGGAACGGTGAAGCCTGCCAGAGGCCGGGCCACAGCTAGTTCTTCCATGGATGGGTGACACTTCTCTGCATCCATTCCACAGAAAAATTGTATTACTCAGAAAGGAAAGAGGCAGGATGACCTGGCAACATACTTCTCAGGAAACCACAGCCCAGCCTCAGCCAAAAGTGTACTATTCTTGTAAAGAGGCAAGAGCTTTCCCCACCCTGGGCAGCGTCCCACGTTACTCCATCTGGCGAAAACGAGAGGCAGCTGGGGGAAGTGGGGGGACGTGGAGACTCCAGGTGCAGCTGAGGCTGACCAGCGTACACTCACTGAACTCCGCCTCCCTCTCCTCCAGTTCAAGTGGGGACTGGAGGACGTGGTGAGGGATGTTAAAGTCCACTCCAGCTCTGAAATTCTGATGTGGTGCTCTCCAGGGAACCACGTGTTCCTGGAGAATTGGAAGGAATTCAGGAGAGGGCTGCCTTGGGAGAATTTACAGACCCAGCCCCAGAGCCTCCCCAGTGCAGCCGAGCCACACCCTGGGCCCAGCCTCGAGGAGAGCAGGACAGGAGCTAAAGCCTCCAGCCCAGAATGGTCACTTCTGCACACCCCCTAAAAATGTCATCTGCTAAAGACATTCAACACTTTAAAAACTCCATGAACTTTACTATTTCTAAAAATATCATGCCAGCTTCACAGCTAAATAAAACTCCCCTTCCAACGATGAGTCAAATGCATTTTGCATCAGTGGCTCCACATACTTGAGAAACTAAGTTGTTTCTCCAATGGACTTATTTGTGGTGAAGATATTTTTCCATATCATTGCTCCAGCAGAGCTCATTTCTAAGAAATTTCTAATTTCCCTGGAGTAAAATGAATGCTTCAAAGATTTTTTTTTTTACTCCATCATGACTTCTGAACCCTTTTCAAAGCTGGCTTTTTGCCTTTGAGATCAAACTTTGCTCTATCCAGTCTCAAATATCTTTCCTTTTTTTCTATCTCTACCCAGTTCTTGTTAACTGATGCAAACTTTGAGTATCAGTGGAAGCCACGAGCCCCCTTTTTATCCTTTAAAACACTTCTAACATTTCTATTTCTTTATCTCCCACCAACCATAAGTCATTTTCAAAATGAGTCTGTCCTCCAACACCACAAAAACATTCTTGAGTTTATCATTCGTATTAATTTCCTCCTGGCACTGTTAAGTCTCCCGGTGACTCCTGGGGCTCCGTTGGCTGACACACGGCTTCCCCGTCTGACAGAGCAGAGTTGTTACCTGTTGGATGTTACATATGTGGCTTCTGTCATCTGAGCCTGGCATAATGCCACATGAAATAACTGTTAGTTTATAATATTTTGGGAATCTGAAGAGAGTTAATGCTGTTATTTAGATCCAAATTTGAAATGTCATGAAAAACACTAAAAATGAGAACATCAGAGGAAAAATATAAGTATGAGAAGTTCTTTTCATTTTCAAAGGATTATTTAATAATTTAGTTCCCAGCTGGTCAAGTAACCAGGATCATTGTGACTTCACACCCATTTGAGAAACAGTTGGGGGCATAAATTATAAACGGAAAAAAAAAATTAATGATTTTCTTTCCCTTCTCAGACCATTTTTCCGGAAGACTGGGGTATAAGAAGGCGACGAACAAACGCATCATGACATTACACTAGCTTCACCCTTCATTCCTACAGCTAGAGTTAACGAAAGGGAAACAAGGCAATTTCTAAAAAGCACATATATTCTAGGAAAATCTCTCTAGTAAAGTGTGACTAGTATGACGGTGTGTGTGCATGTGAGCACTTCTGGGGTATTTCCATGCCTTTGGGGTGCCATACGGTTCCCCTTTAGAATTAGTAAGATGGGGATCTATCACCTCACATTGGGTATCCTGGTGGTTGGTTTTCCCATAGTTAAAAAGAAGTTATGAAACTAATACACTATTGTAAATCAACTATATTTCAATAAAAAAAAGAAGCTACACCCTATTATTCCTGACACTGAGATCTTTCAAGTCCAAATGCAAATACACATTTAAAACCTATTTTTCTTTGCTTTCTTCACTTGAAAATTTTATCTCCCTCAAATATTCTGTTGGCTTTCTCTTTTTCCTTAGGTGTGTTTTTTTTTTTTTAACATGTGCCAAGTGGATTATCAGAAAAAGCCAGCACAATGGATGTTTTCCTTAATTTGCATTTTTGGTTTTTCTTTTCATACAGTATTTCTTTTGTTCTGAATACAAATGATTTCTTTTTTTTTCTACATCTTTATTGGAGTATAATTGCTTTACAATGGTGTGTTAGTTTCTGGTGAATAACAAAGTGAATCAGCTATAGGTATACATATATCCCCATATCCCCTCCCTCTTGCGTCTCCCCCCCACCCTCCCCATCCCACGCCTCAAGGTGGTCACAAAGCACTGAGCTGATCTCCCTGTGCTATGTGGCTGCTTCCCTAGCTTAACATATCCCACCCCTCTAAGTGGACACAAAGCACCGAACTGATCTCCCTGTGCTATGTGGCTGCTTCCCACTAGCTATCTATTTTACATTTGGTAGTGTATACATGTCCATGCCATGCTCTCACTTCGTCCCAGCTTACCCTTCCCCCTCCCCATGTCCTCAAGTCCATTCTCTACATCTGTGCCTTTGTTCCTGCCCTGCCTCTAGAATCCTCAGAGCCATGTTTTAAATTTTAGATTCCATATGTATGTGTAGCATACAGTTATTTGTTTTTCTCTTTCTGACTTACTTCACTCTGTATGACAGTCTCTAGGTCCATCCACCTCACTACAAATAACTCAATTTCATTTCTTTTTTATGGCTGAGTAACATTCCTTTGTATATATGTGCCACATATTCTTTATCCATTCATCTGTTGATGGATGCTTAGGTTGCTTCCATGTCCTAGCTATTGTAAATAGTGCTGCAATGAACACTGTAGTACATGACTCTTTTTGAATTATGTTTTTCACAGGGTATATGCCCTATAGTGGGATTGCTGGGTCGTATGGTAGTTCTATTTGTAGTTTTTTAAGGAACCTCCATACTGTTCTCTGTAGTGGCTGTATCAGTTTACATTCCAATTTACATTCCCACCAACAGTGCAAGAGGGTTCCCTTTTCTCCACACCCTCTCCAGCATTTATAGATTTTTGATGATGGCCATTTTGACCAGTGTGAGGTGATACCTAATTGGAGTTTTGATTTGCATTTCTCTAATGATTAGTGATGTTGAGCATCCTTGCATGTGCTGGCTGGCAATCTGTATATCTTCTTTGGAGAAATGTCTATTTAGATCTTCTGCCCATTTTTGGATTGGGCTGTGTGTTTTTCTGATATTGAGCTGCATGAGCTGCCTGTATATTTTGGAGATTAATCCTTTGTCAGTTGCTGCATTTGCAAATATTTTCTCCCATTCTGAGGGTTGTCTTTTCGTCTTGTTTACGGTTTCCTTTGCTGTGCAAAAGCTTTTAAGTTTCATTAGGTCCCATTTGTTTTTGTTTTTATTTGCATTTCTCCAGGAGGTGGGTCTAAAAGGATCTTGCTGTGATGTATGTCATAGAGTGTTCTCTTTTCCTCTAAGAGTTTTATAGTGTCTGGCCTTACATTTAGCTCTTTAATCCATTTTGAGTTTATTTTTGTGTATGGTGTTAGGGAATGTTCTAATTTCATACTTTTACATGTAGCTGTCCAGTTTTCCCAGCACCACTTATTGAAGAGGCTGTCTTTTCTCCATTGTATATACTTGCCTCCTATATCAAAGATAAGGTGACCATATGTGTGTGGGTTTATCTCTGGGCTTTCTATCCTGTTCCATTGATCTATATTTCTGTTTTTTGTGCCAGTACCATATTGTCTTGACTACTGTAGCTTTGTAGTATAGTCTACAGTCAGGGACCCTGATTCTTCCAGCTCCATTTTTCTTTCTCAAGACTGCTTTGGCTATTCGGGGTCTTTTGTGTTTCCATACAAATTGTGAAATTTTTTGTTCTAGTTCTGTGAAAAGTGCCATTGGTAGTCTGATAGGGATTTCATTGAATCTGTAGATTGCTTTGGGTAGTATAGTCATTTTCAAATGTTGATTCTTTCAATCCAAGAACATGGTATATCTCTCCAACTGTTTGTATCACCTTTAATTTCTTTCATCAGTGTCTTATAGTTTTCTGAATACAGGTCTTTGTCTCCTTGGGTAGGTTTATTCCTAGGTATTTTATTCTTTTTGTTGCAATGGTAAATGGGAGTGTTTCCTTAATTTCTCTTTCAGATTTTTCATCATTAATGAATAGGAATGCAAGAGATTTCTGTGCATTAATTTTATATCCTGCTACTTTACCAAATTCACTGATTAGCTCTAGTAGTTTTCTGGTAGCATCTTTGGGATTCTCTATGTATAATAACATGTCATCTGCAAACAATGACAGTTTTACTTCTTCTTTTCCGATTTGGATTCCTTTTATTTCTTTTTCTTCTCTGACTGCCGTGGCTAAAACTTCAAAAACTACGTTGAATAATAGTGGTGAGGGTGGGTGACCTTGTCTTGTTCCTGATCTTAGTGGAAATGATTTCAGTTTTTCACCATGGAGAACGATGTTGGCTGTGGGTTTGTCATACATGGTCTTTATTATGTTCAGGTAAGTTCCCTCTCTGTCCACTTTCTGGATGGTTTTTACCATAAATGGGTGTTGAATTTTGGCAAGAGCTTTTTCTGCATCTGTTGAGATGATCATATGGTTTTTCTCCTTCAATTTGTTAATATGGTTTATCACATTGACTGATTTGCATATATTGAAGAATTCTTGCATTCCTGGGTGCTGTTGGATTCTGTTTGCTAGTATTTTGTTGAGGATTTTTGCATCTATGTTCATCAGTGATATTGGTCTGTAGTTTTCTCTTTTTGTGACATATTTGTCTGGGTTTGGTATCAGGGTAATGATGGCCTCGTAGAATGAGTTTGGGAGTGTTCCTCCTTCTGCTATATTTTGAAAGAGTTTGAGAAGGACAGGTGTTAGCTCTTCTCTAAATGTTTGATAGAATTCGCCTGTGAAGGCATCTGGTCCTTCTTCTTTCTCTAATTGCTTTAGGTGTATGGTTAGGTTGTTTATTTGAGATGTTTCTTGTTTCTTGAGGTAGGATTGTATTGCTATAAACTTCCCTCTTAGAACGACTTTTGCTGCATCCCATAGGTTTGGGGTTGTCGTGTTTTCATTGTCAGTTGTTTCTAGGTATTTTTGATTTCCTTTTGATTTCTTCAGTGATATCTTGGTTACTTAGTAGTTTATTGTTTAGCCTCCATGTGTTTGTATTTTTCACAGATTTTTTCCTGTAATTGATATCTCATCTCATAGCGTTGTGGTTGGAAAAGATACTTGATACAATTTCCATTTTCTTAAATTTACCAAGGCTTGATTTGTTACCCAAGATATGATTTATCCTGGAAAATGTTCCATGAGCACTTGAGAAAAAAGTGTATTCTGTTGTTTTTGCATGGAATGTCCTGTAAATATCAATTAAGTCCATCTTGTTAAATGTGTCATTTAAAGCTTGTGTTTCCTTATTTATTTTCATTTTGGATGATCTGTCCATTGGTGAAAGTGGGGTGTTAAAGTCCCCTACTATGATTGTGTTACTGTTGATTTCCCCTTTTATGGCTGGTAGCATTTGCCTTATGTATTGAGGTGCTCCTATGTTGGATGCATAAATATTTACAATTGTTATATCTTCTTCTTGGATTGATCCCTTGATCATTATGTAGTGCCCTTCTTTGTCTCTTGTAATAGTCTTTCTTTTAAAGTCTATTTTGTCTGATATGAGAATTGCTACTCCAGCTTTCTTTTGATTTCCATTTGCATGGAATATCTTTTTCCATCCCCTCACTTTCAGTCTTTACGTGTCCCTAGGTGTGAAGTGGGTCTCTGGCAGACAGCATATATACGGATCTTGTTTTTGTATCCATTCAACCAGTCTATGTCTTTGCTTGGAGCGTTTAATCCATTTACATTTAAGGCAGTTATCAATATGTGTGTTCCTATTACCAGTTTCTTAATTGTTTTGTGTTTGTTATTGTAGGTCTTTTCCTTCTCTTGTGTTTCCTGCCTAGAGAAGTTCCTTCAGCATTTGTCTTAAAGCTGGTTTGGTGGTGCTGAATTCTCTTAGCTTTTGCTTGTCTATAAAGGTTTTAATTTCTCCATCAAATCTGAATGAGATCCTTGCTCAGTAATCTTGGTTGTAGGTTTTTCTCATTCATGACTTTAAATATGTCCTGCCACTCTCTTCCAGTTTGCAGAGTTTCTGCTGAAACATCAGCTGTTAACCTTATGGGGATTCCCTTGTATGTTATTTGTTGCTATTCCCTTGCTGCTTTTAATATTTTTTCTTTGTATTTAATTTTTGATACTTTGATCAATATGTG
>NC_041224.1:32739604-32769858 GCF_002837175.3 Physeter macrocephalus | reverse complement strand
CCAAATCAATAAACAAATCTACCAATGATAATAAGCTCTGAATACTAAACTAAGATAACATAAAACCAGAAACAAATTAGATGCAGAAAGCAAACCCCAGTCTACAGTTGATCCCAAAGGCCACCAGCTCAATTTGGGGATGATTCGTTTTCTATTCAGGTATTCCACAGATTCAGGGTACATCAATTTGACCGTGGAGATTTAATCTGCTGCTCCTGAGGCTGCATGGAGAGATTTCCCTTTCTCTTCTTTGTTCGCACAGCTTCTGGGGTTCAGCTTTGAATTTGGCCCTGCCTCTGCGTGTAGGTCGCCTGAGGGCATCTGTTCCCCACTCAGACAGGACAGGGTTAAAGTAGCAGCTGATTCGGGGGCTCTGGCTCACTCAGGCCAGGGGGAGGGAGGGGTATGGAATGCAGGTCGAGGCTGCAGTGGCAGAGGCCAGTGTGATGTTGCAACAGCCTGAGGTGCACCGTGTGTTCCCCTGGGGAAGCTGTCCCTGGATCACGATGCCCTGGCAGTGGCAGGCTGTACAGGCTCCCGGGAGGGGAGGTGTGGATAGTGACCTGTGCTTGCACACACTATTCTTGGTGGCTGCAGCAGCAGCCTTTGTGTCTCATGATGGTCTCTGGTGTCCACACTGATAGCTGCGGCTCGCGCCTGTCTCTGGAGCTCGTTTAGGCGGTGCTCTGTATCCCCTCTCCTCACATACCCCGGAACAATGGTCTCTTGCCTCTTAGGCAGTTCCAGACATTTTCCCGGACTCCCTCCCGGCTAGCTGTGGCGCACTAGCCCCTTCAGGCTGTGTTCACGCAACCAACCCCAGTCCTCTCCCTGGGATCCGACCTCCGAAGCCCAAAGCCTCAGCTCCCAGCCCCCACCCGCTCCGGCAGGTGAGCAGACAAGCCTCTCAGGCTGGTGAGAGTTGGTCAGCACCCATCCTCTGTGCGGGAATCTCTCCGCTTTTCCCTCTGCACCCCTGTTGCTGTGCTCTCTGCTGTGGCTCCAAAGCCTCCCCCACCCCGCCCACCCACTGTCTCCACCAGTGAAGGGGCTTCCTAGTGTGTGGAAGCTTTTCCTCCTTTACAGCTCCCTCCCAGAGGTTCAGGTCCCGTCCCTATTCTTTTGCCTCTGTTTTTTCTTTTTTCTTTTGCCCTACCCAGCTATGTGGGGAGTTTCTTGCCTCTTGGGAAGTCTGAGGTCTTCTGCCAGCGTTCAGTAGGTGTTCTGTAGGCGCTGTTCCACATGTAGATGTATTTTTGATGTATTTGTGGGTTGGAAGGTGATCTCCACATCTTACTCCTCTGCCATCTTGAAGCTCTACAAATGATTTCTTCACCACATCTTGTGATCTAACTGATACACTGAATTAGGACATTCTATCTATTTGTAGGCAGCTATAGGGAAAGACGGTAAGGAAGACGTGTGAGTGATAGACTAGAGCTTTTTCCCTAAGGAGAGCCAGAGCCAGCAGCACACCTAAGCAGAACAGAAGCCATAAGTGCAAATGATTGACATCTACTAGTAATTAATACAATGCTCACAGAAATCAGTTAACCAAATTTTAAATGATGACAATTTCTAAGCAGTGACCCACAAACTAATGGCATGTGATCATCCAATATCAGCTAATCCTCATAATGAAAACAAATGGGATAAGAACAGAGGAGCAGAAATGTCCTCAAGGCAATGGGAAGAGTAGAAAGATATTCCTTAGCCAGTCATAAATCCAGGTTCAAATTTATTGCTTTGCTCACTAATCCTCTCCACATATTTCCTGCTGAAATTTTATCAGCTCTTAGACACTTTCTAACTTGCTTCTCTCTATGGATTCCAAGATAGCAGTAGGTTAAAAATAACCAACTGTTACAGTTGAGTGATTAAAAACATCATCATCACAAGCTACTCTTCCTAGATCTAATTCCAAGTTTTTCATGGAAGTTAATATAGACCCAAATTCTCTGGCCATGAGAGGTCAAGCAGCAGATTCTAGAGTTTCTGGCACTCCTGGGTTGTCCAGAGGCCTCTCCCCTGCTGCTTTCTGTGACTGGCCCTCCAGGTCTTGCACTGTTAAGGCCTATCAACAGGAAAGTATCCACACTCTCCCCCTCTGGTTCCCTTCCACGTTCAGACAGAGGGAGTCTCAGCAGAGCCCTGAGACATATGTTCAAATGTTCAAGAACACCAGAAGCAGGGGACACAACAGAAATCATAGTTACCTACTTAGCTGGGGTCCTGTGACGTGTGAATTTGGTGTGGAGACATGTTTTTGTTGGAGATCGTTTCACTGGCTTGGTTACCATACATTATTCATGACCAGGACTCGGTGTTGCAGCTCCTCCTTCACAAAAAAATGACTGGGCAGACACTCAGAAAAGCCAGTGTTTGTCCAAGACGTCATCAGCCTTCAGTTTTAATGATGTTTTAAGAACCTATTTACCCTAACAAGATTGTTTTAAACTTAGTCACATCTGGTTTAGTATGCTCCAGTAATTTTACCAGGCTCCCGTCAGAACATAAATCTTACTTGTCACACGTTCTCTTGCCTGCTGTCTGATTCCAGAGAATTCTTCTCAAGTCCAGTGTGTGAGGCCAGACACGGCCATCCCACCGAGACTTCCATGCACCTCGTGCACTCATGGAAGAGAATGTGGTAAATCTGAGCTCCATCCCAAAAGGCCATACAGCTCTTTAGGCCACTGTGGACAACAAGATGGTCAGTCAAGAGGAGAGTGGAGGATGTTGTATAGAAGTGTCAGAAGCAGAAGGGCCAGGTTCATTAATTCCATGATTAACTCTCTCAGGTCTCAAAGTTGTCACTCGAGAGACTATCACTCTTTTCTTAACCAGCTGATATCATGTATTAGTGACAAAGACCTTTGAATTCAATTAATGTTCAGGCTGTATGACAACTGTAAAATTAGTTTACTTTCTCGACAAGAGTTTGATGCATTTACCCATACTTATGTGTCATGTAAATACAGCTCTTCTTTAGACTCTCCAGCAAATCCAATTGCCTGGGGATAGGATTTGAGAAGTTGTTCACAAAGTTACTCATTTTCAGTCTGGAGAGACATAAAGCTCACTGCTTCCAAAATGCTGGGGCACTTTGATGGCTAAAAGTTCTCTATTACAATGAGTATCTGCTTCCAAGTAGCTTCCACCCCTTAGTTCTAGACCTTCCCTTTGGTGATTTTACTACCGAACTCAGGTTTGGCTGCTTGCAGCTTGAAAGCCAATATTCGAGAGACAAGTATTGGTAGGAAAGAAAAGGTTGCTTTATTCAGGAGGCCAGCAACCTGGGGAGAAGGTGAACTCATGTCCCAAAGAACCACCTCTCTGCTGTTGATCAAGGGGTAAAAGCTTTTAAAGGGAAGTTTCAGGGGTGTGCGGGGGAAGGGAGCTACATTCAGAGCAGCACAGTCAGCTCCAGCAACCGTCTTGAAATTGGTCCTGCAGTGGTCTGATAAGCATCATCTTGTTTTAAGTACAGTTAACCTTCGGTTCCAGGGTCGTTTTGTTCCCATTTCCTTGAGGTTAGTTCTTGGAACTGTGTAAGACGGAGCAGCTTATGTCATGGCTACAGTCTGCTTATCACAGGGTTAACTTTTTCCACCTGATGGGGGTTTCAGTATCGGCAAAACAGCTCAAAGGATATGCCTCAGAATATTATCTATAGCCCTTGAGGAGGAATTAAAGGTCCTTGACTTTGTTTATGGTTAAATTATCATCATTTTGTCTTGCTTGACTGTTCTCCTTTCTTTCTGCATTTTCTCACTTCTCTGATTAAATTTATTCTTTGACTAAAGTTTTTCTACAGACAAGAGGCAGGTGAAAGACAAGGGGGTTCTGTCCGGGGAAAGCCCCATAGGGTCTTGCTTGGTTAAAATTTAAAGTAGACACCTCTTCCATCGGGCATCCCTTAAAATATCTGAAGAGAGCCACTAGCTTCCGCTCTATGTCTGTTCATGTTCATGTGACACACCCTCTGGCCCTCAATGTATTAGTTGCACAAAACTGTTTCTAGACCCTTCACCTGAATAGACAGTGGTTGGTTGATAGCTGCTCCTGGGCACCCGGGATACACAAGATACAATGCTTCCTGCAACTGAAGGCACATTCCTGCACTTAAGAAGTTTATACTCCTTCATTCATATGTAAGAATCGCAGTCGCAAACATGGTGACCAGGAGGTGGGAAATAGCTGCAACTTTTCATCTCTTCTAAGGGCCTGGTCACAGCGCTGACTCTTGTTTGAGGCAACATCAGCCTCAGGCTTTTTGGTTTTGTTAAATTCTGTAACTACAGACCTCTCTCACTTTGTCCTTTGAACTCAGACAGGAGAGCAGGCAGCTATCTGTCCCAACTGTATAAACTGCCTGCAGTTTCTTTTCCTCTAACACCCTCAGGGTGGCTGCTGTTGTCCCCTCTGCTTAATTACTTCCTCATAATGAGAGAGAAATCTGCTTTCCAGGGACAGGGATGGTGTGTGTATGCATGTACACACATTTTCTAAAGCTATTCAGATTTTCATTTAGACAATTTCTTTCTCAAATATTCCTGGGTCCATTACATCTCATAATTATGAAACAAAACAACAAAGTTCTTTCCCAATCCGTATCAGCTCTGTTTGCATCCATCTTTTCTCAGTTTAATTTTGATTATTTATCCATGCATAGTATGTACCACTGTGAAAAAAATAACTTCCTCTTTTGCAGAAGCTTAAGGTAGATAAGTCTTTGATGTACATTGGTAAGCTATTCGAATTCTTGCTATCGCTGTATGCACTATCAACTCTTAATATTCACTCCTCTTGGAAAGCAGCATGATTGATCTTGTGAAGATCTAAGTAAATCTTGGATTTACTACTGGAATAAATTGATGCACATATTTTTAAGGATACTTGTAATACTATTAATGCTTTCATAATAGTAGCAACTCATTTGCAATGTCAAAGATGTGCAATTTATTTGCATCAGGAGGTTTAAAATTCTGGTTGGGGAAGTGTTGCCCTTTGTTATTTCCAGCAGAATTTCAATTGTTGTATAGAAAAAAGACCCATGATCTAATTCTGTACAAGATAGTGATTTGCTTATTTGTGCTCTGAGAATTGAAAGGAAACTTCATACATTACAACAGTGAGTCAATTATTCAGCACTCTGTGAATTACACTGGCCATTCTTCCTATTAAACAGAAGTAAATATTGAAAGGAGACGGTCTCTAGCCATGTCCACATCAGCCAGTAGATGTTGGCTCTCCTTCTCGGTGGACATATTGTTTTACTGTTCTGTTGAGGTTTGACTGGGCCCCAGAATAACCACTGAAGCAGGCACTCTGGGAACCCTCTGGGTGACTGGTCTGCAGGATCTCTAAGTGCTTCTCACCAATCGCTAGCTCCCAACCCCACCCAGTGTGGCACCTGCCACACCTTTAGGTCTTGCTCAGTAGTATGCGGTAATCACCGTCCTCCACACCAGAGCTTTGAAGGTGGGACAGTACCTGCTGTTTGCAAAAGCACTGGCTACCCCCAAGCTGAGCATCTTTGCCTGACTGATATCCTCTCGCCATCGACATTTTCGGCAACCGGCTCACGAACTCCTCCTGCCACTGGAAGCATGCTGCATGCCTACAAGCTCACCTGTATTCCTGTTTTGTTCAGCTGACCTTCTTGGAGACATTTCTCAGAGGCATTTATTTCCTTTACTTACAGAGGGGTTTGGGTGCCCTGGGTCACCCTGACAGGGCTCTGCTCCAACCCTCTTTTTCCCTGCTCTCCGAGACTTCCCTTATCATTCCTGAAGGTCGGTTCAGAGAGGAAAACCTTTATTGGCTATGAACAGACTTCACAATGGAAGCAGATGGAAGAGCACATCCCTAGGCCGTTAAGTAAAAGTGAGGAGGCAGAACAGCAACAGGCCTTACTCGTTAAGGTCCAGCCTCAGGTGGGACCTGGAAAGTCCTGGGTGATGGTGCTGGCCTGCTTCCACTGATGGACATTTCACGCTCCAGACAGAAGGACATGAAAGACTTAAAAAGACATATGTATATCACTGGTCAAGGATGAGAGAACACCAATGGCCGTGCCTAAGGAGCTCTCAAAATATACCCATTCGAAAGTTTCTCCAACTGGATATGGTCCAGTTAGAAACGAGTTATACTTTGCAGAGCCTAGGTTCCCTTTGCAAAGACTGAGACAAATCCACCTAGCCTGACAGTCACATTTATTGTGGTGGGATGTTCTGAAATTTTAATATGCAGCCTTATAAATTAAAGTTGCAAAATGCATACTTTCTTTTTAAGTCTGAAGACTCATTAACCACACAATCGAAAGTGAAAACTCTATGTCTTTTGCTGTTCCTGGAGGTGGCATGTGGTTGTCCGTGCCACCAGCTTCCTTCTGTGTGTACGTTGTACACGCCCCCCACATGAGCCCACCACTCTCTCTGATCCTCTTGATCAACTTCCTCCTGTTCATCTTTTGTGCTTCTTTCAGAACTTCACACATTCAGAAATTCAAAAAATAGGGGAAAGAGCTAAGTCTATACGATACTAACCATTTTGACTAATGTATCAGAGCAGGACTCTAATCACATAATTTACTGGAAATCAACTGAAGTGATTTGGTCTGTGTATTCCCTTTAACCCACGACCTCACCCAGGGCAGGCCTCTGTTTCATTCTTTCTTGCAACCTCTTACCTATCATCAGCCTGGCCCTGCTGGGTGTTCCATAAATTTAGTGAATGAAACTACTCACATGAGGAGTAATGAAGACCCACAAATCACCCAGTCACGTGAATTAATCTCTAACTCTTTTACTCAGTTATATTTGCATTATGTAGTCAAAACAAAGAATCACAAATAAAGAAAAACCATGTCCTCCATTTGTGCTCCACCTTAAGGAAAACCAACATCTCAAGCTCAGTAAGTAACAACCTCTACTTCACACTAAAGTGGAGAAGAATTCCTAAAATAATGGACTGACCAAAACAACCACGAAAAGTGTTGTTTCTACGTTATTGAAATCCAAACCTAACCTCTGCAGGAGCCCATGGCAGGAATCTTAATTGTTTGAGGTTTGGGAGAGGTGAGACTCAGAGCGACAACGACAAAGACTTGAACCTAGTAGTATTTACTTCACCGAATTGCCCAAATACAAACAGCCCATAGGAGGGACAGTAGCACCCAGCTGCGATGCGACACACAGCAAAATGTAGAAAAGAAAGCAATTCTGTCATTCCTTCCTAGTTCAGTGACCCCTTCTGATCAGAAGATAGGATCCACTGAAAACCAAACAAGCAAACTCACCGCAGCAGGGCCTCAGTCTCACGGGTCCATTGATGTTTGCTGCTGCCAGAAGCTGCACTAGCCCTTCAGGAGCTCCTTGGCCTGCTGGAAGCTCATCAACACGTGGTGCCGCCTCAGTGGTTCAAGTTCTCACAGTCTAACCAGATGACAGTGTCTGCTGGGGCATTTCTCCACTAATAAAAAAAGGTAGAGGGGAGAGAAAACCACTAAGCCAAAGGGGGCTAAACTGAATCTGCTGATGCTTTTGTCTTCCATGTTACTGAGGACCCAGAAATGGGGAAATTGGAGGGAAAGTAGGATTCTCTACCCTATTTGTTCTGGACACATTTTGTACGTATCTCTTCATATTTACAAGTGAATTTAGTTTGTGACTATTTTATTTTCTAATTTACATATTGGTTCTTCTTTCAAAATTGGTCTAAGAAGACTTGTAAAAATCCTTAAAATGAAATACGGTAGGATAAATTAAGAGAGCGTAGGGAAGATGATCAAAGCTCTGTGGGTCAGCTACTGAGATTGAATCCACGCAGCCAGGCGAGCTGGCCTTGGTGGGTCGGTCTCAGGTGTGTGCAGGTGCTGATACCCCAGGCACTGAACCTCTGCTTGGGAGCAGGAGCACCCAATTATCCCAGGGGCTCGCTAACTGTTACCGTTTCCTCTCACTGCTTTGATGTGAAATATATGGGAAAGCTCTTGTTTAGAGCATGGCACTATTAATACCTAGATCCTAAAAGCCTGACCCACTGACAAACTCTGAAATAGCCACCGGGGACTGCTCTAAAGCTGGCTATCGTTCCAAGTAGGGGCACCCAGAGAGAGTGCAAAGAACTTGGAATAGGCCATGGTCACCTTCAGAATATTTGCTCTAGGCAGCTCTTTAAAGCCCCTGAAGTAGCCCTATGATCCTCAATAGCAGGCATGGGCCCCTGCACAGGCCCCAGGTACAAGCTCTGTTTGTAGAAGCCCTGGACTCTCCCAAGGGGCCCAGAGGCTGCATTTTAATTGGTCTCATGCTGCTCTTTTTACATCTTTGTGTTTGGGCCCACTTTTTAAGAACACCACTGCCTCTTAGCTCACCGTGACCTCAAAGGTCAGACCATGGTAAGGGCAGAGCGCAAATCTAGTAAAAATGGGTTTGGTGAAGACACTCTTAACAGGTGGGCTGTGGATCTGTAGGAATCAGGAAGTCAGGGTTTGTTGGATCTTCACCCCCTCACACGCTTATGCCACAGTCATGCAGGCCTCACACACCTGTCCACGTGCTGCCTCAGGAGCTCCACCTAATTGTGAACAGACTCCAAGACAGCCAGGCCACCCTCTCCTCCCGAGGGATGGTCAGAATCCAGTTCCAGGTGTCTCTGTCTTATCTCTGCTTCAGGAGCCCAGGATAGCCCACCTTAACTCTTATTTAGTACCTTTCTGCTATAGACTGAATGCCTGTGCCCCTCTCAAATTCCCATGTTGAAACCTAACCCCCAAGGTGATATAGTGTTAGGAGGTGGGTCCTCTGGGAGGTGATGAGGTCATGACGTGGAGCCCCCATGATGGGATTAGTGTCCTTATTAAAGAGACCCCAGAAAGCTCCCTTGCCCCTTCTGCCATGTGAGGACACAGTGAGAAGACACCATCTATGAATCAGGAATCGGGTTCTGACTAGACACCAAATCTACTGGCACCTTTATCTTGGACTTCCAGCCTCAGACTGTGAAAAATAATTCTGGTTCCTTATAAGCCACCCAGTCTGTGGTACTTTGTTACAGCAGCCCAAAAGGACTAAGACAATTTCTATATGGATGTTTCTGATACTGAATTCAATATGGAACATGATTAAATAATCATTCCTCTAGAGGGACACAAATTTACTTTCATGTGAGTTAAGAATAAATTCTTTCTCTGTACATCTAGAGCACTTTGAAGGTACTTTATTAATTGCCTTGCACCTTACACTATAATGAACATTTATAATATATATATATATTTATAATATGTAATGACATTTATATGTCACTTTACCACAATAAACAATGAAGTTCTTAGGCATTCATTTGTTTATTTTTTAATTCCAGTCCTTTAATATGGTTCCTACTGTGTAATCACTCATGAAATTTTTGTTAAATGAAAATATAAATCAGTAAGTGTTGTTTTGTTCTCTTAACTCCCCTTTGACAATAACTGCTAGCACTGTAGCCTTCTGATCATCCATAGGGTCTAGTTCCAAATGTCATTCATATGTTGGTTTTCAATCCTCATTGTAGCCCTGGGAGTAAATAAGAAGCTATTATTGTCCCCATTTTACAGATGAGAAAGTGAATTCAGTTATATCATGGGGTTTAACTCTTATGTTAAAAGTCACATTATCTAGCCACTACACACCTTATGCCTACTTGTATATTCCCTTTCTCTTTCTTTATATATCGAAAGCTCCTGGAAACAATGTATAAATCATATAGTGAGGATAACTTGATTCAGACATGAAGTATGTAAGGTTAAAAATAGATCCTTATGTGCTCTATATAATACTATAATGGTGGATACATGTCATTATACATTTGTCCAAACCCATAGAATGACAACACCAAGAGTGAATCCGGATGTAAACTGTGGACTCTGGGTGAGGATGATGTGTCCATGTAGGTTCATCAATTGTAACAGATGCACCATCTGGTGGGGGATATTGATGGTGGGGAGGCTGTGCATGAGTGGAGATACAAGGTATACGAGAAATCTCTGTACCTTCCCCTCAATTTTGCTGTGAACCTAAAATTGCTCTAAAAAATAAAGTCTATTAAATACAACTTTATAACCACCAGTTAGGATAATGCAGATTTTCTTGCTCTTTCAAGACTCTCCAGAGATAGTTGTAAGAATAAATGAATTGACTTTTGCTGAGAGCACGGAAATCCTCAGAACTAAAAGCATTCCCAGAAAGGAAATAAAATATAAGACATGTATAGCTCCAAAACAATGGAGCAATAACAATAAAAACAATAACAATATTTTGAGTCTAGAATTCCTAACCTTAATCTGTGTGTAATTGAGTCTCTGTAACTTAATATGCTTTATGCTTTTCAAGCTATGACCAAGATCATTTCAAATTGGCAATTTGGAGCGTCAGGACTGAATTCTCTTGGTTAAAAACCTTCCACTTTTCTTAGTCAAAAAGAGAAGCGTCAAATTTATGTCAGGAATATAGTGGCTAGGACCAAAACAGAACCTGGGGAAAAATTTAAAATCCTTTAAAACATTATGCTTCCATGTCGATTCAGTACAATATTTTGAACATTGTATTTCCAACACTGGATTGTTTAACTTGATCCTCAATTTTGGGATTACCACTTCTTAGGTATTTCTATAATTTAATTCCCAGCACTGCCTAAATACAGTATTCTAATTTCTGATCTTACACTTTTTCAAATTACTTTTTTCACAATATTTTGCCTATATCTCAAAACCTCATTAAAATTTTACCTCTTCCAAGAAGACTTTCCAACTACTTCCACTATTTCCAACATTTCTACTGTATCTGTCATGCCTCAGAATAGGCATATTCTAATAGATATATTAGATCTAAAAATATATCTGGTCCTCCCACCAGGTAGGTGGGCTATTCTTAAGGTAAAGCTATTCTATTATAGAATAGCCCTCTTTTCTGGGGCTATTCTAAGGTAAGAATGATAATCATCTTGTATCCTAGCACTTTGCTAGACACAAGCCTTACCAGACACTTTGGTTTCCAGAAACAGCCTCTTAAATATGCAATTCTAGTGCAGTTTCCTCAATTAATTATTTCCTTGTGCTCCACATACCTCCAGGTTTCTTCTCCCACCAATATCCCTTATCCCTGGCTAGTTGTCCCCAAGGCTGCAGCAAACTCTTATTTCTACGTATTCCCTCAAACTGAAGGCTTGCTAGATTCCAGGTACAACACAGCCCTTCACATATACTGACTCATAAAATCCTTTCAGCATCCCTGAGATATATTATTATTTGCCCCATCAGAGATGAGGAAACTAAGGCGTGAAAAGGACAGTCAATTTCCTAAGAACTCTCAGTTGGTAAGTGGTAAGGCAGGGACAGGACCCAGGGACCTCCAGCCCTGAAAGTGCAGCAGTGGCAGCAGCTCCTGCATAAACAGTTTTTGTTTTGATGTGTTTGTTGTTGTCATACGTGTGTTCCTAAGATGGCGCACACTCACTGGATGGGCATCTGGCCCTGATTCTGAGGTCTACGACCTGTGTGGTCCTCATGTCTCTTGGATGTTCTAAAGCTTAGGCCAGGATTTTGAGTATGCAACTCTGTTCTCTCACGGGAGTATAAAATGTAAAGAGGGTCACAAATACAATTTTGTTATTATGATGATTATCCACAGTAATACCAAAACGAGGGCATTGCTTTTCACATCCATTATTGTTTTACATCAATGATACGGTTTTTGTGTGTGTTCATCCAGTTGCTCAATAAATGTTTGTTGATTAGATCATTGGGTCTTCATGGAAGTGGACCTGATTAAACAACACCATATTTTAAGAGAAACTGTATCACTTTTGAGCATTATTTTCTCTTTGGAAAGAAAAGAAACAGACTTGGGTTTGGACAGCTAACATAAAAAAATGGGATGTTTTCTTTTTAGCAACCAAATTATTCTTGAATTATAAAACCCTTGAGGCATGACCAGTTAATGTCAGGCCCATGAGTAAGCATTTTACTCTCCCTGTTACCTAAAATGCCCATCTTCCCGTTACTGTGAACCCAGTGCATCACTCAGAATGTCGAGCCATGAATTTTGCAGCACCTGGATTCCTGCACCTCAATTCCTGACCTTCTCAATCAGGGAGGAGGTCAGACCAGGGCCCTGTTTCTCTCAAAGGCTGGTGTGAGTTCTTAGTGAAAAGCTGCAGAGAATTTATAACCAGGCAGGGTATGCTGGTTCCAGGGAATGGGTAACCCGGCTTCCACGGCAGTCTACCCCCCACTGCTTCCCCTCATTTGCTTGCTCTCAGCTTCAGTCAGATCTACGTTCTACTGTTATGACCTAACAGCACTGCAATTTTCCCAAACTGGCCAGAACTTTCTGGAATATACTAAAAGAAAGTAGTGCTTCTTGTCAGTTGGCCTTCCTTTGAGGCATCTGTGTCAGAGCTGGAATCAGTGAGTCACACTTGCTGATCAAAGGGGAGATTTCAGCAGAGGAAAAGCTGTGGAGGTTCCCCCACGTTTCCTTCCTACAAAAGTTTTAAGTCAGATGCAGATGCAGATGTTGGGGGACCAGAGGTTTAGCCCACACTGACTATTTCCTAGGACATTTTCATTTACTTGGAAATCCCAAACTACGTACACAGTCGATGCCATTCATTTCTTCCACCTCCACCTTCCAAGGCACCAGGAGGTGGGGTCCAAGTAGGGGAAGAAAACAACACAGTAGACGGTAGAGCTGAACACATTCCGTAGGTATGCACAAAGCTTCCTGGTAGTTTTTAAGTGTTTTGGGGCCACCGATCCTTTAAGAATCTGAGGAAAAACCATGTTCTCTGCTGTCTCCTTGACACAGCATTTTGAAACTCAAGTTGGAGGACACCCACGTCCTCTGACACATTGCCGTCTGTTTGCTAGTAACTGGCCAGACTCTTACAGAGAGAGCTGGTCAAGAGGTCACTGACCTAGGGCCCACCAGCCATGGAAAGAATACAGAGGCCACAGTGCTCTGGCCTGGGCTCAGTCCCTTAAATTCACTGGTGTGGAATCTGAAATGGACCATGGAGAGAGATGAGAATCATAAAACTGCTATGCCCCGGCCCTTCTGTTTTTGACACAAAAAACAGACACTAAGCTCATACACAAATTAAACAGGAAAACCACACACTTCTGGGTCAAGGGTTAACTCAGATGTCAAAGCTGTCTTATTGGCAATGACGGCCCAAAAGGAAAGAGAGAGAGTTTGTGCAATCAGAGTTGAACCTCCGTTTTAAGAGCAGTGCTAAATGACAAGCTGACTCCTGGGCGGCCATAATGAAGTGCCCCAGACTAGAGGAGTCAAACAACAAAAACCTATTTCCTCCCAGTTCTGGAGGCTGGAAGCTGAGATCACGGTGTGGGCAAGGCTGGTTCCTCTGAGGCCTCTCTCCTGGGTGTTCAGTAGCCGTCTCCTCCCTGTGTCCTCACGTGGTCCTCTCTGTGTCCTCATCTCCTCTCCTGTTATAAGGCCACCAGTCCTAAAGGGCCCACCCCCAGTGACCCTATTTTAACTTAATCTCCTCTTTAAAGACCCCATCTCCAGATACAGTCACATCCTGAGCTCCTGGGGGTTAGGTCTTCAACAAATAAACTTGGGGGAGACTCAACTCAGCCCATAGCAGCACATGTGTACATGTATTTCCTTTCCAAATCTTCAGGAAGGAGCATTCAGTTGAGAGTTTGGGACTGACCCTTCTAAGCCATACACAGTCTTGCCCTGTCATTTAAACTTTTTGCGTTTGTGTTCACATATGGATCTCCCGGATGAGAAGCAGTTTGCGGTCTGGTTTTATTGCTTCTCTCACAGTTTGCAGCACAGGGCTGGACACATACGAGGTTCTCACTTGGGATTCCAACTCTAATCGTTCTGTTTTTGGCATGTCGCCCGCCATTCTCTTCCTGACTGTTCAAGAGTCGAGTATGCATTATGCTCCCTGGGTCCTGGGCTAATACTCTGGCTGAGCAAACCAGGTTTTCCAAAACCTCCATCTGCACCCTGGCTTCTCTTGAACTAAGTATGCATGGCTGAGCAGACTCGACATCTGATGCAATACTTAAAATGTAGAAAAGGCGTTTGATGAAGGTTTGTCGAGTGAGTTAATGTCTTGAATTAATTATACTCATCTTGTCTCTTTCTAACTGACCTCTGCCTCTGCATCAAAATCTCCACAGATACCCCACACAGGAGACCCCTCCCCTCTGAGGGCGGTGTCTCCTGCAAAGGTCAGGATTTATGGCTCGCTTCCTATTCAGTGGCGATTGTACCACTCCAGGCCTCTCTGTTCTCTCTCACACTCTTACGGAGGGACAGGATGAGACTGAGGGGACTGCCATAGGTCTGAGCCACTTCATTACTGAAACCTCTTTTAAAAAATCTCTGTATTGACGTTTTTGATAGACATGATTAATGGTCCTTTGAAAAAAGCTGGAAAACATGGACAAAATACATAGGAGGAAATACAGCTCATTTGTGTTGGCCAAACTTAGTAGCACAACCATAGTTATTTTGGGGGTGGGGTGTGTACCCTTCTTCGTTGCTATGGCAAGGTGAGTAAACCATCCCCTTCGTACAGTCAAATAAGCATTTTACGTGTATCATGGTGAACGGGCTGCCTATGCAATGTGATATCCTGCTTTGTTCACTTAGCATTTCCAAGTAATTTAAAATTCTTTAAACCTATTATTTTTAGTGCCTACGTAATACTTTATCTTAACAATGTACCTAAATTATTTAGTCATGCTCTGAGTCTTGACCATTTCTGATGTTAACAGTTCAGCATTAACTAGAGAGAACCTCATTGCACATAGATCTTTATAGATAAATCATATTCTATATAAAGATATATTCCTAGGAATTGAGTTACCAGTTCAAGGGGCACAGATAATGTTAAGTTTCAATGTTATAAACTGAGAAACTCTTTCTGGGAATTCTGTACCAATACAGACTCTGACCAGGAGTGAATGAGATTATCTACCAGAAATTCTAGCAGAAATGAGGGTTTTATTAAAAGAAAGAAAGAAAAGAAAAAAGCTTGTAAATTTGTCAAGCAAAAAGTGATAGCTCAGTTTTAAGAATATGAATTTCTTCTCGTTACTAGAGAGGTTGAGGAATTTTCCCTTTGCTTTTCAGTCTCTACTTTTCTTGTTCTGTGAGTAACCCTTTGGTCATTTTCCTGTTGGAAACGATCTGCCTGTAATCCTTGCGGCACACAGTTCCCTAGTTTCTTATATACCTTTAGTTATTTCACAATGAATGCTGTTAGGCTCTCTGAAGCTTTTTGCTTTATCCAACTGTGTGGGAGCCCAGGATGGCACGTGGACTCTGTCTGGTCAGCCAGTAGTGCTGTGGGGCTGGGCTGCAAAGGCTGTAGGGCAAGCCAGGACCAGAACTCATGAAAGCAGTGACCATAGGAGAAGGTCAGTGCTTTCGTGATACTGTTGCTGATCCTGAATAGTCTCTGAACCTATTTGTATCCTGCTTATAATTGTCTTCCATTGATTGTCTTCTTGGAAAGTCCCTTTTTCTTCTTGACATAATTAAATGTTCCTCAATTTTTTAAAAAATAAATTTATTTATTTATTTTTGGCTGTGTTGGGTCTTCCTTGCTGTGCACGGGCTTTCTCTAGTTGTGGCGGGCGGGGGCTACTCTTCGTTGTGGTGTGCAGGCTTCTCATTGCAGTGGCTTCTCTTGTTGCAGAGCACAGGCTCTAGGCACACAGGCTTCAGTAGTTGTGGCAGGCAGGCTCAGTAATTGTGGTCACAGGCTCAGTAGTTGTGGCGCATGGGCTTAGTTGCTCCGCAGCATGTGGGATCCTCCCGGACCAGGGCTCGAACCCGTGTCCCCTGCATTGGCAGGCGGATTCCTAACCACTGTGCCACCACAGAAGTCCCCTCAATTTTTAAAAATTGTTATTTTTAGTGTTTTAGCTTTCTACATATTCCATTAAATTCTTCTTCAATTTATCTTTATATATGGTATGAATTAAGGATCTTCACTGATATTCTCCCAACTAAGTCTACACATTTTTCAACATCATTTATTGAATTAATTACCTTCTCTGTTACCACTAAGTTTCTCTCTATTATTAGTATTTGCTTCTGGGATAGCTAATCTTTTCCAATGATTAAAGTATTTACTCTTCTACCAGTACCAAAGGATTTTATTTCCTGTAGAGCTAGTAGGGCTGGCTCTCCTTCATTACTCACTCACATTTTTCTTTTTTTTTCTTTAATCTTCCTTGGAAACTTGGGTTTCCCCGTGAGCCATCCAGCCTATGAGACCATGGCTCTGCCGTCTGACAACAGCAGATAAGAACTCTGGCCAAACATTATTGAGGACCTGGTGAAACCGAGAAGGCCTCTGGGCAGAGGACAGCCATCCTGGGCTGTAGGGGAGACCTGGGCCGGAGCCACAGGGAGAGGAAGCTGTAGGAACCACTGCTCAGGGGGCCCTCCTGTCCTTCTGATTCCCTGATTCTGAGCACCCATGACATGTGGACCTCCACCTTGATGCTTCATTGATCCTGCAGATTTCCTGGATACTGTCTCCAAATAGTCACATTCTGTATGTCTTGTCAAGTTTCATGAACTCTTTCTGACTTCTGTTGGGCTGCCTCACACTTCCAACCCACTGCAACTATCTGTGCTATCCCGCACAGGAGCCACTGGCCACCTGTGGCCATACAGCACTAGTGCTGTACTTTTTTTCCATCCCTACTTGGGGTTTAGACATGGGGCTTTAGTCCACTTACACACTGTAAACTTCATTTACAATCTCTAACTAGACTAAAATTATAAAGTTAACAGCCTTCTAATCTGATCTGTGTAACTGCATGAGAGGTTGCTCTATTTTAAACCTAACTCACCGCAATAATTTTTCTATTTAGTTGCCTGACAAACTAATCAAAATGGGATTTAAACATTTTATTGTGCATATTCCTTTTACAGGGATTTTGATCTTTAAAAAGAAAACAACCAATATCTTGCCTGCTGTTTTTTGTACTTTTTGAGTAAAGGAGGTAAGAAAACTGTATTGCTTTATTTTTCCATCCCCCAACTAGAAGAGGCAACCAGAATTCCAACCAGGTAAAAGCAGCTAGGCTCACAGAGAACCATAATCAGCTTCACAGATTAAACGTATGTTTAATGAATCAAAAAAGAATTTCAAGTACTAATGCAATTAATGTGGAATACCACTAATGCAACAGAGCAACCAAATTTTACCTACTTTGATTTCTTTTTTTTTTTAGTTTAAATTTACACAGTCATGTGTGACCATTGGGTATCACAGGGGTAGACATGGTAAGAAGTTGATCCCTATCTCGGCCACAGTACCTGGTCCTTGCAAAGAATGGTCCACAAAGAACTCAAGTAACCTGTCTTTGTCTTCACCAGGTCAGAAGAGCAGTCGGCAGCTGGCGGTCAGAGGTGATTAGAGCAACTCTCCCACGGAGCCAGGAGGGCCCAAGGCTTACCTTACTAAAGCATAATGACATTCCGGGCAAATACAGGGCACCAAGAGAAGGGGAAAGGGCAAGAAGAGACCACTTGTGTCCAGACTGACACCAGGATCATGTGAACACAGAGCACGGACTGAAGCTCATGAAGGCACATCTGTAGGATGTGTTGAAGGGGAGCCCAGAGACCTCTGTCGACTAGTTCAGATCCAGACCCAAGTCCCCACTGGGGCAGCTTCACCAAGCCCCAGCGGACAGAGGACCCCCTCCCTCTGTGTGGTCAGTCAGCCTCATGAGACACACCAAAGTAATTTCCAAACCACCATGTGGAGGGACGATGATGGCCTGTGGATGCATCGCTTCCTTCCAGACTTGCCTCCCTGTGCTTGGAGCTAAGAAGCTTCCAAGTGGCCAGAACCCTGCACAGAGCATTTTCATTTATTGTGCAACTAAGCCAGTTTGGGGCTAAACATATTTTAAAATGTCAGCCTACTTATTTGGTCCATGGGATGAGAAATGCAAGATTCTCAGAAAATGCCATGTTTGGCTTGGACTTTGTCCTGGAATGTGGAATGGAACAAATGTTAAATCCTCCTAGAGTGATATGAGGATTAAAAGAGAAAGTTTGAGTAAAAGCAGTTGCTAACCTCTGATATGCTGTATTTCACCAAGTTTCCTTACTGTTATTATTTGTCATTGCTGCCATGATTAGAGCAATTAGATTGTACTGTAACAGATGTATTAAATTGAGAAGATGTGTGGAATCTGGAAAAAGTATCATTCCCAGAGTTTCCAAACTGAGGAGGCTGTGCAAATAACTCCCACCAAAAAAAGATTATTTTTAAAAGAAAGAGAAAAACAAATATTGTATATTAATGCATATATGTGGAATCTGAAAAAACTGATAATAGACCATCTTATTTACAAAGCAGAAATAGAGACACAGATGTAGAGAACAAACATACGGATACCAAGGGAAAAAGGGGTGGTGGTGGGATGAACTGGGAGATTGGGATTGACACATATACACTATTGATACTATGTATAAAATGGACAACTAATGAGAATCTATTGTATAGCACAGGGAACTCTACTCAGTACTCTGTGGTGACCTAACTGAGAAGTAAATCCAGAAAAGAGGGGATATATGTATACATATAGCTGATTCGCTTTGCTGTACAGTATAAACTAACACAATATTGTAAAGAAGCAACTATACTCCAATAACAAAAATAAAAGGGAAAAAAAAAAAAAGAAAGAAAAGAAAAACGAATAACTCTCTCTTTGATGGCGCTGAACCACTTGAAGGGATAAAAGATGAAAGCTCAGTAAGAAAGAGGCTGAGCCTGCTCAGGGATGCTGGCTGTGGCCAACTGACCAGAGACCTCAGCTCAGTGTCCCTGTTCTGTCTGGTTGGGGACTTTGCAGGGAGAAAACCCTCCTGTGCACTTAGCTCCAGCGTTCAGTATCCACCACCTCCATGAAGATGACACGTGAATCAGTGACTGCTGATACCTGGCTGGACCTGTTCGGGGCAGGCTGATGAACAGGGTTCACCTGTTTTACCTGCCTGCTCTGCCTGCCCGGCCACAGGCCCGGTGAGGCTGCAGACTGCGCTGGGCACCCACCACGTCTCAGAGCCTGGCTCCTCCACGAGAGCTGCACCAGCAGCACCAGCCTCACCCGGAAGCGTGTGAGAAATGCAGAGGCTCAGGCCAGCCCCCAGCCTGCCGAAACCACATCTGCGTGTAGTTACAACTTGACGTGAGTTCTGACAGGTGACAGGCGCCAACTTCCACCAGATGGTAAACTCTTACTGTGTTTCTCTACTCCCCAGCGGGGACTGAGCCTCTTTGGGCCGGCCTCCACAAGCCACACTCCAACATCTGCCCACAGGGCAAGATCACATCTCCTCGCCAAGTCCCAGATAGCCTATGTGGGCACCTCTGGGGTCCCTGTGGCCCCACTAGGGCATGCCTATGGGTCATTTCCACTCCTGGCGCCTGCTTTGTGGCTCCTTTTCACGCAGTGCACAAACCGATCCCACCTCCTCTGCAGCTCTTTCCACCCATCTTACGCCTGGTCCCTGCGCCACCGTTTGCACCGGCTCAGCTGTTCAATACACACCTCTGTGGAGAAGATGGACTTTCCACGTGGAGAGTCTGCTATTCATTGATTTGTTTCTGTGTGCTTGTTCACAGAATACTCAGTTACAGTGCCAGGCACTGGGGTTACCCGGAATGGGGAGAGAGAGAACCCCGCTGTCTTGCAGGCAGCCGTTTAGAGAGACACCTGGTCTCTCACAACTGTTGTGAAAGCTAATGGAAACCCAGAGAAAGAAGCAACGTTTGTGCATGGAATGGCAACTTCCCTGCATTTTAGCTTCATTAGAGACAAACATAATTAAAATTTGCTCTTACTGAGGCACATTTTCCATTTCAGGTGAGAAGCTATGAGACTGAATGCTTTAGCTCTCTGTGCGCTGATGCCAGATGAACTGCCGTCTGTGCTACTGGATTTTAGGGTTAGTGAATAAGAGGTTCTTTTGCTGGCCAAGGTTTCTGGATTAAGATGCTCTCCAAATTTACAGACCAACATATTTGCAGTTGCTGAGACAAAAGCTGCTGTATCCTACCTTCCCATCCACAAGTGTTTTGTTTTGCTCATTTTCTTTCCCTCCTGTTTCTGTCACATAAACAACTCAACTTTGTTGGTAAATTGACTGCTTGGAAGAAACTCACATTATGAATACTCCCTTATTATATAATCCTTTTATGTGTGCTTCACCGTAATAATGTCAAGGATTTAGAAATTAATTCTGCCGTAGAATTTCAGAAGTAATTAAAAGGGATGAGAAGACACTCCAATGACTATAAATTTGTAATAGTGTTCTTTTTCTATTACCATGAGCAACCGTATGCACACTGTGTTTTCTGTTTAGTTCCCTTTGAAACATTTTTAAATAAATAGAGAAAAAACATATTCTTGTATAAGCATGGGCTTTTGTGCCTTTTGTGGCTCAATGCATGTTTGTTTATGGGATAAGACTGATTTAAGCCTCTTAAACTTGACAGAAAACCAAATTAGTGCTATTTCCTATTTGTTAACACAAGATTTGCCCCCATTCCATGCTGCTGTATGCTGACAACACTGCCATCCCATCTGTGTGTGGCAGGAGGGTTAGAGTGTAGGCTCTGCCTGCCTGCAAGTGAGCTGCAACCGGATCGAGGGGGTTGACAACCACACAGGCAGGAGTCAAAGTCAGAATACTCATGACTAGAATGCGGGAGGGTGTGCAGAAACTGATGGAATTTGGTGGGATGTTGAGCAAAAAAACTGGGGTAAGAGAAAGTAAAGTGAATGAAGAGGTCAGGAGGGAGAGGCATTTTGTGGGGCAGGCGGGGTCCAGATGAGTGACTTCTTAAGGTGGAACCCATTGTTTGTGACCTGATTCCTCGGCCAGCAAGAAGGAATGAATGCATGGTTGACTGCATCGCCAACCCAACAGGAGTAGAGATAACCACACCCACCACGAACACAAACAGGTCCCAGCCTCAACGTGCTTAGGCAGCGGCTCCCATCCACCTTCCACACCCCACTGCCTGTCAACCCAGAGTCGGAACGCCAGGTGGATTTTGATCTTAAAATCCTGATTTCGGGTTCTGGCTTCAGGTTTTTGAGCCAGGAAAGCTTGACAGGTGTGCCAGTGATGCCTTAATTTTTCAGAATCGCAGTGTCCCTCCATCCATACAACTGGAATGATAATAAATGTGCTCTTACCTCATTGAGTTTTATGAGGATCAGATAAAATTATGAGGGTGAGAGTGTCTTAGGAACTCTGCGAGACCCTTCCAATGCCAACAACTATGAACAACCAGGGGACAGCAGGGGAGCCAGTGTGGTTCCAGCAACAGTCAAGGCCCTTGCTCAGGTGCCGTGGGGCTTAACTGGCCAGCCAGGTCATAGAGAAAGATGCTACGGGAAGATAACTATGGGAAGGTTCACTCCATCCAGAAGGAAGCCTGTGCAGGAACACCGGCTGTTGTTGACTTTTATGATCTCAATTTCCAAATTCACTTCTTTGGGACCCTGACCCTGTGTGGTTGTGCTGCTTTGCATTCGTGGCTGGATGTGGGAGCCAGCTCTCATCTCTCGGTTATTATAATTATACCAGGGAACTCGACTGTCTGGGTACCACAGGCATCCTAAAAATGTTCTCATTGTTTCTGAATACACAACCTCGAAAGGATGGCAATTCCAGGAAGAAGTTATGCAAAAGCATTCATAATGCCTTCAAATTTATTCCCAGGCTAACTTCCTAATTCTGGAAACAGTAGCAAAACAGCGTCACATGAGTGAGATATGCTTGTATTTTACGTGTGGCACCAAGTAGAACTTCGCAGCCATGAGGGCGCAGGAAGCAACGTCAGCATAGTGTCAGGTGCCATCATCAGCACCATCTCCAAGACCCTCCTGTTTCTGGTGTCCTTCTCCTCCGGTGTCCCCCAGGACCTACTGTGTGTGAGTGTGGTTTCTCTTAAATGGAGGAACTCATCTCCTCCCCTACATAAAATAATATTGTTATTTAAGACTTTGATCTGTGGGGGCTTCTCCTTCCTTCGCTCAGGGACTTTTACAGACTGGGGAGCACGCACGAGGCACGGTGTGGCAAACATCTGTCCAGCCTAAACAGGGAGCCAGAGAGAGGTAAATCCTCTAATCTGGCCGAGGAGACCAAGGCCCATAGTAAACAGAGGTGCCCTGGCATCGTATCCAAACAGGCTGGCTGTTGTCTTCCAGCGAGTGTGCCGATGAATTAACTCGTTATATTTCACACCTCAATAGCAGACCCTTTCCATCTCTTCAGAGCACCAAGCACTGTAAATCCCTGTTTCATTTCATGTGTGTGATGTACAGATGGTACTAGAAATGGTGACACAGGGATGGACACCATGTCATCCATTCTCCTCATTGGAAAGGATCCTAGGTTCTAAACAAATAAGGCAAACTCAGGATAATACAGGAAAATGTTATGAAGTCGGGTTCGTGGCTACGAAGATGCCTGGTATCTGCAGAGGCTGAAAAAATGATGAGAAGAGAAAGTGCCATCCTTTCTCAAGGTCCCCAGTTTTTTCACTCTCTTTATGCCACATAGTTGAGGATAGGGCTTGACTGCCTGCTTGGGTGGCATGTCAGGGAAGACCCTGTGTGCTGCAACTAGGAGAAACCCAGCTCAAACTGCACCAAACACTGAAGGGGGCTGGCTCACTGGCTCCCACGAGGGAACAGTACAAGGTGGATTCCCAGGAGCCAGATGCTACTGGTCTCTGCTCTCCAATCCTGCACCATTTCTTGCAAGATTCGCCCTTGCCGCACTCTCCAACCACCTGTCCCCACGGCCCTGCATGGACAGAGCCACTACAGCTGAGCCATCATGGTAGGAAGGGGAATGGAATACAGAGGCTCCATCAACTGGCTCAATCCAAGCCTTGCTCATCCTCAAGCAGCTTGCCCAGCTACAAACTGCCAAAAGCAGAAAAGGAGACCGTGTTTTAAACATAAGCTCCTTCTACTGGAGTCTTCTGTGCATTTTTTGCCACAGGGCCTTCTTCAGAGTAAGGTGTGGATTGTATCCAAAGTGGTACATCTGAGTGGACTTTAGAAAGACTCCTCTGCTCTCAATTCTCTCCCTCAGTGGCCTACTACAATGTCTAAATTACCCCCCACTGGGGTAACATAGTAATATTAATGAGACATTTATTAAAAAACACAGAAGCCTATAGCCGGCTTTCAGTGTCCCGTATTGAATTAGCTTCATGGATTAGCCCTTTAACTTGCAAAGACTCAGAACAAGTCTTGAGGAGAGAAGTGAGACAAAGCATTATCAGAGTGGGTGGATATCTATGTGGCTAACAAATTGCTTTGGAACCCAGTTGCAGACAGCCAATCGCAGGACGCAATCTCAGAGTTCCGGTGATTAAGTGCCCTGCTACTTCATATAAATGGCAGAGCCACAGCAAGATGACTTAAATTGATTCAGTGCCCTTTCAATTTTACTGCCTTCCAGAGAGCGCTAGATGGAAGGGGAATTTCAGGATGCAAAAAAGTGAGATTAAGAAATGCAAATATACAGCTTTCAGGAGCCAGGCCGGCTTCCCCTTCAGCTTCCCCATCTACCTCATCCAGAGGGACAGCCCCACACCTAAAGGAAGGCAGACAAGACAGGCCTCTTACAGGTTTATATATAAATTGATACCTGCATTTATATAATGACTTCCTCTAGCTTAAAATTTCTACTCCTGTCACATGCTGGGAAATGCTCACGTTTGTATAATAAATATGCCCCTGATATCTGATTCTGCCAACTAAGAAAGTCAAATTATGAATATCTGTTTAAAAACATCTGTTGTGCTCAGAAGAAAAGGCACATCTTTTTGTTCTAATCAATGTCAGCTGCCGGCCCATAAAAAGTGAGGATATATAAAAAGTATCATAGAAGTGGCTCCAGCATCTTAATTAATTGAGTCAATTTGGGAGTAGATGACAAGGCCTTTTTTCTTCATAAACCTTCACTGATCTCCTTAAAATAGTGCTGACACAAGTGGAAGTAATTCAAATTGATGGCAGGTAAAGTCCTAGATGAGGTCAAGATTTCTGGAACAACCCAGGCCATAATCAGCATTAATCTGCTGGGATTTAATGATCTCCACAAATAATAACAATAAACAAATCCAGGTGTGGCCTTTAACTGGGGGATTAAAGTCAGGAGAGGAAATTTTTCAAACCTTTTTTCTTAGTCCAGCCTCAGGATTCCTCTGCCCAGCTTGGTGAAGGACACACAGAGGCTAGAGTCTGAGAAAGGCAGTTTAGACTCTCAGAAAACAAAACAAAACCAGAAAACAGAGCACTGAGCCTTGACTCCTAGGGAGAGATGCCAAGGACTGGATCTCACGCAGTCTCTGGGTTGGCCACAGCGTGTGCATCTGAAGTAATCTGCCCACCGTGGTGCTGATTCTCTCCTTTGGATGTTGGAACGCCACCCCCAGTCTCGTTGGGGAGGCCGGCGACTGCCGAGTGATGCCCGTGTGAGACAGCAATTAGTGCCTCCTGCACAGGCTCAAGGATGTCTGAGTGTCTCCCTCCGTCCTCCCCCCACAATCCCGATATCTCTTCTGGAATATTTTAAGCCAAATCTAAGACTTCATATGATTTCACATTAATCACAAATAAGAATCTTTAAAAAATGTCATAGCACACCATTATTATATTGACTAAACTGTGAGCATTCTTAATATTACTTAATAGGCTGTCAGTTTTATATTAGACCCCCATGCCCCCATCACCTAGTTTCAATAATTATGAACACACGGCCAACACGTTTCACCTAAAAGTCCCACACAATCGTTTTCCTCTCCATAGGATTATTTTGAAGGAAATCTCAGACCTTTTACCATTTCATTTGTAAATAGTCTGTGTCTCTGACAAATAGGCCCTCTCTTTTAAAATATAACCACAATAGCATGATCAGTAATAACAATAATTAGCAATAACTCATTCTATTAAAAGTATATTACAAATATACAATTCAAATTACCTGATTTTAAGTGTGTGTGTGTGTGCTCGTGTGTGTGCGCCTTTATACAGGCATATGTATATATTTGGTTGGCTTGTTTAAATCAGGATCCAAACCCATTCTAAACAGTATGTTTGGCTGACAAGTCTCTTAAATCTCCTTAATCTGAGGTTCTCTCGCCTTTTATTTTTGTAACTTGCAGTTAACCAGATTCCTTGTCCTGCGCAGCTTTCCCCAATCTGGATTTTGGTGATTGCATACCTGTGCTGTCTTCTATCTCTTTCTTGGTCCCTTGTCCTTTGTGTGTCCCTGGAGTCTGGTACAAAGATCTACATCTCTGCTGCCCAGCAGCTACTGAGCATTTCAAATGTGGTTCCTGTGAGCATCTTTAATTTATTGAAATTAATGTAAATTTAAAAACTGATACTCTATTGTTACTGGAAAAATTTCAAGTATGATTGGAACAGCTTTGGTATGTGAACCTACTTTTTAACTGTAAATTTTGTAAAATCTAAATACAGATAGTTTTTCCAGTGAAAATTTAGCAACAAAAGTAAGATATCCTTGCAAGTGTAAAATATAGACAGCATTTCAAAGACAGAGTAGAAAAAAATGTTTTAAGCTCTCATCAATATTTTTTACATTGATAACATTATGAAATTGTGATATTTTGGATACACTGAGTTAAATAATATATACTGTTAAAATTAATTCTCACTTATTTCTCCTTACCTTTCTCATGTGTTTACTAGAAAATATAAAATTCCCATCTGGCTCTCATTACATTTCTATTGAACAGCACTGATGCAGAGGCTTAATAAGATTGAGACTGGTTTGGGGACCAGAGCTGTCTGTGGATGGAATGTACTACATCAGATGCCTGGGGTTCTAGTTGTTTCTCTTTGGTGTTGTGATGGCTGAGCCCTCAGCACAGCCTTATCAAGTTCTCTATCAGTTCTTCACCCAGTGGTTTTGGCAGCATTGATGACTATCACCTTGATTTTTGTGTCATTAGAGATCGCAAAATTCTGATATTCTAGCTCTATGGTTCTTTCCTTTGCTGCCAAAATTTCTATAAAGAACTTTCCTGAACAACTTTTTTTTTTACCCAGAAGCACAATTCATACAGATAAAGTGGGATAAATGTCTGTTTTGTACCCTATATTACAAGTTTTATAATCATTTAGTCTGAAAAAAGTGGTGAACATTTAGAATAATCATTTTGTCTGAAAAAAGTGGTGAACATACTTTTCATTTTTCATTTCTGTTCATTTCTGTTCTGAAGTATCACTGTGATCTAATGGATTTTGGCAATATGCTGTGTTGTGATAAATTGCAGTTATTACTTGTTTGATGCTCAATTGTCTCAGTGTGGCTGGTGGGAATCCTTTAATTCTGATTCTTTTTGTCATGATTCTGCTACTGTTCTCACTTTCTGGAACAAGAAGCTGGTCATCAGGATCATTTATATATTTCCTGCCCATACCCGGAATCAGCATTTTCTCCAAGGAGCACTGGCTCCTTTTTTTTTTTTTAGTGGTATGCGGGCCTCCTCTGCTGTGGCCTCTCCCGTTGCGGAGCACAGGCTCCGGACGCGCAGGCCCAGCGGCCATGGCTCACGGGCCCAGCCGCTCCGCGGCATGTGGGATCCTCCCAGACCGGGGCGCGAACCCGGTTCCCCTGCATCGGCAGGCGGACGCGCAACCGCTGCGCCACCAGGGAAGCCCACTGGCTCCTTTTAATGGGAAATCTAGAATCACAATTAGGGTACCAAACATATAAAGAAGAGCTAATACATATCCTTCTCAAACTATTCCAAAAAATTGAAGAGGATGGAGCACTCCCAAATTCGTTCTATGAGGCCACCATTACCCTGACACCAAAACCAGACAAAGACACTATAAAAAAGAAAATTATATGCCGATATGAATATAGATGCAAAAATACTCAATAAAATATTAGCAAACTGAATCTAACAATATATAAAAAGGATCATATACCATGATCAATGGGATTTATTCCAGGGATGCAAGGATGGTTCAATATTCACAAATCAATCAATGTGGTAAACTACATTAATAGGAAAAAAAAAAAGGAAGGATAAAAATCACATGATCATCTCAATAGACACAGAAAAGGCATTTGACAAAATTCACCATCCATTCATGATAAAAACTCTCATTAAAGTTGGTATAGAGGGAATATATCTCAACATAATAAAGACCATTTATGACAAACACACAGCTAACATACTCAGTGGTGAAAAGCTGAAAGCCTTTCCTCTAAATTCAGGAACAATATAAGGATGCCCATTCTCACAACTTCTATTTAACATAGTATTGGAAGTCCTAGCCACCGCAATCAGAAGAGAAAAATAAGTAAATAAAAGGCAACCAAATTGGAAGGGAAGTAAAACTGTCACTATCTGCAGATGACACAATACTATATATAGAAAACCCTAAATCATCACCAAAAAACTATTAAAATTAATAAGTGAATTCAGCCAAGTTGCAGGACACAAAATTTATAGAAATATGTTGCTCTTCTGTACACTAAAGTTGAACTATCATAAAGAGAACGAAAAAATCCCATTTAAAATCACATAAAAAAATACCTTGGAATAAACTTAACCAAGGTGCTGAAAAGCATACACTATAAAAACTATAAAACACTAATAATGAAGGAAACTCTAGATGATACAAAGAGATGGAAAGACATCCTGTGCTCTTGGATTGGAAGAATTACTATTGTTAAAATAGCCATACTACCCAAAGCAATCTATAGATTTAACGCAATCCCTATCAAAATACCCATGACATTTTTCACAGAACTGGAACAAATAATCGTAAAATTTATATGGAGCCACAAAAGACCCTGAATTGCCAAAGCAATCTTGAGAAAAAAGAACAAAGCTGGAGGTATCACTCTCCCTGACTTTGGACTATACTACAAAGTTACAGTAATCAAAACAGCATGATGTTGGCACAAAAACAGACACATTGATTAATGGAACAGAATAGAGAACCCAGAAATAAACCCATGCACCTATAGTCAATTAATCTACAATGAAGGAGACAGAATATACAATGGAGAAAAGACTCTGAGATTAGGACATTTCCTCACACCATATTAAAAAAAAAAAAAAAAAAAAACCTCAAAATGGATTAAAGACCTAAATGTAAAACCAGATACCATAAAATTCCTTGAAGAGAACATAGGCAGAAGATTCTTTGACATAAATCATAGCAATATTTTTTTGCCTTCTTTTAAGGCAAAAGAAATAAAAGCAAAAATAAACAAATGGGACCTAATTAAACTTGAAAGTTTTTGCACAGAAAAGGAAACCATCGAGAAAATGAAAAGACAGCCTACTGAATGGGAGAAAATATTTGCAAACAATATGGCCAGCAAGTAGTTAATATCCAAAATATGTAAATAACTCATAGAACTCAATATGAAAAAAACAAAACCTAAACAAAACATGGGCAGAAGACCTGAAGAGACATTTTTCCAATGAAGGCATACAGATGGCTAACAGGCACATGAAAAGATGCTCAACATCACTAATTATTCGAGAAATACAAATCAAAACAACAATGAGCTATCACCTCACACCTGTCAGAATGGCCATCATTAAAAAGTCTACAAATGACAAATGTTGTCAAAGATGTGGAGAAAAGAGAACCCTTGGACCCTGTTGGTGGGAATGTACATTGGTGTAGCCACTATGGAAAACAGGATGGAGGTTGTTCAAAAAGCTGAAAACAGAACTACCAGATGATCCTGCAATTCCACTCCTGAGTATACATCCACAGAAAATGAAAACATAATTTGAAAAGATACATGTGCCCCAATGTTCATAGCAGCACTATTTAAAAACAAACAAATGTATACTGCAAGACAGAAACAGACTCTCAGATATGGAGAACAAACTAGTGGTTACCAGTGGTGAGAGTGAAGGGGGTAGGGGCAAGACAGGGGTATGGGATTAAGAGAAGCAAACTACTAAGTATAGAATAGATAAGCAACAAGGATATGTTTATTGTACAGCACAAGAAACTATAGCCATTATTTTGAAATAAGTTTTAATAAAGTATACTCTATAAAAATACTGAATCACTATGCTGTATACCCAAAACTGATATAACATTTTAAATCAACTATACTTCAATAAAAATAATTAAAAAGTACACAGTGATAATGTTTAATTTAAACTTATAAAGTTTTTGTTTAATTTTTTAATCTGTATCAACTTTTTCCTTTGTGCTAAGATTCTGGTTTCTAAAGACATTAACAAAATTATTGATTTTACCTAAGAATATATAAAAGTTTAAAAAAATATGAATATTATCACTGATACTATGATTACTGAAGAGTTCAAGACTTCTTTCTATTCTTTTTGTCCAAAGCACTACTAGCATTGTACAGTTAAATTATTGTGTTGAAGTTACTCAAACTAGTATTTTATTTGCCAGTTAGCGACCACCTTCATACATAGCTAGGGTCATTTATTTTTTGTTTGTTTTCAGTATTTGAGGCCTGCTTTTTAGGTGTTGGTTTAATTTTGCCTTATATAAAAATATGCAGAGTTCCAAAATCAAATCTGCAAAACAAGATATATTCAGGGATGTCTTTCGTCCCTGACTCCCCTGTCTGTGTCTTCCCTCCACTACAGCATTCTTTATATTCAGTGTTTGGTTTATCTTCTCATTTTAGTGCCAAGTTTCATCACCTTGTTTCTGACACTGGCAGGGAAGACATCAGTGCTGCCCATTAAGTAATATGTTGACTTTTAGACTGTGGATTTTTTTTTCATTTTTAAATGTACATTTTATTTTTATTTATTTATTTATTTATTGTTTTTAATAGATCTTTATTGGAGTATAATTGCTTCATAATACTGTGTTAGTTTCTTTGGCACAACAAAGAGAATCAGCCATATGCATACACATGTCCCCATATCCCCTCCCCCTAGAGACTCCCTCCCATCCTCCTTATGCCAGCCCTCTAGGTCATTGCAAAGCACTGAGCTGATCTCCCTCCCTATGCTACGCTGCTGCTTCCCACCAGCCAACTATTTTACATTTGGTAGTGTATATATGTCGATGCTACTCTCACTTCGCCCCAGCTTCGCCCTCCCACCCCATGTCCTCAAGTCCATTCTCTATGTCTACCTCTTTATTCCTGCCC
>NC_041224.1:32729213-32739511 GCF_002837175.3 Physeter macrocephalus | reverse complement strand
TTTTTTTTTTTTTTTTTTTAGATTCCATATATATGCGTTAGCATACAGTTATTTGTTTTTCTCTTTCTGACTTACTTCACTCTGTATGACAGACTCTAGGTCCATCCACCTCACTACAAATAACTCAGTTTCGTTTCTTTTTCTTTTTTAATAAATTTATTTATTTATTTGTTTTTATTTTTGGCTGTGTTGGGTCTTCATTGCTGCGCATGGGTTTTCTCTAGCTGAGGCAAGTGGGGGCTACTCTTCGTTGTGGTGTGCGGGTTTCTCATTGTTGTGGCTTCTCTTGTTGCAGAGCACAGGCTCTAGAGCACAGGCTCAGTAGTTGTGGCACATGGGCTTAGTTGCTCAGCAGCATGTGGGATCTTCCCAGGCCAGGGATCAAACCCATGTCCCCTGCATTGGCAGGAGGATTCTTAACCACTGCGCCACCAGGGAAGCCCTCGTTTCTTTTTATGGCTGAGTAATATTCCACTGTATATATGTGCCACATCTTCTTTACCCACTCATCTGTCAATGGACATTTAGGTTGCTTCCATGTCCTGGTATTGCAAATAGTGCTGCCATGAACATTGTGGTACATGACTTTTTTGAATTATGGTTTTCTCAGGGTATATGCCCAGTAGTGGGACTGCTGGGTCATATGGTAGCTCTATTTTTAGTTTTTTAAGGAACCTCCACACTGTTTCCATAGTGGTTGTATCAATTTACATTCCCACCAACAGTGCAGGAGGGTTCCGTTTTCACCACACCCTTTCCAACATTTATTGTTTCTAGATTTTTTGAAAATGGCCATTCTGACTGGTGTGAGGTGATACCTCATTGTAGTTTTGACTTGCAGTTCTCTAATAATTAGTGATGTTGAGCATCCTCTCATGTGCCTCTTGGCCATCTGTATGTCTTCCTTGGTGAAATGTCTATTTAGGTCTTCTGCCCATTTTTTAACTGTGGACGCTTGACGTTTTAAGACTTATCCTACATAGACATAATTTCAGCTCTGTGCTCTTCAAACCAGACTGGGAGTCCACAGAAGGTTGAGTCTACTCATAAACTTATTTCCCCAACATGTTTGGGGGCTATTTTGGGTGTGTAATTCCTTTCTTTCTTCCATGTTGTAAGCACTGAAATAAGGAGAACTCAAGGAGACATGAAGAATGATGTGATATTTATCCACAATCTCTCCTACTTCAAGCTTTTTCAAGTTCTGAGTATACATTGACAACAAGAAATCCTCCTAACCCCTAAAGGGAAGGACATTTAGGTTTCCTAGAGAAATGAGTTGACTTTCTCAAGGACTCACTCTTCAGCATAGAGGCCACCTGGAGATCCCGGGTCCCAGAGCTCTTTGCTCCCTTGGATAATGGGAGAATCTCTTGAAAAGGATCCTATTTTTGTCATGAGCTCACAGAATAAAGGAAATGGCACGGGGTAAGTTAACACTGCAGGACCGTGTAGGAACTGACAAAGAAGAAGAGGAACCCAGCAGTGGTGAAAGCGGTGACGCTCTTGGTGGAAGAAGAGGAGATACCGGCTTTATTGGGCTCCTGATTGCACTGAGCCCAGTGCCAAGTGTTTTGCATACATGATCTCATTTAATATTTATCTGACTCACAGTCACCTTGCAAGGTCGACAGAACTGACCCTTTGTTGTAGATGAAAAACGAAACCTGATTATTTTAAACAGAAACTTTGTTTAAAATGTCATTCAATGGAAATACTATAAAACCATTATTTATTGACAGACACAATGAATGGTGAATATATATGTTGAAACACCCATAGAAACATCTCAGTTAATCATTATGGTGAGGAATAATGTGCTCTGATTAATTGAATTGTTCATCTTACTTTAAGTTAAAAATTTTACACTAAAATTTGCATTGGCAAAACTGTGCTTGGGAAGGATGCAAAGACCTCCAACTGCAACAAAAATTTTCAAACTAGTGTGTGTTTTCAGTAAATTGTTTTAACAGTAAGAAGTTTGAAGACTATGATTTCATCTCGTTGACACTGTTAATAATAATAAAAGTGTATTATGTGGTCATCTCAAACCACCTCATGACTGTATATGGCTTCTGGGTTTTTGAGCATACATTTTGCTTATCTTTACAATCAAATGGGGTAATAATTCCATTCTTGTGGTATAATGGTTCAACTGCAGAGGTATACTTAATGTCTAAATATTTCTACCAAGTGAAATCAAAGTGATCTGACAATGTTATAAGGACTAAGGGGCTAAGAGGTTGGAGAACTTTGAATATAGAAAGGCAGTGAGAGACCTGAGGCATATACAGCAGTTATGGTGGTCACACTTAAATCAAGACTGTACCATAGGTATATCATACTTACATCTGGAGTGGCAGTTTCTTAACAGAAAAGATAATTTTCCATATTCAGTTACGTTAATCTGAATTTTATTGGTTTTAAATCTTATATTTCTGTATAAATTTATGTGTTCTTGTTTTATTGGATTTACAAGCATAAAGTATTTATACCTAGATTAGAGATTGTATACACTTTTATCATACTATAAGCTGTTTAAATAAACACTGTGAGTCCATGAGAACTCTTATTTTTCTTTAAATGCATATGTACATAACCCAAGTTTCAGAAATACTAAAGCAGAAAACTCATTTCCAGCTATACTCAGTTGAACAGTAGAACTGCATTTTTAGAAACAGCCAACAAAAAACATCTAGCTCTCGTAAGCAGAACTTTCACCAACACAATCATCCAATTATTTGTCCAACAAGCATTACTTGAGATGTTGCCATGTGCTAGATGCCCATCTGAGGCTGGAGGTGTCCAGTAACTGATAAATAAGATGTTAGAGAACAGAGGAGTTTACAGAGTACCAGGGACACACACTGCACTGGTGAAAAGCTTGGATTCGAAAGGTCAGTGTTTGGTAGGTGACCGTGATGGTAAGTGTGTTCCCAACAGAGCAAACATAGAGAAAATGTGAAGACACCACCCAATGACGTAGGCAAGCAAAAAATATAAATAACATCGATAATTAATCTCCATTCTCTCCATCCAAAACCCCACAGAGGAGTGACTGGAAAGCTGTTTACGTCCTTGAGAAATAATAATATTTCAAAATATTAGAAAACTGAACTGAAATATAAGATGCCAGAATTAGATTTAAATAATAACTGCTCGATCAAAGGGAATTTAAAAATTACTAATAAATATGTAAATGTGAAGTTGGTTCTAGATGTCACCGCCATCAGAACAAGTCAAGACTTGAAGTTGCTGAAGAATGTCAATTGTCTAGATTCCAATGAAATGGAACTAATTAATCCATTTGCATATCCAGTCAGTCCAGCGTTATGAAGAGTGTTTACATCAAGCTGGAAACTTTGCAGTTAATAGTGAACACCCCTGATTTAGGGTATCTGCACAAAGGAAAGCAATACAGTCCTTTCCTCAACAGCAGGGGTCCCCAACCCCCAGGCCGCGGACCAGTACCGGTCCATGGCCTGTTAGGAACCGGGCTGCACAGCAGGAGGTGAATGGTGGACGAGCAAGTGAAGCTTCATCTGCTGCTCCCCGTCGCTCCCTATAGCTCACATTACTGCCTGAACCATCATCCCACCCCCCACCCCCAGTCCGGGGAAAAATTGTCTTCCACAAAACCGGTCCCTGGTGCCAAAAAGGTTGGGGACCATTGTTCAACAGTACATGGCCAGGATGACACTTGTATTCAAAATATTCTAACACTACGAATTTTAATATACAGTCCCCAAATAGATACAGTCTCATGATAGAAAGATCAATTTTATCAACAGTGAAAAGCTCTCAATTATTTCCTCCGGTTGGAGATCAAACTAGCTTTAGCATATTAAGGCACACAGACTCCCTGCAGAAATGAAATCTGTTTAATTGTGCTAAACCCAGGCTTCCTCACACTTTTATATCATGGACTTCTGTCATTATTATTTTGAATACGGTTTTTAACACCCACACCTTTAGGAAATGTAGCTCTAACATACAATGCGATGTCTTGAGAGAGGTACCCATAAAACTCCACAGGAAACATTTCAATGTAGAAGAGCTTGGTTGGCATCAGTATCTTGCTGAGTACATTTCTCTTTGTTGGAGTATATCAGCCATATAATGTATTAACACATTTTTCATAGTAACTGAAAAGTGATCTCACCATGGGAAAAAATAATCTTAGTTTGCTATTCTTTATGTATATATAAACATATACATATATACATATTTCAGTGTTACACACATATACACATACATACATAATGATGTATTTTGATATCTATTAATGCATATGCAATACTATAGAATACATTTAGAATCTCCCAGGAGATTTAAAATAAAATGATTAAACATCATAACAGTTGCACTTCTCTTTGAAAATATTATTGTTTATTGTTTTAAGAGAAACCACCTATGTTAAGTATATAAAGTCACAAAAAGCACAAGTTTAGACTATTCCAACAAGGAATTTCTTGAGACTTAATGTTTCTTGTGAAAGCAGTTCACTTGAATAACTGAAAATATCCAGTATTTGGAGGGTGTGGAGAAATCAGAACTTCCATGCACTGTTGGCAAGACGATAAACTTTTGCAACAGAAATTTGGGAAATATCAGATTTTGACCCAGATATCCCATTTTTAGGCCTCTGCCCTGTGAACAAACTTACACAAGTACAGAAAAAAAATCCAGGGACAAGGATGTAAGAGACATTTGCTTTCCTTTCTGCTCTGGCCATGTGGCATCTGAACCTCCTCACTCCATTTGAGGGAAACTCAAATTCTAGGTATTGGTGGGGCAGAGCCCACAATCGTTGAAAAAGTTTTCAATAGTCACCCCTCCCCACCCCCCGGCTGAGGTCACTGCCAGAGACAGTGATCCAGGTTGTGACGATTGATTTTATGTGTCAACCTGACTGGGTTAAGGGATGCCCAGATAGTTGATAAAACATGATTTCTGGGTGTGCCTGTGAGGGTGGTACTGGGAGAGATTAGCATTGGAATCAATAGACTAAGTAAAGCAGATCACCCTCATCAATTCGAGTGGGCACCATCCAATCCACTGAGGGCCTGAATAGAACAAAAAGGTGAAGGAAGGACAAATTCATTGCTTGAGCTGGGACGTCCATCTTCTCCTGCCCTCAGACATTGGTGCTTCTGGTTCTCGGGCCTTTGGTCTCAGACTGAATCACACCAATGTCTTCCCTGGTTCTCCAGCTTGCAGATGACAGATTGCCTTCATAACTATGTGAGCCAATTCCTATAATAAATATCTTCTCTCTCCCTCCCCTCTCCCCTCTATATATACACTGATATATATACACACATACATACATACACACACACACACACACACACACACACACACACACACGTATACTATTGACTCTGTTTCTCTGGAGAACCCTCACTAATACATTAGCCTATATTTATTTCCCTGAAAGTGAGCAGAGAAGCTTTGGAACCTGCCTGAAATCTCACCCACTGGGGATGAAAACATCAGTAGAGGGACAATGCAGAAGAAGAATGAAATTGCCTTTGCCACTGCATCCTGCTGAATCTGGTTTAGTACACCAGCTAACGGACTTGTGTCTGTTCAGAAAATCCCTCCTGTGAGTGCCTTCCATTCACCGGAGAGGTAACTGGTGTGTCTTTGGTGGGAGGTAAATAGACAGTCTGTGTCCTGTGGACCAAGGCACGGAGAGGACTCACAAGCCCCTCCCCAGCTGCCAATCACAAACATGGGGCTCCATTTGTCTTCAGTCACACCAGAGCACATCTCCTTCTTGCGTCCTTCTCAAGTCCTCTACCCCCACCCTCCTTACACAGACATAAATGCCTCAGCAAGGACTATAAATTAAGCCTTATTATCCATTTACTTTCTGCATGAAACTTTTTAAGGTCCTTTTCTGATACTAGGACGGAGAGTAAAGAGATGATCATTCCTTGTGTTTGGCCTGCATAGGGCCAGCCTGTCTGCCAAGGGTGACACAAAGGGTATATACGGGGCAGGGGTCTACAAGCCACGCCAGCAGGCCAGTTCCACCTCTCTGCCTGCTTTATTTTTTTATTGGAACATGATTTACATACTGCCCAGGGCTGCTTTTGCGAAGCAACCATAGAGTTGAGTAGTTGTAACAGAGACATCATAGCTCACAAAGCCAAAACTGTCTACAAGCTGATGCTTTGCAAAAAAAGTCTGCTGACCCCTGTTTTGGGATGCTGCAAAGCTGCCCCTAGAACTGCTGGATACACACGGAGGAGGAGGACCAGTCTCCAGTCCCCTTCAGTCCATCTCAATTGGGCCAGCGCTCAGACAGACACTGTGGCTACGTTCATGCTCCAGCCATCCTCCATCTTCTAACTGTATATGTAACCACTCAATTCTTACACGGGCTCCAAATCTGCAGTGTTCCTTATAACCAGAAGCCAGATAAAATAAGCAATCACCTGAAACAAACACTGCATTATCAATGGCTCGATACCCAAGATTTCAAAAAATTTTATAGGAATGCTTTTAAAGTAAATTTACCAAATTTTACAACTTCCAGAACAGTGAGCTTACTGGTACTAGAGGTCAGAGATGTGATATTAATAATATTAGCAAAGGACCCCCATTCCAATGTGGCACATCTAAAGAATAGGGGTCACCCACTGTATCATGTGCTAATTAAATAAACTGAAGTGTCATCCAAGAACATCATGTCCTAGATGAAGGTGACAGATATTAAATTATACTGGAACAGATGGAACAAACACACCGACAAATGGATGTGAAATTGATTCAGGAGCTTTTCTATTATTTTATTTCTAATTCAAAATACCCCTGTGAAGGTTTTTTCCTCTGTTTCACACGTACCTCTTTAAACACACATACATGTGCACACACATGCACACAAACATACATCTTCAAATTTCAAGTAGAGAACGAAGTGATCCCCTATCATCATGGAAAGGAATTTTGAGAATTCAGTGGTGAGCATTAACGTTGGTAGAAAAGCACTAAAGGGCATGGCCAGCTATATAATCTGTAGGGCCCAGGGCAACATGGAAGTGTGGGGCCCCTTGTTAAAAAACTATTAAGGTCAAGCTGGTGACAGCAAAACACTGAACTAAGTTCATGTCACAAGGCAATGAAGTGATGGGTGTCTTCCTTCTCTGCTCCCCTCCCCCCAAACATGTACCAGGGACAGAGCCAATCCAGTGGGACGACTGCAGGAACAGCTGTGTGAGGCTATTAACGCCATGCCTGCACCGTGACGTAAGTGACACGGCTGAGCAAAGGAAGTCTGAAAGCAAGCCCCTCCTCCTCTTCTTAGGCAAAACAATTTATTTTTTTGTGTTCTGCCAGGACCCTTAACTGTAAACCTTTTTCAGTTGCACCAATAACCCACGTCCTCCCATCTAGCTTCAATGCTTCTGCCTTTAGCTGAAGAAACATTGAAAAAGGTCATTTTTTCATTCACATGAACAGAAGCCGTAGGTACATAACTGATGCCTCACTTTTAAGACCAGAGTCCAAAGAGCACAGCAACCTTGGGCAGTGACTGGCATTTTATCAACAGGCTGCAGGTCATCCCTGTAAGTGGTCCCGTGGCAACACCTCTGCAGGGACAGGAACAAACCAGAGACCGCTGGGTGAAGGAGAAACTGCAGCAAAAAACAAAGGCAGGGGGGGCCTCAGGCACTTTATTTTTCTTTGGAAAAAGACCTTCTAGCTTGAGAGGAAAATGGCATCATTGTTCTGCTCCTGATGACAGGGCCATGCGCCACAGCTGCCTGAACAGTGATATCACGGCGGGGTCATGATCTCCAATTCACCACCGGCAGAGGCGAGGCAAGGAGACAAAGGGAGAGGGCCCAGGCAGAGAGGAAATCATCACTCAACATAAAATACTTCTTCACAGTGGATGCCAAAATGCCCCATTTCATAGGACTTCGATGGATGTCTTAATTGGAAAGTATGCGAGCATTGTTCATTCACCCCTCATGCCCCCTCCCCACCACTCAGCCATCGACTCCTGTCCATCAGGCTGAGGCCAGTCCAAGGTCATCAGGAGGAAATGAGTCTTTAACTAAAAAGTGTGAAGTGGCCATGCTTTCCCTGCATTGACTGGGAAAGTTGCCCTCCCCGACAGAGGCTCTTTTCCCACAGCAATGCTGCTGAGGCCACGGCTGTGTTCTCAGGGGGTCAATGGTGATGGTGCCTGATCACCCGTGGAAGATGGTTTGGAGTTAGGAGCCTCAAATGTGATGCTTGTCTCAGCCACTCCCTAACTCTGTCCCTCTAAGGAGATACTTGCTCTCCCGTCCTGAGCACTGCTTTCTTCATTTGTAAAACTGGGATCAATGCCCATTTCTCCAGGACCAGCTACATAACCTGCAGGGCCCAATACAACTTGAAAATGTGGGACCTCACATACAAAAATGATTAAGAATGTCAAGAGAGAGTTAAAACAACCCAGCACAGAGCCTTCTGAGCTGGGGGTCCTGTGGCTACCCAGGAAGTCTACCCCGAGGACCTTCCCAGGTTAGATGCATGTGAGAGCAGAGCTGCCCCAGGCTCTGCATGGAGCCTCAGTGATGCTCGTTCAATTCAGACAGACAGCAAGGAAGAAGGAAAGGTATTTCTGCAGAAATCATCTAAATCAGGATGCAAAGTCCACGTGCAGAAAGAACTGGTTGTTAAGAAGTCATGATTTCCAGGCAGTTGGATTACAATATTGAAAGAAAATAAAGTGGAAATATGAGTGCTGTGTGTCACTCCCCACCATAAGAAAATGTAGTGGAAATATGAACTTGCCCCCTCTCCTCAAGGAGGAGGAGGAGGTTTGATCATGTCAATGTCCAAGGGTTTACAGCTGAAGGTCAGAAGATGCATGTCTCCTACAAAAAACAGAAATTCCACTGACCCCTGTTGGAAAGTACTGACGTCTTCTGGAAGGAAGGGTTTTAGAAATCATAGTCTAACTGGGTACTGGCTGAGTGCATGTCAGGATTTTTACGCTAACTCTGTATATGAAAATTCATTAATGTCTATGAACATCTTAAAGTAAGTAATTTTACTCCATATATATTGATTTAGAAAGTGAAACTAAGAGAATGTCATAAAGAACATGGCTGCTTTCTATGACCTTAAATAGTTTTGCATGTACCCCAAGCTTCCCTAAATAAACCTTATTTGAAGCTGTCACTCCCCCTGGAAATGTTTATATAGTATTTTCACTCCGTAACTTCACAAAACTTCCATAAATTTTCTTCTCCCTGTATTAAAGTATTTCCTTTCAACTACCCTAAAACTACCCTGTTGAAACTTCAAAGACTGCCCTATGGCTCAGATGTCCTAGAACTGGGTTAACAGGTCCCTGATAACGTCAGCAGCGGCTTCCACAAAATTTGTGGACTTTGATCATATCTTCACCTCAGCCTTCATCTTCTTCCAGGCAAGAGACCTAATTTTTTAGTCACTTCTTACACTGAAGACATTCTATCCACTTCATCCTGACATTTCCTCCCCATCCCTTCAATACTGTAATAACCTATCTGCCACCCATCTACCTATTTAGTTGTATAATCAAGAAGAGAAATCACCCATACAACACAGTATTCTGTATCCAGACTCAATATGTTTTTGAAGAGTAAGAAAATATGTTTATATTTTCAAACACCAGATTTCAACATTCTAAGAACTGTGGACCTTTTCTCCTGAAGCAGTAGCACATTAGACCGGATTTCCTGATAGCGTTTAGTACAAACAAATGACTCATATGGCTCTAAGACCACAATTCAGATTACTTTTTCCAAGAACCTTCCCTCCACCCGACCACACCAAAGGGATGGGCCATTTTTTTTTTACTCATTCTTGCAAAAGAAACTAGCTCCTGATAGCTCCTGACAGCTCATGATAGCTTTATCTTTCAGATTAAAAATATAAATGAATTTACAATCATACAGTTAGAAGAAGCAGTCTTTAATTTTAAAAACTACTGATCATTGTAAATAGAGCTGCAATGAACATTTTGGTACATGACTCTTTTTGAATTATGGTTTTCTCAGGGTATATGCCCAGTAGTGGGATTGCTGGGTCGTATGGTAGTTCTATTTGTAGTTTTTTAAGGAACCTCCATACTGTTCTCCATAGTGGCTGTATCAATTTACATTCCCACCAGCAGTGCAAGAGGGTTCCCTTTTCTCCACACCCTCTCCAGCATTTATTATTTCTAGAGTTTTTGATGATGGCCAATCTGACCGGTGTGAGATGATATCTCATTGTAGTTTTGATTTCTCTAATGATTAGTGATG
>NC_041224.1:32686733-32729203 GCF_002837175.3 Physeter macrocephalus | reverse complement strand
GCAATCCCACTACTGGGCATATACCCTGAGAAAACCATAATTCAAAAAGAGTCATGTACCAAAATGTTCATTGCAGCTCTATTTACAATAGCCAGGACATGGAAGCAACCTAAGTGTCCATCAACAGATGAATGGATAAAGGAGATGTGGCACATATATACAATGGAATATTACTCAGCCATAAAAAGAAATGAAATTGAGTTATTTGTAGTGAGGTGGATGGACCTGGAGTCTGTCATACAGAGTGAAGTAAGTCAGAAGGAGAAAAACAAATACCGTATGCTAACACATATATATGGAATCTAAGAAAAAAAAATGTCATGAAGAGCCTAGGGGTAGGACGGGAATAAAACACAGGCCTACTAGAGCATGGACTTGAGGATATGGGGAGGGGGAAGGGTAAGCTGTGAGGAAGTGAGAGAGTGGCATGGACATATATACACTACCAAACGTAGGGTGGATAGCTAGTGGGAAGCAGCCGCCTGGCACAGGGAGATCAGCTAGGTGGTTTGTGACCACCTGGAGGGGTGGGATAGGGAGGGTGGGAGGGAGGGAGACGCAAGAGGGAAGAGATATGGGAACATATGTATATGTATAACTGATTCACTTTGTTGTAAAGCAGAAACTAACACACCATTGTAAAGCAATTATACTCCAATAAAGATGTTAAAAAAATTAAAATAAAATAAAAACTACTGATCATCTGCCATATGCAAAGTACATGGTTCTAGGCCCCGAGAGTTAATGTGAGGGATGGAAATAAATACGAACATGAAACATGTTTTATCTGGCCTCGGGATCCTTCCATGGGCTTCCATAACAAGAGCCCAAATTCCACAGACTCTTATTCCTATCGGTTCACACAGGAATTTCGGCACGTCAGTTTTCTGTGGGCCTCAAGAGGTATCTCATTTATGAGCATAAAGGCATCTTCTCCCTTTAGCTGATGTTGCTATTTTGTAAAACATCAGAGATCTGGCAAAGCCAAGTTACATGTCAATCGCTGACCAAATAGTGGGAAAAAAGTCTCTTCCCTTCATGTTGTAGTCATTTGAAGGGTTCCAAATCAAAGTTATTTATGCCCCCAGTGTTTCAGGGAGTCTTTGTTTTGTTTCATAAACTCACTCTTCAATTTTCACTTACAGTCTATGCTTTTCATAAAATGCAGGGAACAAGCCCTCAGAATTACCACCACACCCTCCATGAGAAGTGGCTTCGTTCCTTGAGTGTGCATGCTTAGGATGGGGGTTCCCAAGAGGCCATCGCCCCTTTGGTCACCCCAGCGGTGAGATATGTTCAGATGTACTCAAATGCCAGCAGCTCAGAAGCTCAGATCCCTGTGTTCCCAAACAAGAGCTTATAGCCCAGGAGAGGACAGGAGACGGTGGGGGGAGAGCTGCTTCTAAAACTCGTTTTAAAATGAACAAGGAAAGAGTAGTTAGTTGATAAAATGTTAGAGACGCGATGGGATTCAAGATTCCACTGGGCTGCGTTTAAATTCTGGGTCATCGTGGGGATGAGTGTAGGATCACTGCACGGACTGCTAACTCTGATTTTCTAAATGAGGACATTCAGGCACAGGTGAATTAAATTTATTCACTGAGTTTACACAGACTGTTGGTGACAGAATCTGAACTAGAAAAACACTCTCTTACATCAGATAATTCATAAAATATATTTAACACATCAATTCACCAATGGTCTCCTAGGAAATTATTCTCTTCATATCTCAACCAGAGTGGAGCCCCATTTTCCTGTATCTCCATCTGTTTCTTCTGCACAAATTGGTGCACTTGGCACTAAGTCTACGACAAACTTCCCCTCTAATGTATAACAATTCATTTTAAAATATGAGCTTTAACATAAAAACTTTAATTAAAAATATTTACTAAGCACCTACTATGTACAAAGTAAGATGTATGTGCTGTGCAGAATATGAAGGTGAGAGATTTTATTTGAAGATCAAAGCAATTTACATAAAGATGGAAGGAAATTAGTCCTTCCTTTTGACTGTATACTTACGTAAGCTCCACTCAATTTCGATTCGTTTGCAAGGTATTCCATTACAGAAACCATTTTGCCTTTTTACCGCTGATAGGGTTTGTATTCTCCTCAATAAGCCTAACCCTTACTTTGGTTTTTATCAGTTTCACATGGATGGAACCGAGACTCATCAACTTGGAGTTTTAAGAATTTTTCCAATCTTTTTTTTAGGAATGTGGTCATCTTAGCAACCCAGTATTCCTCTGGATACCAGATATTTAGGCTCCCAAGGTACACATTTTGAGTGGAGATTGCAGCTCCATCTTTGAGTTCTTTCTAAGGGTTTGCAATGGGTCCACCTCGTGGTGTTTATGGCCAGCCCACCAGTGCCCTGAGCCATTCTGGCATCCTGAGCCACGGCCTCCAATGCATCTGCTAGAAGAGAGCTATTTCTATTTCATCAATCATTTTCCAGGCCTAGGAATGAAGCCCCTGCAAAACTTTCGGACTCTGACTTAAGTTCTCATCATCTGGTCCACTGGCTTTTTTCTCTTCAAACACTGATCACCTGGTGCCTGAGGACTCAACTTGGACAAAGTTACTCTCAGGAGAAAGCATCTGAGCCTCGTGTTCAGGAGACTTGGGTTGATTCTGAATTATCAACTTTCTAACACTTAGTATCTCTCAACCTCTCCCTCTGCAAACGGAGGCACTGATTTCTGGCTTTCCTGCCTATCACCAAGTTTTTGAGAAAACAAGATGATATAATAAATTTACAAGTCCTTTATGAACTGTGAAACATATTTAGTCAATCTATAATATAAGTGAGTGATCAGTTTAAATAATTGTTCACAAAAGATGCACATGATGGTATTAAAGACTTAGGTTAAAGAAGAAAAGACTCCCTCCGTAGCTTTTCATATATTTTTGATAGAGTCAACGGTTTCCCACAAGTGGAGAAGCCAACAAATAACATGCAGCTATCCAAAGCAGTTAATATTTAAGTACAAGAATGTGTAGGGACAGGTACACACGCCTATCAGCTCTTCTAAACTCATATCGGAGTCCTTGTCTAATCTGTCTGTTTCCTCTTTCTCCAATGATGTGTTCACCACATCCTGAAATCCAAATAAGAATCAAATTTCAAATAATCAACAAGGCTGTAGCCAGTTCTGTCCTATACTATCATGTTGATTATCAGCTTAGCTTTTAGTAAAAAAAAAAAAAAAAAAAAAAATAGGAGATCAAATGAAATAAAGAGTGCAGTGGGGCTCAAAGTGAAAGAGAATTTAAAAGGGGCTTGATGACAAGGCATATTAAATGCACAATGGCAATTTTTCAGAAAGTTGAGACCTTCTAGGCTGTTTTTCAACCATCAAATATTTGTTAATATCACTGAATGGCAGAAACTGCACTGGGTATAAAGTGGTTTTTGAGCACAAACCTCATGTCTAGTAGCAAAGAGAGAAACAGAATCAAAGTATCATGAATAAAGTGCTAAAAAAGGTTATTTTCTATAAACACCTGCAAATACTAGAATCTAAAATCTATAAACACTAGAATCTAATTTTTCACAGGCACAGACTATACACTCCACAGTTTCAACTCCAATAAGAAATCCAACATACCAAGGGTGTTCTACCAATATTTATTAATATTCAAAGTGCATATCTAACATTCCTTGAGGAACTTAGGAAAACTTTATGAAGGATGTGACATGTGTGTTAAGATGTTATTTTTAACCCAGTTATTAAAGATGAGAAATTTGTAAGATAGCTGCTATTCATTAGTTAGAAAATAGAGTATTTATTTTGACTCAGAAGAAAAAAATCTGTGAAGGATGAGGTAAGACCATCCCAGATTCTAACCCTATGTCTATATTTCTCATGTAGTTATTTTTTAAATTGATTCAGTAGTTTTGTTGAAGACAAAAGTGATTCCAGGGTAAGTCGGCAGTTTTGGAAGAGGGGTATTTGAAGAAAAATATATCTTTTCAGAGTATGGTAGTACAGACTTGGGTAGGAATGTAAACTCATAAAGTGTGTAATTTAAGACAGCAGACCAGAATCAGACTTGGGAAAAATATGTCTAAATAGAGTTAACCTCAATGTGTTACCAACATTTTAAAAGATTTTGTCCACACAATATTAAAAAGGAAAGTTCAAAGCAATCAAATTATTAGTGAGATAACCGGTCCATTTTGGGAGTGAGCTATGTCATCTGGCATATACAAATGGAAAAAAAAGCAATGCTCTGCCTGCATTTTAAAATTTTCATTCAATTATCATTATATATATACACACACACAGACATATATATCAAAAAGTATCAAATCATTAAGCAGAAGCCTGCTGAAAAAGAATCAGAGGAAATTTTTCGGAAATCATTAACTTTATTGAATACACGAAAGAGAAGCCTTTGGGAATATAATTGAAAATAGGAAATCAAAGTACATCTCAAAATTCATAAGAACAAAGTATAGTTTTATAGATTTAAAAAAAAATTATTCTCCAAGTTTCAGTGTTTCCTTTTTAACCTGATGGACATTATTTTTCTGGCATCTCCCTGGTATTTTGCCTTTCTCTAGCAGCACAATACTGAAAAGAAGATGCATGAAAACACCATACAATTGTGATATTAAATTTACTTCTAAATTTTGTTAATAGCCTATGCTATGGGCATAACAGGGTAATAAATTAAGAAAAGATGAAAAATAAACATAAGGTTTAGTATTATTAAATGCAGTGACCATTATTTCCTTGGTGGTATGTGAAAATTACACAGTAAAATTATACAATGGAGTTGTGTGATACATTCATTCAACTCATGCAAATTCAAATTTGAAAGAGAGAGAGAACAATTTATCAATTTATACAGTTTACTCAATTATACACTTTAGTCAATCTGCCCAATTCTCTCTACATTTCCATTCAGTGAATTTTTGTCCTGCTTAAGTAAAACATGAGGTATTTTGGGTATATATCTGCTTTTTTATCCATTTCCGTTCTTATGTGCCTCTCACAGTGAGAGAATTTCACTGTAATTACTGTGTTTTTAACAGCTAAAGGTTTGTTTGTTTTTTAACCTAGCAGTACCCTCTAAATGCCACCCAATTGCTTCATCTGGTCCTCAGTCAATGAAGAACATGTAGCTAGTTCAAAAGTCAAGGTGGAAACTGACTGTGTCAGAGTTACTAGGAGACCAGCCATGAATGGGTTCCGATACAGTTCCTTCCTAAGGAATCAGTACACACAATTCCTTCCTGCGTGCTGGCCTTAGACAATAGCTTCTATAAAAACGAGGAGGTGACGTCCATTCCAGATCAACTCTGACCATGTTGAAAGGGGTTTTCATTTTAGTGAATCTGTTTCACAAATAACAGGAACCTCATTTGTGTACCATTTTTAATGTTTTAGGACTGACTACATCTGCCAAATTCTACAGTTGGGTTGGTTCATCCATAGCAGACACTGACTCAAAAATAATGACAGGCTTTGAGTATTTCCTGCTTTACTCTTGACAAACTTCCCAAAATAATTATATTTATAAATCTATTTGTTCTTACTTTTTGTGAGAATCCATTTCAAACAAAATCTGTTTCCTAAGTTGTCTTTAAAAATAGTGTTAGTTGTTAGTCGTCACTCTGACGTTGCAAGCTCCAGAGACCTTCTCTACCTGTAACTATCTTTAATAAAAAGATACCTTTACTGGAAAAGGCACTGGGTGTCTCATAGAGTCCAAACAAACTTAATAACCAAACTTTAGCCAACTGAGGCTAAGGTAAGCCTCAGAAACAGGCAGACCTAAGACTTGAAAGGACATCTGGATTCTTTCCCACTCTTCAATTTTCACCTCCCTACTCCCCCACCCCCTCCCCTCCTCCAGTGTTTTACCTTCATTCTTTTCTCCAGAATGGTGTCTTTGCATGGCTGCTGACAAATCTTGAGTGTTACCACACTGCCCTTGTGTTACTAAGCTACCGCTACCGTTACTAATACTGTCCTTGTGTTACTATTCTGGTGTTACTACTACTATTACTGTCCTAGTTTCCTATTAATATCAATGCCCTTGTGCTACTAGTCTAGTGTTACCATTTTTATTGCCGTGCTTGTGTTATTATTCTAAGTGCTACTATTACTTATGCCATTCTGTTACTATTATTATTACTTGAGTGTTACTAATATAAATTCAGCCATTAGTGAGACACTGATCTGAGTCCCAAATCCAAAAACTTGTAGGGAAAAGACTCACTGGTCCAGCAGTGAGTCAAGTGGTCAACTCTGAGCAGTCAGGTGTGGCTCAGCGTCAGGTAAGTGAAGAATATGGAAGCTGCCTGAGAAACAAATCAGTGGAGTAAGCAGAAGTACTGGAGAACGTGGACAGTTGCATTGAGACAGGTGACATCTAGGTGAGATCTAGGTGAGAGACAGACAGATGACAGATAGAATCCCCACCATAAATAGAAGTGGAACAACAAAATAAAGGTTAATTAATGATCTAAGGAAACTTCTATGGAAAAGTGAATCTAGAAAAGATAAGCTATAGCCAAGAGTGAGTTTAACAGAAAACAACTGCATTCATGTCCTATCTATTCATCAGCAGAAGTGGGATAAGAATCCAGCCGTCAGTTTTCTGGAGCCTTTGCAGACATAAATAGGAGAGGAAGTGATTCAGTGTTCTGATGAGTTGCTCTGGAGAAGCCCAGCTATTTAGGACCAAGACAGAGAAAATTTCTCCTGGGTTCCAGAAAGAGTCAGGGCAGAGTGTATTAAATGTCACCAGCGGGCTTCCCTGGTGGCGCAGTGGTTGAGAGTCCGCCTGCCGATGCAGGGTATACGGGTTCGTGCCCCGGTCCGGGAAGATCCCACATGCCGCGGAGCGGCTGGGCCCGTGAGCCATGGCCGCTGAGCCTGCGCGTCCGGAGCCTGTGCTCCGCAACGGGAGAGGCCACAACAGTGAGAGGCCCGCATACCGCAAAAAAAAAAAAAAAAAAATGTCACCAGCAGGAGTGAGCACAATAATCCAAGCTGATAGGTCAAAGGTGAAAAGCAATTCCATGAACCAAAGTGCTGGGCCAGGTGTTCTGCTCCCTGTTAGGCTGGCTTTTACACAGTCCTCCATTTTGAATCCCCAGAGTGGAAATGCCTTCAGAGGCAGGCAGGCAGGCAGCAGAAACTTGCGGAGGTTCTGGACGTGGCGCATGGAGGGTACACGCTTTGCTTTACAGATGCTCAATTCACTGTTGTGTTTTGAGTTTTGTTTAGAATGCTAGGCTGTCCAAGCAGAACTCAGGTGCAGGCTACAGGCTACATTTGGGTCAAAGGACTTTAGTTGATGATCTCTGAATGGACAAAAGGCTTAGTACACTTCAGGAAATTCTCCCAATCTGCATCTTCTTTCAAAGGAGATTCTGACAAGTGAGCAGCCATGAATTCTGCAATCTTCTGAAGAATGTTCTAGAAATGCTTTCTTGGATCTCTTGTTCTCAGGGCTTCTCATGAATCAAGGGTCCAAGTGTGGCACTATTTGTGCACAAGCACCATCCACATAATTCTAACCTTGAAGCACCTAGGACAGGAGTGTCCTGGCACCTGTGTGAGTGGTGCTAACTCTTTCTGACACCATTAGTTCTAAGTCTAGAGCTGCAGCATCCAAGACAGTAGCCCCCTGCTTCACGGGGTTACTGAGCACTTGGACTGAGATGTGCTGTCAGTGTAAAATGCACACCGGAATCCAGAGACTTTGTATGAAAAAAAAAAAAAAAAGGAACGTAAACTATCTCATTAATAATTGTTTACATTGACTACATGTAAAATGATTGGCTATAAAAACATTTTGGCTATATTGGGTTAAATAAAATACTATTAGTGTAAAAATTCTTCTGTTCCTTTTTATTCTTTTAATGCACCTACTAGAAAATGTAAAACTTCATACGTGGCCCACATTACATTTTTATTGGACCACATTACAGGAGAAAATGAATTTGCTGGCTGGAGGATGCTTTCTGATCCCCTCTCCATCCATACATAGTAAGTCATTCCTCTGAGATCAAACCTCGGAATCCATTTGTTCCTTTCTCTCTCTTTTATCCTCTCCAGTTATTTAGTCCCCACCTTGTCTTTTGAAACGCTCCCCTCTGTGTCTATTTTTAAAACCCTCACAGGAGGTCAGAGCTCATTGGTGTATGTATTGCCTGGCCTATTAATCAGTCTTGATACATCCGGTTTCTCTCCTCACTCATCTTTTCTTCATATAGGACCACATTGGTTTTTTCTTAAACACTTTTCTTAAAACGTTTCTCCAGATTACAAATTTCTGACAAGGAGTAAACTGCAGTGAGATTGACAGGAAAAAAAAAATAATTAGAAAATAGTCCCCCTAAAATTTTGCAGAATGATTTCTTAGAGCTTTCCACTGTTAATGGAAAAATTCCAAATTCCTTGGTTAAGTCATCAAAGACCTTTCACAACTGGGTCTCTGTCAAGGCATCCTTATTTCCAACTAACACCCTGGAGCCTCTAGCCTTGCTCATTCATCCTCAGAGCTACTCAACCTGCTTTTCTTGTTTTCCTCTCCCCTCAATTTACCCAAATCCTGACTAATCCCCAGCAGGCATCCATATCCAATCTCTCTTCTTTAATGTGGCTTTCATCACAGTTTGGGCATGGATACCCACCAGAGTTCACTTGTTATTTTCTCTACTACGCCCATCAGCACTTCTTCACCAACTGTTTTGCATTACTATTTGGTTCACGTATGTCATATTTTTTTCCTATTAGTTCGAAAGGTACTGGTATCTCAAATCTCCATCTCCCGTTCCCTTCCATCTCCATTGCAACCAGGGCAATGCTGGGCTCAAAGTCAGTCTCAATATCTCCTTCAGTCAATTGTGTTTCCACAGTGCAGAGATGTGGCACTAAATCTGTGCTTTCCTCGTTCTCCTGGTGGAGCAGGTCTGACTCCCGTTGGAAGGACCTGCTTACAAGCAGACATTCAGCTTCTCCCCCTGTAAGAGCACAACATTCTGGTGCACGTATCTGTGGGCAGAGCACCCCAGTGAGAAGATAAAGTCCCCCGTTTAACCTGTACCCCTCAAAATTTCTCTGAATATACAAAAGCTCTTCCAATGCAGAGATCTGCTCCCACCATGAACCCTGGGCAGTTCCCGGCAGTGCCTCAGATGAGCTGATATTGCCCTTTGGGTATCAGTCTTAAATCTGAATCTGGCTGATTCACCAATAAGCAACTCCGTGAAAGTTCAACAAATACTTTTCCTGAGAGTAAAAAAATAACTCTCACTTTCTAGAATAAAAATGCTGCATTATCAGATTTAAAAGACGTTTCCAAGGTAAATAATGGATGAAGTATTTTTGTGTAAAGCATCATATTTCAGCTTCCTAATTTTGACATTTAACTGTTTCTCTCTCTCTCTCTCCCTCTCCCCCCCATTCCTCTCTTCCTTTCTTTTCTTCTACATAATAATGTTCAAATAAGATAAATTATTCTTTCAACTTACAAAGATTTATACATATAGGTTGGTATTATTTTCTTCAAAATCCACTCAGAAAGGGCTTCCCTGGTGGCGCAGTGGTTGAGAGTCCGTCTGCCGATGCAGGGGACACGGGTTCGTGCCCCGGTCCGGGAAGATCCCACATGCCGTGGAGCGGCTAGGCCCGTGAGCCATGGCAGCTGAGCCTGCGCGTCCAGAGCCTGTGCTCCGCAACGGGAGAAGCCACGACAGTGAGAGGCCCGCGTACCACAAAAAAAAAAAAAAAAAAAAAAAAAAAAATCCACTCAGAAGGTTATAAACTTATTCTGAAGACCATCATTCGTAAAAATAATTTTGAAGTGTCCCCTTCTAAATTGCCTTCATCACTTCAATGACATGATCTTAAGTTCTCCAATAATGAAAAACACTTTCTCAGTTAGAAGTGGGTTTGATCAAGAAAATACAAATCAGCTAGAAGTTGAGTCTACACAAAATGCTCAAAATAAAGAAGACTTAACAATAGTTAGGGAAGACGGATGGTCTTCCAAGGGAATCTTTAGAACATATTTACCACCCACCATTTATCAAGCTGTATTTATTTACATTATCTATCATATGAGATCTTCTCTTTCTTGAGGATAGAGTCTGGTGTTTAAAATGTTTTTGTGTGCTTTCTAGTTGTAGTAGAGTCCTTTATACACACCAAGCATTCAATTACCATTTGAAGAAAGAAAATAAACTGAAATGAGATAGGGAGACTGTAGTTGATCCATCTCTCATAAAAAGCTATATTCAGAATGAGACAGGAAAGAGTATGGCAGGTGGAAAATGTGCCTAAAATTTTCCAGGAGAATGGCCTCTTCAGCAGGAACTTCAAGATAAGCTCATCAAGACCCGTGAGACACGAGTAGGAGCAGTATATGTGGTAGTTGTCTCCGAGGGGCGGCAAGGAAAAAGGATTAGCCATGTCGTCTTTGATCAGAAAGGTGATCAGCACCGCGAAAGTCCCAGCGGCCATTGGTCTCTACAGCCAGGCTGTGTTAGTCGACAGGACCATTTACATTTCAGGACAGCTAGGCATGGATCCTGCAAGTGGACAGCTTGTGCCAGGAGGGGTGGCAGAAGAAGCTAAACAAGCTCTTACAAACATGGGTGAAATTCTGAAAGCAGCAGGCTGTGACTTCATGAATGTGGTAAAAACAACTGTTTTGCTGGCTGACATAAACGACTTCAATACTGTCGATGACATCTACAAACAATATTTCCAGAGTAGTTTTCCTGCAAGAGCTGCTTACCAGGTTGCTGCTTTGCTCAAAGGAGGCCGTGTTGAGATTGAAGCAGTAGCTGTCCAAGGACCTCTCGTGACAGCATCACTCTAAGTGGGCCCAGTGTTATTTAGTCTGGAATTTTAATAATGTTTTTTAAATTAATGTCTTAATTTTTACAGTATTTGTTGGAAAGTGTAAGGTTGACTGAAATATCTGAAGTTATTATGGAAATACCATATAATAAGGGGAATTGAACATGAGTTGAAGATTAATGATGAATCTAGTTACTGATGTTATAAATTACACTTCTATAACACTCATTACTGGATGTGGGAAAAGAGACACACATTACATAGTTACTCAGAAAAATAAAAGTAAAGGGAAATAGCATGTAGGAAAGATGAGTTACTATTCCTGAGAAATAATAAAGAGCACACCTAATTCAATTAAACTCTATTAATTTAATGGTGTGAACTATTCAGTTCTCATGTCAGATACATGATTCTGCTTTTACTTGAGTAAAATTAAAGCATTTAAGTTTGAATGGTAGAGGTAAAGGAGAAGAAACTGGACCAAATTTTATATAGATAATATTTTTCTAATGGAAATAAAATAGCATGCAGATTTTCCTTTGTGTGATTCTGTTCACTTATTTTTTAACAGTTTAATGTATACACTAAATCCTATTACCTAAATAAAGGTGGGGGAACTATGAAGTTTAAAAAAAAAAAAAAAAAAAAAAAAAAAAAAAGATAAGCTCATCAGATTGGGCCAGATCACAGTAAACTCAGTGACAAAGAGCAACCATGGAGGAGAAGAGACATCTTAGGAGGAGGTCAAAGATGAGCAGGAACATGAGGGGGACATAAAATGATGCAAAGTCACATGCACTAATTTTCAGGGTCTTTCCAGCCTTGTGCCAGCAGGGCAGATGGCCCGTGCAGGTCTGCTAAGTGACAACTGTCTGACCAGTAAAGAAACCCAGGGGCACAGGCTACACAACCCCAGCATTCAAAGTCCAGCTTAAGGACATCAGTGGACTCCTTACATTACAGAATTCCCTCAGCACATTATAAATGGCCTTTAAATTGTGTATCTAAACACTGAGACACTCCAAAGAAGTAGCACAAAATGGGGGCACACGTTTAAAACAGGGACAGCAGAAATGTTTTACACTGAGGCCCCCTGGGCCTCTGGCAGCACCAGGTCACAGGTGTGAAGGTCTCCTCCTGACATGCGGAGGACCGCGAATGATCGAGAGCAAGGAAAGGCCGTTCCCTGCGGCGCCAGCCTGGCGTGGTCATGCCGCCGTTCTGCTCAGAGGTCTGCCCACCACATCTGTTCAGAGGTTTCTATTAATAGCTCCATGCTATATCCATTTGGATCAGGGTCCAAATGCCGGTGATTTATAGGGAGGTTGGTGCTCCATACTGAGGTTAATGTGATGCTGGTAAAGGGATTATGGGGCTTCGACTGAGCACATCACGTGTCTCGGGCTAAATGCCATCAGTTTTCACCCCGCATCATTGTCTGTCCTCCTGCCCACCTCAGCCTGCTCCATCGGGGTCCCTTCTCTGCAGCCAATGCATGGCTGTCAGCCTCTAACTCTAAACTCTTCTCTCCCTCTACTGTATTTCTGATGTGTACATGTTTCCTTCCTCCAGTTACATTGTGAGCTGGACAGAGTTTCAGCCTTCTCTTCTGTTTTTATACCTTCATAGCATCTAGTAGGATGCTCCGCACACAATAAATTGAGGAACAGAGTAGAATCAAAGAATGTTGAAGTTGAAAAATAACCACCTTTTAATGCCATCCTTGTCATTTTATCAACAAGATAATTCAGACGTGAAAATTCTGTGACCTACCCAGGGTCATTCAAACAGTTAACAGCAAGGTTAGGACTGGAGCCTAATTTTCCTGATTTCCAGATGAGTGGCTACTTTTGCTCCATACAAGTCCATCCACAGTGCATATATTCATTTTATGAATACTCATAGCCACTCACCACGTGTCTTTCAAATTCTTTCAAACAAAAGATATACGATGAAGTCATATGACTGAATATGAGGTGAGATGTTTATCATCCTGGAGGGAAGAATAAAATAAAGAATGTTGCACTCACCTTTATTTGAATTCAGTAACGTGTGAATGTATTTTTCTTTCCTTTTAGGGTCTCTGGGCTAAAGATCACTCACTCAACCCTGCACAATGTCTCCGAGGCAGAAAGATTCACCCAGAGCAGTGACTGCAGGGAAGCAGCAGCCTTGGCTGGCAGGAAGCAGAGACAAAGTGAGCATGGACAGGGGCTGGTGAAGTCCGTAGGGGATGAAGAGCTGCCTGCAGTGCTGGCCAGGCAGCAGCACGACAGACACAACCGTGCCCAGTGAGGCCTGCCGCCCTCCTGGACGGTGAAAAGCAGATTTACAACCAGAGCTTGAGGAGCGCCTGCACACCTGCGCTTGACTTAGTTTCCAAACTTATTCTAACGTTGGGGTCCAGAACATGGTGGGAGTATCGTCCCCAAGTAACGGGCTAACAGATGTAAGGAGTTAGGCTGCTTGTGTGCTGGTCCCAATAGCCTACTGTGGGCCAGTGCGTAGACACCAGACAAAACCCAACTTGCCTGAATTAATGTGAATAAGAACACTTTTTAAAGAACTGAGCCCTTCAAGAATCCAAATCACAGCAAATATTTATGCTCTGGCTGATTGACCACCAACTAGGAAACTCTGAAGGGAGAAAGAACACACGATTTCTGGAGACATTCATAATGCTTGACATCCTCGGATTCTGACTCTGAACAGGACTCATTATAAACTCCTTTAAAAAAAAATAAAGTCCATATCATACTTTATGCTACAAAATGCCTTCTGTAGAGTCCAAGATAGGCTCACCAATTATCATTGCAAATGATGATCTAGCAAAGTTCCAACGTTGATGCCAAAAAATTATAGATACTAAAATAGTGACTCAAATGCCTCCATACAACTCACTTTACATTTTCTGTTCAACTCATTTTTGTAAGTAATGTTGAAATTCCTTTTAATTGCCTCTAAAATCATTTGTGCACTCACTGTATGTCAAATCCAACTAAGCCGTATTTTTATTTTGATATTTGAAGATATACATGATTGAATTGTCACATGTACTCTTTTTGCTTAGAGAAAAATAATCAAAGAAAAAGTAATGAGCTAGAAACTGACACTGATTTAAAATCAGTCATGGAACACTTTAATTAGGACCCCTGCAGTTATAGTATCCAGCATATTATGTTTCTGAGATTATGACAACTGTAAAAACCATTTATAGCAGCATAAAAACCAACTTCTGAGTTGAATTAGGTAAACCTGACAGGTTGCAAAGCTCCTGTGGAAAACAGTAATAAGAACTTTTAAAAGATGATGAATTTAAATATTTTATTTGTGTGTCTTGCAGGCAGCTCAGATTTCAGGCATAATTACAATTCATCACACGCTTAGAGGTGCTAATGTTGTGATGTAGTAATCTGTGACGTCTCTAAGCTTATTGTTTTATTTCTCCTTTTTCCCTCGACAGGTAGCTGTCATCAAGAATTACTAAAGCTGCTGCTCTTTAGCAGAAATGCTGCTGCTTCTTTTTGGCCCAGCTCTCCATGCAATCCACAGATTACTGCCATGAAATTCACATGCTTGTGTCAGTCTGATATAAATCAAGATCATGACATTGAAATCCCATGTTTTGATTAAGGAAAGCAGTTTTAAAAAAAAAATTTCTCAGAAAAAAAGAGCAAATTCTGCTTTTCTCTGTCAAGTCTTGGGAAATATATGCTTATTTTCTCTCTGATGAATAAGACTTAAAAGAGGAAAGGAATATACATGATTATTTTGGAGCTGCTGTTATTTCTGATAACAATGCAAGCCATTGCCTATTTTGGAAGAACAGAAGGTTTACCTTCTAGGGCAAAATTTTTGTTAAAAAGTCTTGTAGGGGCTTCCCTGGTGGCGCAGTGGTTGAGAGTCCGCCTGCCGATGCAGGGGACAAGGGTTCGTGCCCCGGTCCGGGGGGATCCCATATGCCGCGGAGCGGCTGCGCCCGTGAGCCATGGCCGCTGAGCCTGCGCTTCCGGAGCCTGTGCTCCACAACGGGAGAGGCCACAGCAGTGAGAGGCCCGCACTACCGCAAAAAAAAAAAAAAAAGTCTTGTAGGGGGCCGGCGGAAAGGGAACAAACATGGAGGGAAGGGAGGGATTGCTGGTTGATGAAACAAAACTCAGAGTGAGACTATTTAAACATAATTTGTGACCCTTCATTCTAAATCCATAGGCTATGTAGTTTCACGCAAATAAAACATGCCTCGTAAGTAACACACTCTCTGTATCACAATTATAGTGACCACCATGAATCTGGTATGAGATTTATTCAGCGTTTTATCGCCAACTCAGGGCCAAGTCTCTAGAAGTTTGTGCATCCTCTCCAGGGCTCTCCAGGTACAAATGAGCAAAGACAGCTCAGCTCTGGAAGTTCCAGAAGGATCACAGACAAATATCACTGTTTAGGGCTCTTTTTGCAAGTACTTGCATAGCCTTTCCTCTGACCGCCCTGGCCCCTTAAATCCTGTAATAAACCACAGACAGATTGTGAGGTGTACCACGCATCCGAGGAGGCCAGCAGGAACATGGTCATCCCACAGGTCACATGGACACTCCTCCATGGGACCCAGATCCCATCGCCTGGCTCCTGGGTCCCTTGTCTGCTCTTCCCTGGAATAGCACCAGCAGCAGGGTGGATTTGCAAATGCAGTTTGAATGGTCCTTTTCCAACCCAGCACTGGCCAACCGGATCCAGGCTCTTTCGAAGATCTGTCATCTTTGACATCCTACCCTCTTTCCAAGGACTCACCATTCCCCCAGCATCTACTCTGAACCACTATGTACTCCTTTGGCTTTTTACACCACATATTCTGTGTATACACAACTCCTTCCTCGTCTCTTTTGTGTCACCAGGTAGACATGAGACTATGGTCTTTTCATGAGTGTACAGAGCACAAGAATGAGAAACGTTACATTTATCAGGGATACAGAGTGGCCTTTTTCTACATTTCAAATAGTATCCATTGCCATAGAAACTGAACACTGGAGCTAAAATACACAGAAAGGCAGTTAGTTAACCATAAATGGGAGAAGGTGCACCAAATCAAGCATGTAAGCCAGAGGGGCTCAGGGACGATACTGAGCCTGCAGTTAGGACTCTTAGACTTACAGTGAAAGAGATCAAATGGTCTCCACCCCTGTACCTTCCTTTGCATCTTTGAACACTGCCCATCTCCATACACCCCCACCCCACTGTTAAGTCTTCCCACCCATCTTGCAGGTAATTTGGTCCTTGGCTACTTCATCGTTGGCTACTGTTGTCAAACAATGAAAGTGTTGCTGAAGGAAGAAGGCATCATTTGCATTTAAAAAGATATTAAGGATAACTTTAGTTACTATTTTTTCTCATTACAGAAGTGTTATAGGTTCCCTGCAAAAGTCTTTTAAAATTCAGAGGAACTAAAATAAAATAAAGCAAACATATATTCCCACCACCCATAATGAATCTCTTTTCACAGACTGGTGTCCATCCTCCATGCATTCATGAGCAGTAAGAAACAGTATAATATTGGAAAGAAGACAAACTCTGCTACTTTCTCACTGTGCATCCCTGAGCAGGCTACTTCTACTCTGAATCTGCATTTTCTCATTTGTAAAATGCGGATAATATTAATACACAATCCATGTCATCATCTAGAGAATTGTATGAATCAATTCACATGAAGTGCTTAGAGGATGACAACATAGTAATTGCTTAATAAATGCTTTTATTACTATTATATTGATTTTACTGTTTTGGTTTTCACTTAGTAGTCATTTAATATACCTTATCATCTTTATATATGTTTTATAATTATAAAATATATACAATATGTATAGAGAATATATACACAACGATGATAGATAATTCTTACAAAGACACACCTGCACTCAAAAACAAGAGGACTATTTCTGTGGATAGAAACAGAGTGACATGTTGCATGGCTCATGGCTCATCATAAACTGGAACCATATTTGAACATTCAGGGCTAGAGTTTCAATTCCTTTACAGAATGACCAGGTCTGGCAAAGAGTTCGAATTAAACTTCTGGAGGGTAGCTGTTGGTTAAGACCGTAATCCTTGCCCGTGACAGAAGCTGAAATATCTCTGCCCAGCCATCTGAGACTGTGGCCAAAACCATGTGCCTTTGGAGGAAGGAGGAAGCAGAGGCACTTAGGGATGGACCTAGGATTTGGAAATGCTGCATCCATGCAGGCTGAAAGCCCTAAGCTGCTAGCAAGATTGACTCAGGGCCATATTTCCAGTGGGCTGAGAAAACATCATGCCTGTCTGGGCAGGAGGCTCACTGGTGTGGGAGAATATATTCACACAAAATAGTACTCAACCAAGATGGCAAAGCAGATGAAGAATTCTACAACCATGGTCAGGAATCAACAGATAAATAGAAGCATTAAAGCTGAAGAAAAAAGTCAATTGAGAAATCTGAAAAAGATATTCAAACAAGTATGTATAAAATATTCATGTGATAATGGACATTCATAAAACAATAGCAAGGGGAGGTAACAATGGAAAAAAATCAAGTGCAAATTCTGGGAATTAATGATATAATTTTTTAATAATTCAACAGATGTGAAGAACAGCCAGCTGGACACAACTGAAGAGATAACCCAGAACATAGGTCAGAGAGATGAATAAATGGAAAATACAAAGAATTGTTAAAGGATGTTAAAGACAGATTGAGAAACTTTTAATTGAAGAAACTGAGCAATTACAGGAGGGGGAAATACTTAAATTGATAATAACTCCAAATTTTTCAGGACTGAAGAAACTCATGAGCAGTCTAATAGAAACAACACATCAAGTGCTCAGCACTTATAAAAGCATAAAATCCACACCTGCATTCATCACCATGAACCTACAATGTACAAAAGATTGAGAGATTATATTTTAGAATATATTATGGGAAAAGGAAAGATTATCTACCAAAAGAAATAAAGTACTGCAATATGTGACACTTGATTTCTTATCAGTAGCAAAGGATACAGAAGCCAAGGGGGAACAGATATCTTCAAGTATTAAGGGAAAGTAACTGCAAATCTGGAATTCTTTAGAGAAATAAAAATATTCTCAGACATTCAAGGATAAGATAGTTTACTACCTACAGTTCCTTATGGAACAAAGATAATAAAGCATATCCTTCAATAAGGAAAAAAAACAACTCAAAGAAAAAACAGGATGGAAGAGCCACGAGTGAGTGGTAAAATCATGAGTAAGCATAGTTAAATTTGTAATATCATTAAGAAATAAACGAAGATTATGATGATGATGATAGTGATAATGATGGTGATGACTTGTGTTAGAAAAACGAGTTCTAATTAAATCTGAAACAATAATAACACGGAGATGGGAAGAGTGATATCTGAAGGAAAATTAAAGCACATGATGGTCTCGTTGAAGGAGAAATTAACTTTAGACATTTCTACAAAAAAAAAAATAAAGGGAAACATGGTAAAAGCTGAAGTGCAACCACTATATTAACATAACTGGTAGAAAGAGAAAGGAGAATTAATTCAATCAATTCAATACCAATTAAGAAATGAGACCGTTTTTAAAAAGCAAAAGAAAAGCATGGGAATTACAAAAGCATACGGTAGAATTAATTCCAACTATCAACAGCATGATCAATAAAAGACCATGTCTGTCTGGTAAGCAAAATGAGGGTCCCCCCAAAATATCTACTTCCTGACCCCTGGAACTTGCAGATGTGAACAGTGAAATGGGAGATTATCCTGATTACCTGAGTCAGCCCAAGATAATCACATGAGTCCTAAAAACCTTTTCCCAACTGTGTCCATATAAAAGTGAATGAAGATGGATGAAGAGTCAGAGAGCGGTGATGTCACTGGTTTTTGTTGTTTTTATTTTTTTTAATTTATTTATTTAATTTATTTTTGGCTGTGTTGGGTCTTCGCTGCTGTGTGCGGGCATTCTCTAGTTGCGGTGAGCGGGGACTATTCTTTGTTATGGTGTACAGCCTTCTCATTGCGGTGGCTTCTCTTGTTGCGGAGCACGGGTTCTAGGCACGTGGGCTTCAGTAGTTGGCGCAGGCAGGCTCAGTAGTTGTGGCGCACGGGCTTAGTTGCTCTGCGGCATGTGGGATCTTCCTGGACCAGGGATTGAACCCGTGTCCCCTGCACTGGCAGGTGGATTCTCAGCCACTGCGCCACCAGGGAAGCCCTGATGTCGCTGGTTCTGAAGACAGAGGAAGGGGCTACAAGCCAAGGAATGCAGTGACCTTGAGAAAACACAAAAGGCAAAGATACATATGCTTCCCCAGAGCCTGCAGAAAGGAGCCACCTTGATTTTAACCCAGTGAGAGTTTTGACAAACTTTGAATGCGTAGGACTCTAAAGATGATAGATTTGTGTTGTCTTAAGCCACTTTTCATATTTTTATATTCTGTGTTCTTATAAGCCATGCCATGATGAATGAACATCTTTGAATATATTTCTTTGCCTGCTCTGCTTTCTGAAGTAGAATGAAGTAGAAATTCTGACTCAGAGGGTATGAACTTGTATTTTAACACTCATTGCCTTACTGCCATACAGAAACAGTCCACCAGTTTTCGCTGATTTCAGTAATAGCTGTCTCCGTAGGGAGGTAGAAGGAGAAAAATGAGAGAGAGGGGGAAGCCAGAGAGAAGGAGGGAGCAAGGTAAGGCATTTCCGTGCCCCATATTCCTCCTTCCGACTTCTGTTCCTTTGGCTTCCGGAATCCTGCAAGTGGGTGTAACTCTGGGAGGCTGTCCCCAAGTACAAAGAGACACCCTGCCCTCACCCCCTCACTGCCACCCCCGGCAGCCCTAAGCTGCTTTTCTACAGGACGGGAGAAAGGTCTAAGATTGCTGACTGCCCCCATCAGCACCTCTACAGAAGGAATTCTTATCTCCGTGGAGACAATAAACAAAAGGAACAAATAAACAGGTAAATAATTCAAATTAGTCGTTTTATTCAAATAATTTACCATTTATCATAAAAATACAATCACCTAAGCATCTTAGTCAAATGAATCTGTATTTATAAATACAACTTTTAGCAAGTTGCTTTATTTATCTAAACTTCAGTCTCAGCTTTTTCATCTGTAAAATGCAGATTAAAAAAAAAAAACTTATAGGGCTTTGGTAACAATGAATCATCTTATCTGCAAAGAACTTAGTACAGGCATGGCTCGGCACATGAGAGGCAATCAATAAATTCTGGCTATTATTATTATTATTATTATTATTCAAAATTGTGTGAATTGCCTCCTCATTTCCGTTTTAGTTGTCTTAAAGCAGAAACCACAGCACAAGCATTCGAACCTTCAGGGGAACCTGCTTCTCTTCCAGTCTCCAGAGTTCTGCGGTGATGGGATCTGAGGGCTGGCAGGGAAATTTATCAGGACCATGACATGGTGCCATCTGTGGGAGAAGCCCTCACTGCTATTTGCAGTTGCCTGCCCTCCCCCTGGAAGCCTTAGCAAAGCACAGAGATTTGGATGTAGTGGTGGACCCCATCTTAGGGCATCTTAGGGACCTTCTAAATCATCCGCCAAGCTCTTGTGATGGGTGCGATGTCCTCATGGGGGAGCCAGGACTGAAGCAGTTACTGCATAGCTGGCAGCCTTGGTGTCAGCAACTCAGGCATCCAGGCATGCCCATCTTCTCATCAAATGACAGCAACCACCTCGGAAGGTCATCACTAATAGCCTCTGAAAATGCTTAAGGACCCTCTGAGGTCGGCCAGGCATCTGACTGGAGACACAGGAAGTCCAACTAAGGACAAGGGTGTGGGAAGGGCATTAAAATCCAACATGGTGTTTTTATGGCCTCTGAATCAATCATAGATGATACTCAGCACAGACAGTGCTTCCTCCACAGCTCTTTACAAGAGGATGTTTTATAGGAAAACACGGGGGATGTGCACAGCCACACTGAGGCAGAGAGACACCTTCAGAGCCGTCTCTTTCCCTTGTGGGCATTTCAACTTCCTAAGCCCTTTCAGATAGACTGTGTGCTTTCACCATTCCAATCCTGTCAAGTGTGTTTTCGTATCATTCCCATTTCAGGTTGAGAAAACAAGGGCCAGAGAGGCCAAGCGACCTGGCTGAGTCACCCACTTGGAAATCGAGAAGCTCCACTGAGGCAGACAACGGCAGTGGCAATTTGAATAGGATGTGAGCTAAAGCCCCACATACTTCTCATCCATCCCTTAATAGAGGCTTGAGAATTCTAACATATCCTGAAGCAGAAGCCTTTAAAAAAGGGATAGGAATAGGAATCTCATACCCCCAGTACATGAGGGGCTCTCTATACTGAAACCTGTTCTACGAAGAACAAGATAGACGGCTACCATGCTGCCAAGCCCTCAGCCTTGTCACCTTGGATTCCGATGTGGAGGGAAGTCGTGTGAATGACAACCTGCTCACTAAGGTACTCTAAGTTCTCAAAGCAACAGAACTGATCATTCGTTACATTATTTCTGTACTGATACTGATTCTGAATTTCAACTCAGGGAGCCCATAATATAGTTCCCTTGGATGTGGGAGAAGTGCCCTGAGTAGTATTAGCTGCATGTGCCGAAGTGTGTGTGCCTCTGCATGTGTGGCTATGTGCCTGCATGTGTGTGCACATGTTCCTCTGCCTGTGTTTGTGCATGTGTATGCCTCAGGATGTATATGTATATATGTGTGCCTGCATGTGTCTGCATGTGTGCATGCCTATCTGTCTGTGCATGTGCATGTACCTGTGTGCACCTGTTTGTGTGTGCAAGTGAGCCTGTGTCTCTGTTTGTGTGTGTCTGTGTGTGTGCTGGGGAGCAGGCTCCCAGAGCTTACAGAGTGAAATTGTTTTCCCAGATAGAAACTTAGTGTTGCTCCAGCACACGGGGGTGGGGGAAGAGGGTGGGTCTACGAGCTCCCCAGCAACATGGGGTGGAAGGGAAGACCCCAGGTTCCCAGCAGGACAGGAAGGGGGCAGAGCTCAGGCTTGGGAGAAAGTCCCATGTGCTGTCAGTAAACAAGGCTCCTCAGAGGCTGGGGTCATAGCTCAAGAACAGGCCTTGTAACAGGAATCTGTCTGATTTGCTCTGAGGAAAACTAATGTCAAGCCCAGATTTTAATATATCCAGATTGATAATGTTTTCAATTTTTCCCCCAAAAGGAATGTTTCAGTTAAAAAAAAAAAGTAAAAATTGGCCTTTCAAAGAGGTTTTGAAGATACTTTGTGGAATAACTGTCTACAGCTATTAAAATTTCAACCAAGTTATGTCAACTTTAGCGTGAATTTCATTAAATGTGACTTGTACTGACATTTTTGCAAAACAGTATTTTGTTCCACTACTAAAATGAAATTAACAAATACGGTTGAAATTCATCCATTTCCTTCCTTATCTAATATTACTCCTTACCTCACTGAAAGAATCAATAACATAGGGTGTTAACTGTTTGGGATTCAATCCTAATATTAAACTGTAATATCATGTTTTCAAGGAATAGTCAACAGAATGGAAATATAATTCTCACATTTTTATGTTAAGTAAAACATATGAGACAAGATAACAACATAAGTCGGCCCCGATTTTGTTTAAATATACACATACGCATGTATACATAGGCCCACAAACATACATAAATAGAGAGAAACAAACCAAATATTAAGAGTATTTTATCCTTTTTATTCTCCTAATAATTGTCAATAATTTCAAATTATCACAAATTTTTATGGTCAGAAAACAAATGAGGAGAAAAGCAAAAAGGAAAGGTTAATGGCTTGGGGAAGGTCACACCACTGGTTGCTTGGAGACCAACCCACATGCCTATCTAAGTTGGGGAGAGTTACCAGTAACCTGACCAAATATATGTGATGTTTTTCTACCTCCACTTTCAACTTTAACCTTCAAATAAGGTCTGTTCAAGGCTACATATTACATAACTGATAACCAAATTGGTTCTTTAAAAGAGTGTTTAAATCCCCAGTTCTTATTAAGTGGTTGTATCCACTAACATACGTGTAATGTTAGCAAACCAAAAGCATTCATCGCTGGCCGGGCTTGTCTAGAGCAGCAGTCACTGTGAGCTGCTCTGCTCAGTGCCAAAGTGAGCACACACACGGCCAGGCCATCCCGGCAGCACCCAGCGCAGCCCTGATGCTCACTCTGGCGCGTGCTACCGCAGAGTCCCCATACAGGCAGTACCATGTGTTCACCAGATCTCAATCCACAGCCTTTCTTCCTGGGTGCACACAAAATAGAGTTCTCGGCCCTGTGCAGGCAGGAGGTCCTGTGACCAGCCCTGACAACGAAATGTGTGCAGAGCTGCGAGGCCCTCCCTGGCTGAAGGAGGGAAAAGCCCTGGGCTGTTTTCCACCTCCTCCCTCCTGCAGCACCAACCAAGGAGGCCTCCAAGCAGCTGGAATGGCATCTCGAGGTCCACGCCTGGGCAATCACCCAGGGCTGGATCGGATGCCCTCTGGGCAAGAAACAGAGCCACTGGGTCTCAGAACCGACCTGCTGTTTTTGCATTAGCTAGTCCATCTTGAAAGATACACCCAGGAAGGACACCTTATTGTAACATCTCTAGAACAGGCCTGGCCCTTGTGGTCACAGTGGAAGGGAACGCATAATGGGACAAGGTGAGGCACGCACACAAAGTCAGTTTTGCTGGATGGAAAGCAAAAAGAAGAAAATTCAAAATATTCAGATAAGATAATAGTAAAGACCCCTTCTAGCCCTGGAATTGCAGTCTGTGTCCAAGAAGTATAACAGCTGCATGAAACCTGAGATGTACAAATCTCTGTAAATCCTGCAAGCTTCTGCCCAGGGGCCGGCATCCTCCATCCTGAGGTCCAGGGTCACACCCGCAGGCTGGCTGAACTGTCTCCAGAAGGAGAAGAAGCTCTTTTGTTTTGTTGTGAAACTACATATCACTGGAATTTATTGAGTAATTACAAACCAGGGAGTAGGTGAGGGACGGAGGACGGGATGAAAACACACTTAGTGCTGAATAGTTTTTGTTTTTGTGTTTTTTTTAGTCCTATTACACGCCCTTGGCTGAGAAGATCCCCACAGTGCAGAGATTCACTTGCAGAGCAGAGGAGAATGGCCAATCCCAGGGCTGGTCGCCTCTTGGATGAGAGAAGGGGAATTAGTGTGTGCTATTTGGTCTTCTTACAACACTGCTGTTGAATCAACCTGATATTCTTCTGTGAAATCCATCTGGAATGTTTACAAAGGAAACATGCTCTTGACTGAGTTATTAATGAAAAGACAGGTTGACACCATTACAGTAACAGGATTTACTTCCAAGCGTGGTCATGTTTTTCTCACAGAGCTTCTGCTGTCTGAAGGCTAAATATTCACAGGCGTGTTTACTGATGATATTAAAATAGCCTCTAATTCTTTCCTACTAAGGAATTTAAGCATTCCACTCTCACATCAGCCAGCACTTAAGAAAACCCTAAAGAGTGGTGGCTGTGGACTTTGATCAGCCATCAGAGCTTAGCCTAATAAAAACTGGCTTCCAGGCCATGCGTAATTAAATGGACATATTTAGAAGCCAAAAATGCTAGTGTTTTTCCTAGAAAATAATATTATTAGAGTGTCAGAAATGTAAAATCCTTAATTCTGCAGCTCAAAGACACTCAAAACAACAGTGCACATGCCCTATAAGTAAACAAGGCGAGGGGGGAGAGTTATTATTTTATTATCTTCAAAATGTTTGCATGTCTGACAAATTCAAAATGAATTCAAACCTTTCATAGAAAGAAAAAATTGAAATGTTGTTTTTCATCAACGGGAGTAGTCACATTATTTTTACAATCCAGACTAAAATAGTATAGAAGTGACTAGCAGGAAGCCATAATGACTAAAAACATAACTGGAATAAAAACAAATCACATTTCTTTACCTCTCATGGGGTCAACCTTGATAAGAGAGTGGAGGAGAGAGAGAAACTACCAGGTAATTTCATTTTGGGGTAAGAATACCACTTGCTTCTCACTCACAGACACACAGAGCATGAATCAGGGAGACCCTGAAACCCCCGCAGCTGTGCCGGGGGACACTTGAGAGTGCAGCACAGGAGTAACTCCTGCCAGGAGGGAAGACATTCTGGGGAGCACTCGACCTGAACGGTGCTCCCTTCCTGCCCAAAGCTAAGGCAGGCTACACAAACTTCCCCTTCTCAGAAAACCTGAAACCATGCTCAGCTCATGGTGCCAAGAGAAGCAGCATTTTGTGGCACACAGAACAGAGGAGGTGACCCTCTCGAAGTTCAAACATTTTACAGGACGAGTAGGAACAGACCTGGAGGGACAGGACGCGCCTGTCCGTCATTCATTGTCAGCTACGTGCCGGCAGGCGGGGCTGAGCAACAGCACACTAGCGGGAGCCAGAATTCACCAATTCAAGTGCCAAGAGGGGTTAGGAGGAAAAAGAAAAATAGAAGCACAGCTGGTGGTCTCCTAGCAAACACGGGGGGCAAGCCTCAGACCCCCGCCGACCAGAAAGAGCACAACGGCTGTTCAGCACCTGCTGATTATTGCTCTGGGGAAGGAAACACTGGCTGAAATTCCCTGGTTTTTCAAAAGAAACTGGAAATCTTCATCTTAGGTGAAATACCCTGCTTCTCAACTGTTAACAAATAATTCACATTTTAAAAATATGGTGTGGGACCCAAATATATATATACGTGTTCAGGCATATCTAGTCTGAGACCCCACCCCACCCCCACCCCCTGCTTCTAACCTCTGGCTTCAAGTCTGAAACACAAAGACCCACGAAGACTCAATTGTAGAGAAGCCTCTGTAGTTATCCTAAAGGCCGCAAAACAAAGAGGGATAATTTCGTGAAACTGGCACAAAACAGGACCAGAGGAGGACACAGAGAGTGTGATGAAAGAAGAGGAACCAACAGGATAAGATGCATGCATTTCCCATAGCCCCATGTGAGCATGGTGGTGACCAGAGCCCTCGTGAAAAACACGTGTACTTACTATACGGCACAGTGTTTACTGGTTAAATATATATACATAAGCACAGACAATTTACAGTCCATCACATAATTTGGGATTCGTAAATCCCAACAAATCCTTTCTGTGGTCCTCATAAAACCATTAGTTAACAGCAAAAGTAGCTTCATGTATTTTTAAAGACATGACTAACATCCAGTTAAAAACCCAATAAACAACTGCAGCCAAGGTGAGGTGCCTGGAGGGGCTGACCAGATAAGACCTCCCTTCAGGGTAACTTGCGTGAATAAGGCTGGACCTGGATAGTGTGTGGCTATCCCAAACACTTCACATTCAAGACGGCCACTGGATTTGAATTTGGGAACAACGGGAAAAGACATGGGGCTTTTGATATCTGAAGTCATTTTCCCTAAATTGCTACTGTGTGTTCAAGATAACCCCACATGCTTAGACAAAAGTTATCTTTTTTAAAAAAGAACATTTTAATTTTCATTTTAATGAAAACATGCTGGGCTTTATTTTAAACACAGTGTAACAGTAGATAATGTGGGTATATCCAAGTGCAAGTCTGTAAATATAAGAGAATACAAGAAGTTTTCCATCTCAGGTGAGAACTGAGACTAATTCTATGGAGAGAGGTATGAATGTGGCTGTCTAGGCACACAGGTGGAACTGGAAGCCACTGGCATCGTAGGCAAGAGAACGTGCAGTGGAAAGCGAGAGGAGCAGGCTGGAGCAGTAGGGCCAGGAGAGAAAGGGGGGCAGTGGGGATGTAGCCCATAAGCTCTTTCAAGAGCTCCGCCTGGAAGGGCAGCAGAGGAGTGGGGCTAGTCCAGGGAGGATGTTGCTTAGGAAGAGACAAGCTAGGGCGGGCCTGCAAACATTCGAGAAAGACTCATGTGCAGGGAGGAGGAAATTGAGGTGAGGGAGAGGGACAGAGCCTCTGTAGAAACCAAGCGCTTGAGTCAGCAAGAAGTTGAGATCTCGTCCATCGGCGGGAGGTCTGGCCCCCTACGGAAACAGGACATCTGTCCTTCTAAACAGGAGATGAGTTGGTCGTGGACATGGCGACATGAGGAAGTTCCTACATGGCTGCTATAGGTTGTGAGTTAAGGGAGATGTGAGTTTCTGGGATAAGAAAGCAGGCTTGCTCTGTCCGTAACTTTTTGGAAAATCGGTTCCTTAAGTAGTAGATATATGTGGTATTTCCCTGGGCTTTCAGTCAAGATCTCATTTTTTTTTCATCCAGGAATATCACCCCAGTCTGTGGCCTTAGGTTATCCCACAGTTTGACTGCTCACGATGCGTATACGAGCACACCCTGAAAATTCCTCAAGTGAGGCTTCAGAAGCCAAGTTCAGGTTGTTTTCCAGAATGTGAAAAATGGGCTCATGCCTCACAAAGCGAGAGGTGTGCCCACGGACCTGTAATAAATTTGTGCAGGTTTATGAGCAAAGATGCGTGGGGTTGCTGCTGGAGATACTGAAGATGCGAGGTGGACTATGCTGGGAGACATGTGGACCGCCTCCGGAAAATCGGTTCCTTAAGTAGTTGATATATGTGGTATTTCCCTGGGCTTTCAGTCAAGATCTCATTTTTTTTTCATCCAGGAATATCTACCCCAGTCTGTGGCCTTAGGTTATCCCACAGTTTGACTGCTCACGATGCGTATACGAGCACACCCTGAAAATTCCTCAAGTGAGGCTTCAGAAGCCAAGTTCAGGTTGTTTTCCAGAATGTGAAAAATGGGCTCATGCCTCACAAAGCGAGAGGTGTGCCCACGGACCTGTAATAAATTTGTGCAGGTTTATGAGCAAAGATGCGTGGGGTTGCTGCTGGAGATACTGAAGATGCGAGGTGGACTATGCTGGGAGACATGTGGACCGCCTCCCCGCTGACGGGCAACACTCAGCTCAGCTCCGTGGGCCACGCTGCAGTGGCGAAGGCCTCCCTGAGGGGCCTCCTAGCAGCTCCTCGACTCAGCTCCATTCAGCCTCCACATAAAGACCCACGCGCCAGTAGTAATGACATTCTCTTTCTCAAGTCCCATGTACCAATACAAGGTAAGACTTTTGTTTTTTAATTAAAGCAGTAATATGGTCAAAGAAAAAGTGAACTTTGAAATGTCAGAGTCATATCCCACCTGTATCACCTTGAACATGTTAACTACCCCTTCCAAGCCAATAATATCTTCCTGTGGAGAGGATGTATCACTACGCATTGATCCACCCAAGGCAATCACAATTAAAGAGTTTTCTTCCTCTTTCTATCAACTCTACCATCCAGTGGAAAACTGGTAAATTTGTTTGGAGAAACATGCTTTTTAAATTTTAAATATAACGTGATAGTAAAGAAAGAAGATTCTATTTCTCCATGAACACACCTCAAAAATGCAAGTAATTCATGAGTTAATTTAAAAGAATCAAGCTTATCTTCAACAGGGCATAAAATCAAAGTGCAGACTCTTCCCCCATTCCAGTAACAATAGTGATTCCCCAAAGAAGAAACCATTTTCCTTGCTTTGCCCACAGGGGAGAGGCAATATACTCACATATTCTTTCTTTATACCAAAATAATTATTGATCTTTTAAATAAGAATGTATTTATTTGAAGAATAAATTTGCAAGACTCAAACTACCTGATTTCAAGACTTATGAAGCTACCATAATCAATGTAGTGTGGTATTTGCATAAGGATAAAAAATAGATTACAGTAACATAATAGAAATTCCAGAAAGAGACACTCACAAAGGCACCTGGATACTGCATTGTGGAAAGCGAAGTCTTTCAACCAACAGTGCTTAAGAACTTGACCAACAGGATCATGGGAATGATGAACCACAGATGCTACCTCACACCATAGAGAAAAACATACGAGCTGAAATCATAAAGCTTCTGGAAGAAAACCTAAGACAATACCCTCACAACTTTAGGGTAGGCAAAGATTTCATACATAGGACACAAAAAGTACCAACTGTAAAAGAAAAAAAAAAAACAATAAAATGAACATCAAACTTAAAACTTTTATGCATCAAAAGGTAAGAAAGTGAAAAAGTAAGCCACAGACTGGGAGAATATATCACAGCACATATATCTGCAAAAAGCCTTTAATCCACTAGGGATAAAAATACCACACACACACACACAGAAAGAGCAAAGGGCCTGAAAAATTAAGGTAGATAGCCAATAAACACATTAAAAGGCGTTCTGCATCATTAGCCATTAGGGAGATACAACAATGTTGAGCATGTAAAATGGTACAACCACTCCAGAAAACTAGCAGTTTCTTACAAAGTTAAGCACATACCTACCCCATGAATCTGAAATTTCATTTATAGGTATTTGCCCGAGAGAGATGAAAACAAATGTCTGCAAAACACTTGTACAAGACTGTTATAACATCTTTATTCATAATAGCTCCAAGCTGAGAACAATCCAAAGTTTCATCAACAGGGGGACTGATGAACTGTTTGTAATCATACCACGGAACACTGATCAGCAAAAAAAAAGAATGAATTGCTGATACATGCAACACCACAAATGAATCACAAAAACATGTTGATCTAAGAAGCTGGACACAAATGGAAATGTTCTGTATGATCTCATTTATAGGAACTTCAAGAACAGACAAAATGAATTCTGATGATATAAATCAAAATAGTTGTTGCCAGTAGAGGGTGGAAATTTACTGGAGGGGAACAGGGAATGAGATTCTGGGATAATGGAAATGTCCTTCCTGTATCTTGATTGGGTTACTGGTCATGGGCGTATATATTCACCAAAATACATGGAATGTATACATTTAACATCTGTGCATGTCACCGTATATAAATTTTAACTTCAATTTAAAAAATATATCAGGTAAATCTTTCCATATCAAGGCAAACACATCAACCTTGTTGGTTAAAGCACTTTAAAAACACCCTCTAATATTAATCAGAAATTGGTTTAGAATCAAGAGTGACAGAATCCTCCCCAAATCTTATTCTATGAGTTTCTACATTACACTCCATTTGATTCTTTCAGAGCATATGATGTTTTCTGATTTCTGTGACTGTGGAGTAAAAATTTACTGCCTTGTAAAAATTTACCTCAATTCTTAAATCAGTTGTCGCCTTAGATTCTGTCAAATACACAAAAGGGAAATATGTAAATTCATTTCACCTACACATCCTTCATCTTTTTTGATATATCTGTCTTGGCCTCAGGATGGTACTAGAAGATTAGTTCAATTGTACATTAGTTTTACATTTAGAGAAATGTAGTGGAACCCAAGGGAAGAAATAGATACAGCACAACAAAATTAATTACTTAAATCAGTCAGCAACCCAACTAAAAGCTTTTGGAGAGAGTATGGCTTCTGGCATGCCTTTCAAGCTATATTTTAAGGGTAGAGATCTGTTTAATTTCAGGTGGTTGAAGTGAGGAAATGCATGGGAGACCAAGAGAAGATTAATAAAAGTGAGAACAAAATAGAATCTGCAAAGTCAGGGCCAGCTGCTTGCCAATATGAATAGAATTACAGTAATCATTTGGATGAGTTGGAGGCCAAAGATAAAAGCACAATAAATTCCCAGAAAACTAGATTAGAGAGAGAGCCATTCTAAATTAAAAAGCTACAGAAATCACAAATTTGGAATAAAGGGTATTTATTTTTTATTAAACTTATAAATTTAATGCTCATTTAACCTAAGGCTCTCATTAAAAAATGTTTTATATATAAAACAAGTATTTATATATTTGTACACAATTTCTATATAATATATAGTTTTATATAAAGATAACTTTCTTGTTCTCTGTTTTTTATATTCTTGTTGATATATTACCTTTGATTTTCCAAGCGTTTTCTCCCACAGTGAGCTTAGTATTTTTGTAACCATGACAATACGCCTGATAATACCTTTTTTTTTTTGACAGTGTGTACTAAGGGTTGGCTGAGAAGCACAGTGAAAATCATCTTCCATTTGATTACATATATCCATCTTCTTTCAGATCTAAGGGATTTTTAAAAACCCATCACAGGTTATCCAGATTGCAAAGACAGGGACCTCACAAGGGTGTGATGGTTTTCCGGATGTGGGAATTTTACTCTGAAATATTTTCTGAGGGAATGGATGACAAGGCATTAGCTGATAGAGACTTGAAAAGGAACTGCTGTAACTGTCTGTTTCATGACAGAATTGTGCCAGAAGGGAAGGAACACTTTCTGTTCAGTGGAGCCAGCAGATCGGCACCTGGTACAAGTTGAGAACATTTCTGAAAAATTCTATTATCCATGTAGATGACAAAGACACCAGCTGAATAAAATGAGAGAATGATAATATTCTCATATCTTGATATCTTCCCTTTGAATCTAAAGTATGATTCAATAGAGGAGAGGTGAAAACAGATTATTAAGCAGGAAATGGCTCTTTGCCAGTTCATCCTGAAAAAAAAAGCATTTCTCTGCCCAGTGCTGTCATTTTTCATAAGCACTGATAATGAGTCAGAGGCTGCATCTGTATTCCCTGCATAAATGACAAATGATTACAAATCAAAATGGCTAAACTTGAGTTGTTTTGGTTTTTTTATAGAGAAATCTTTGGAAAATAATAAATGAAACAATAAGATATACCATGATTGCAAGAAATAGCGTCACTGTGAAATCTCTAGTAGAAATGCAAACATCCTTTACTCTGGACTTTTCCATGCTCTGTATTGTGAAGATCATACAGAATATCTTGAGAAAATGGAAACATTCCAAAGTTATCCTCAGTAAAATGCAATGTTAGGGAATTCATAATAACCATGTTCATTTACACACTTTCCAAACTTGAAAATGTGGTTTGTTTTATGATAAAAAAGAACGTATCACTGTTTATAATACATCTCTTTTCCTAAAATTCTGCTCCATGTTATTGAATCAAAATATACTCCAATCTGTTTTGAAATGTGAAGTGCCAAGTTGCTGTGTAATATTCCCGAGCCCCAGACATAGAAAAACATGAGTAAACACTAAACTCTAGTTAAGGAATAGAACTCGTTTTGAACTTCTTATTGCCAAAGTTGAATAAATCAGATCTTCTGGTGGACAATACACATTACTACATAAAAATATTTTCATCTTTGCATAGATTTGTTTCCAGAGGAAATGAAACCAATGACAGCAATAAGAACAAAAAAGAACAAAGTAGAGCCAGATATAGACCTGTTATGACAGGTTCCAGAAATCCAAGCACCTTTCATTGTCACCTGCCTCTGTCTGAACACAGGACACAAGGAAGGATTGCTCTGGACGGGGAGGAAGGCAATACAATTTCATCAGTGCCTGAGAAAGAAAAGTAGAAGAGAAAAAGGCAGGGCCTTCGATGACAACCTGTCCACTTTCTTCACATTCAGGACCAGCACTGCCTTTGGATGACACTTAAGAGGCAGGCATCCCTTCCTTGCGAGAATTCTGGCAACTTTCAGGTCTCACAAAACACCACACATTAATGCTCTTAAAATCCACCCAAACATTTCAGGTACCCTCTTTAAATATTCCCGTCCCCTTCCTTCTAATCCAGAGCACTCAAACAAGCACATAGTTTGAAGGAAAGTGATTCTTAACCAGGTTTTAAGGAAAGAGATTGTATCCACTATAAACGTGCTTAAACCATGGCATATGCCAATAAATCTCTGGGATGTGAGAGCTCTACAGTATTTACTCTTCAGTTGGACTTTTCCACGTATGAATTTTCAAACACAAACATGTGATACTCAGTTTAATTCCTTTTGTTGAGCCTCATTTCCAACAAATGATAGAAAATCTCAGCCAATTCAGGATGATCTCAGCCAATTTTAGCTGGATTTATGTCCACATTTCAGGGATACATGGAACAGCAAAGTTTGGGGTGGGGAGGAAGGAATCTGGTTTTTGGACAAGGTTTCCTATCCATGCTAACACTCTGAGAGAAGCCCAAGTTCTGTTGTGTCTCCAGCAACTGGGTCACACAGACTGTTGTTCTCATCATCGCAAATGCAGTCTTTTCTTTACAAATATTTGCCTGTCCCTCCTGGACAGCAAGGGAATGCTGACTGCTCCCTGTATTTTGCTGGGTACAACAGGGTATAATCCCAGCTCTCCTTAGCAGAACCACACCCTAGACGTGCTCCAGGATGGGGTGTGAGGGAAGCAGGGTGAAGACCCTATCTCTCAAAACACTCTGACATCAAATCTAACCCCTCTCCCCTTCCCTCCTTCTCTTCTTTTTCTTGGGAGCAAGGAGTTTTTAGCTCCTTTACTGAAGGGAAACTAGCTCTTAAGAACCAAATACTTATATTTTATTCAAATGCCATGGATCTTGATTGTTTTTTAATGTCTACTTTATTAAATCTCACTAATATTCTTTAAGGGATAACAACATAGATGAGTAGGTTACTGTTAAGAAATCTTACTTTAACAAGAGAGTTAAGAAGCCACTAGGATACTTCCAGGGACTATCCTCAGTGATGCTCCTTATCTTTAATTTGGGAATCCAGGTAATATTCAGCCCACATGGCTACCACCAATACGGAAAATTCACACTGAATCCTTGGAATAATGCATCAACAAAGAAACATTGTTTGCAAAGCCGCGCATGCATCTCCAAGTTTCATTTTGGCCCTCTGGACCCTCGTGCGGCCTCTTCTTCTGCAGAGTTTCTAACGGTACCCCCTTTAATCTCCCCCAGCGTACAATCTGTAAATTCTGTTCTACTATGGCCATGTCCATGCCTGACCATAATCTGACCTCTCAGAACTGATCTTGACTTTTTAAAGTCAGAAGCCAAGACCTTACTTCCTGAGATCAGTGACCACTGAATGTCCAGTGCAACCTGACCAGAGTCTCACTTCTTCCCCATAAATCTTCGTGTCCCCTAACTCTGTGTCTCACTGAAGTCCCCACACTCTAAGAAGGCAGGAGGCGGGTCTCTGCCCGAGGTGGGTTCTCTGAGATGGTGACGCCGACAGACAGGAAGGCATGAGGCTGTGAGGGCAGCATTCCCGTCCGGAGCTCCAGGCCGTGGTAGGTAACCTAGACACTCAAATTCTCCCATCCCTCCGCTGGGCTCATTATCCTTCTTCCCAGGCTTGATCATCTGCAAGGAGTGCTCCAGTCCCCTTGCAGAGCCCCCGGCCCAGAGCGCTCATCCATGAGCCAATTCTCTGTGCTTGAAGTCAGAAAAGACAGACGCCGGGTTACAACACGGACTTCCAAGCCCAGCGAGGTGTCCTCACTGCCCTGCTGATTCCCCCACCTCTGGCCTTGACCGGGTCCATCTGAGAAAAGAGAGGCTCTCAGCTGAGCTTAAATCGTTGAGCATTGGTGGGTCTCTCTGCAGCTTTGGAGGTTCCCCCAAAGCCTCCATACCACACACGGGGTATTTCTGTGGGTAACTTTCTCCTGGAAAAGTCTGCATTCTCTCTGAGAAGCACAAAGAAAAGGGCCCCTGTGCCCTCGGCCCCATGTCATCCCTTCCATGCTGGGCAGACCAACGCCTTCTCGCAAGCCTAGGCTCCTACAGGAACCCAGGACTCCCCTTCCAGGGAAGATTAGGACTCTCTGTGTTTTGGCAGCCGATGGCAGGCCCCTCTGCTTTGGAGGGCTCAGTATTCATGCTCTTCTCTCGAGGAAATGCCTGTGCAACAAAAACTCAGCGGCACAGATTACTCTCCTGTGCCTACTGTAGGAGGGGTCATGCTTCTTTCCGTTCCTCTGGAGGACATCCTTCAAAACTCCTAGAAATGTAAAGCATTCAGCAGTATTGTTTTTATTGAGGTACAGTTGATATACAATATTACATTAGTTGCAGGTGTACCACACAGTGATACAAAATTTTTATAGATTAAACTCCACTTATAGTTATTATAAACTATTGGCTATATTCCCTCTGGTCTACAATATATCCCTGTAGCTTACTTATTTTATACATAGTAGTTTGTACCTCTTAATCCCCCTTCAGCAGTATTTTGAAATGCAGCTCATAAGAGTCCCCTCATCTTTCTTCTATGTCTGCAACTTTGCCATGGGGTCATGGACATTGCCTGAATATCGGCCCTAATTTTAGTCTAGGGTTTTCATCAGCTAAGGAGAGGCATGCATCCCACAAAGAATCTGACAGATCCCAGGTGGCCCCCAGCACAGCAAGCACAAATATCAGACCATAAAATTCAGGGGCAAGAGAAATGTCTTTCTATTTCTCTATAATTAAGTTTAGTTTCTGTTTAAAGTCTCCATTCCCCCAGTGGTAGAACCACATTTCGGCCCAGATCACGACATTCCTTAAGTCTCCTGTAGCTTAGACACAGCGTGAGGGAAGGAATCTGCCTCCAAATTCCACTCTCTGCACATAAAACAGATAAGATGATACAGAGAACAATGTCAGAAAAAAGAAATCTCTTTCAGTCTATTGACATGTAGTGAGCTACATGAGATATTTTAAAAACAAAATGGAGATTGGGGATGAGGGGGTTTCAGTAAACATTAATTTCTATGCACATTGAACAACTTGAAAACTATGTTTGGGGAAAACACAGAATGTATTAAATATATGAGATACGTGGAACATTTTCCTCCTGAGTGAGTGATTATTAATAGGAAAACAGTAAATCATGACCAAAATAATTAGAATAGATTCCTGCTGTAACATGAATCATTACTGCATCAAGTTGATAATGCAGGTCAAATCACAGCACTTGAAGGGTAACCACTATGAATGGAAAGAACCAAATATTATTACATGAAGTTATGAAATGCTATTCTACTACCTAGCGCTGTAGACATCTTCTCAACGTGTGTCTGCCAAAAGGACTGGGCCAGGGAATCCTGGGGGAAGTAAGCCAGACAGGGCCAGTGCCTGCAGGGAATCTGTCATCTGTATCCACGCTTCACCCAGAGGAGGAGGTGCGGGATGAAGATGGTGATGGCTGCTGAAGGCTATGCAAGAGGCTGAACCAGGATTAGCTTCATCACACTTTCCACTGACCGCTCCACATACTTCTCCCCAAAGTCCTTTCTGTGGAAAAGTAAGCCCCATGAGATCCTCCTTGAAAAGTGGCTAGCTGGTCAAACCCACCTAGGACTCTCATAGGCAACAATATCCTCACAGGACTGGGTAGAGCTGCTGAGGTGTGAAAGCCTTACCTACATCATTACTTTTTTTTACAGCCCAGTATTACTTTGTCTTGTTCCTTTTATGAGCATCCTGGAGAACTGACACCCTGAGCACCACATTGGAAATGCTGGTTAAATCTACTTCTCAAGACATATAGGCAAATCTTTTTCTTTTTTCAGTAAGTTTACAGAGTTGACCTCACATTGTTGTACAGTTTTATTTATAAAATTCTGAGCAGAATGAGGCCCACTTGCTGGCTATCATGAAGGACATCTTAGTTGCTCCCAAGTTTTGGCAGTTATGAGTAAAGCTTCTCTAAACTTCCACATGCTGGGTTTTGTGGGATGTAAGTTTTTGGCTCCTTTGGATAACTACCAATGAGTGTGACTCCCTGATAGTATGCTAAGAATATGTTTAGTTTTGTAAGAAACTGCTAAACTGTCTTTCAAAATGGCTGCACCATGTTGCATTCCCACCAGCAGTGAATGAGAGTGCGTCACCAGCATTTGGTATTGCCAGTGTCCTGGGTTCGGGCCCTTCTATTGGGTGTGTGAGAAAAGAAAGTTTGTAATGATAATATCCAGCATGGGTGCAAGTAGGGTGTAGAAGGAAAGAGCCTTTTCCTATCTGGCTGGTGAAAGTGTAAACTGGTACCTTTGCAAGAGGAATTTGGCAATGTGTATCAGAAGACCTAACACACTCATGTGCGCTGACTCAGGAATTCTATCCTTAGGAATTAGCTTCCGGGAACACAGATTCACTAAAAGTATGTGGGCATTGGTATCTTTTACAGAATTATTTACAAAAACAAAAACATGGATATAATCTTAATGTTCAAGGAGACTGACTAAAATATGTATCACACAATAATAATAAAACCTGAAGCACCATTACAAGACATATTGTGGAAGAATATTTAATTGTTAAGTTAAAAAGAAAGGTTATATTTCAGAATGACCCATAATATATTATAGAATATGGTTATCTCTAGATGATGAGATTATATATTTGTTTTTTTGTCTTTTTTTCTCTCTATTTTCCAAATTTTCAACAATTAACATGTGTTACATTTCTATTCATTAAGAAATTATAAAAGCATATCAGGCACAAAAGGCACAAAAGAGGATTTAGCTCACTACTGCTGACTTATCTTTTTGATTGCTTTTTTAAAAAACTCTTGATATTTTGGCCATATTTAAAGATCCATTTTTGATTCCTTGCTGGAGGACTGGGTTATAAAGCTCTAAAGAGAAGTGAAGTTTGTGTGGCTCAATATAAGAATGACTCAAACTCAGGTGTTTAGCTGATCTGCAATATTTTAGGGAAGCTCACAAGTTTCAAAAAACAACAATACAAGACTAATGTAAGTGAAATTCATGCGGATATTTTCTATTCCAAATATGACATATTTTCACCACACTAGCAAGCTGCATGAAAAGAAGAAGAAACATTTTAAAATAAAGAAATCTTTATTTTTTGTGATCAAAATAACTTGCATTTCATTTCAGTGAGTCGGAACCCACAGCTGTATTGTACAGCTTCCTAAGGAAGAGAGGAGAGAAGGAAAAACAGCTTTCTTGGGATTAAAGAGAAAAGAAATGAAAGCAGAAATAAAGGCCCACGTCTCTTCCACCTCAGCAAGTACCTCCTTCAGCTACCAACTCATGTCCACGCACGGCACTTAAAGGCCGCTGATCTCCATTTATTCTGCCTTCTCTCTAAAACATTTCTTCTTCTAGAATCTCATTAAGTCACATGAACAGCTGTACCAAGTTGTTATGGCAACAGGAATTTTTAAAGTAAGTTAATTTCACTACAAGGTGTTATTAAGACCAGGTGAGGGTGGCCTTGAATCATAATGGCCCCTCTCTGCTGGCAAGAGCATGAAGGCTCCCCAACCGGCAAGAGCCACAACTGGAAGGAAATATCTTGATTTATGATCATCTTTTCACAGTGCTTATAGGAAAGTGACCATAAATTGTGTTGGTTTTATTGCAAGTTTGTATATTCTGTTTTAATCCTCCATACAGTGATAAACGAGGGAGTTATGCAGCCATTGGTCCATTGGTCTCTGATTAACTTATACAACAAAAGGAGCTGTAATTCAGACAGTGTCCCATGTGGGCTGACAATGCGATCCTAATGAGCTTTACATTATGGAAAATTTTGACCTTTTAATTTCAGAGGAAAGGGCTAAAAGTCTCGGATGCAAAAATGACATTGGAAGCTGAGCTATCACACAGATGAACACGGAAGGCAGCACAGTTCTGGGGACAGAGAGGAGGAGGTTGTGCCAGTCCTGTCTCCAAGTTCTTTCACACTCTTGGTAGTTCTGGGTTCTCTAGGTTCGAATTTCCCACAGTTACTTTTTTTAAAAATACTATTCCTAGAAAGGTATTCTGTGGTCAAATAATTACGGACTATAGTCCATAATATAGGCCCCCTCCCCTGAGAAAGTCACAAACGAATACAGCAGATTAAAAGCACTGCTAAGCCCTGCTGGAAAGAACCCATCCTAACTGTATTTAAGCCAGTGTTTCACAAACATTTTTTGTCACTGAACCTATTTTTAAATATCTCCTTAGTTTTTAGTAACACTTTATTTACATCAGGTGGACACACTTGAAAAATGCTCCTTAGATTAAAAATTTGAGGTCAAAATTAGTAATAATTAAACATTCAAAAACTGCATTCAAAAGGTCACTTCAAATATAGGAATACTTGTTTCCTTTTTCTTAATTTCCAGTGCTAACAAAACGACTACCTCTCCTCCCTGCTTCTTTTAAAAATATGTATTATGTGTCATACACTCACCTAATAGCTTTGCACAAGTCATACCACAGAAACCGGCCACACCTCTTTACTGGTACAGAATGCACAAGTGTGCTTGTGTGTACAGGGGCACACGTGCATGCACATGCACCCACATGCTCACACGCACACACATGTACACACACACTCTATGAGAAGGAGAGTGACAAAGGCAACGGCCACCCTGACATTCACTTTCAAGCAGCATGTGTCAGGATAAAGAAAGACTCCCCCTAACCCTGGAAGATGGGTTTATATAATAGCAATCTGGAATTTCTGGGAGTGAAACAAACAGCAAAGAGAGCAGCAGCGGAGCTAATGAGATGGTTGAGATGCAAAGCAGTGAGGTGGAGGGGTTAAAAACAAGGCCCCCCTTTCTCTACCAGGATCTGCAAAGCACTGGAAACTGGCCGAAAAGACAGAGAAACTTCGTCAGTTTGTAAGCTGCCATAGAGGCATCAGCAGCAGGGATCTAGACAAGAAAAAAAGATCATTGTGCCATTTTACTCCCCTAATGAACGTACAGCTTCAGGATTTCTAATCTTTTTTTCTTAAAATCCACCCTGGTCCTTGTTAAAATTTGTACTCAGCAGGGAATTCCCTGGCAGTCCAGTGGTTAGGACTCAGTGGTTTCACTGCCGGGGCCCAGGTTCGATCCCTGGTCGGGGAAGTAAGATCCCACAAGACGTGCGGTGTGGCCAATAAGTAAATAAATAAATAAAATTTGTACTCAGCATACTGTGAATCCAAAAAAAAAAAAAAAAAAAGCTAATTTGAAATGACTTGGTAAAGCACCAAACCAGTAGTAGAAAGAAGGGTTCTTTCCCATGAGTATCTGTGCACATTTAAAATAAATAAAATTATATTAATATTCCTCACACCCACACCTTTTGAGGCGACTGAGGAAAAGATTTAAAAACAGGTAGTCTCTGTAGCGTATACAGAAGTCAAGTCAAAGTATAATGTTTACGCATGAAACATAGAATGTTATAAACCAACATTAGACAAATAAACCGAAAACCAGGTGGTCAAAAGACGTCTAGAGAAAATGGTTTTCTGAGCCTTGCCTTTGAAGCAGCACTCAGCCACATCCTCCCATCCCCAAGGAGCAAGTGCCTGCAGTCCCTCTCTCTGCCAAACAGCCAGCCGAGAAGAGACGGCCGGGAGCCCAGGCCACACCATCCAGGCACTGCCATGGGCGGCCTTGGCAGGCTGGGGTGAGGAGAGTGGGGAAACCGGGTGTGGTGGGGTGGTGCGGGCAGCAGGTGAGGGGCTGGCGGGCAGCGCAGTAGCGAGCGTGGAGCAAACAGGGGTAGATGCCCGCCAAGGCACCGTGCCAGCCTGAGCAGCGCGTGGAAACTCAGCACAGCTTCTCTATGGGGCTTGCGACCTATGAGGTGCTCTGCAGTGGGGATGAGGACAGCTGGATGTGGACGGACGGAACGCCTCACTCATAGAAAGAGCCTTTGAGGGGCTGTCGGCAGGAGGAGAGGAGGCTGGAGGACGTGCCCCAGGCGTAGGCGACACCAGTAGCCGAGGTCAGAGGCCAGGAAAGGCGAGTGTCACAGTCAGGCAGGGATGCTCTTGCATAGAACAGGAGGCGGAACCAAGGGGGGGACCCAGGCTCTAGAAGAGCTCCACACCAGACAGGAGTCAGCTGCTCTTCAGAGGGTAAAACGGACTGATGAGAATTTTTTGAGCCAGAAAGGAGATCAGTTGTATCTGCACCAAAACACTTAACTTATTAGTGCAACACTTAACCTAGTCCAAGACACCTGAATAGGTCATATTGCTGGGTAATGAGTCGGAGGGAGTGGCAGGTGCCTGGCTCAATGTGGCGACTGTGGAAGTGGCTCTTTCACCCCTGTTTATTTTACTCGTAAAAGAAACTTACTGCTATAATCACTTCCTACACTCTAATTTTTCTTTTGAATGTCTGCGTGGGTTAGACATTACATGGCTTGTAATGAGAATGGTAAAATGCCTTGTTCTTATTATGGTAATTTGAATAGCAAATATAGAATGAAACAACAAAACAGCCCAGACAATAAAAATAATTGTTAACCCACTGTACTAGCTCTGCAGCCAAATTATATTTTTATAAATTACAGTGCCTACAGAGGTAACTGTGCTCACAGGTTCCTTGTTAACAAGGTCACCAGTTTAATTTGAATATTTTCCACAGCTGTTGCCCTCACACCTAAAGAGGGAAGAGGCTCCAGCTATGTAGGGCAAGCGGCTGGGAATGCTAATGAGCCTAACAGATTCGTTCAAAATAGAAGCATAAACCTTCAATTCATGAGGACACGACAGTTACGAAACCAAAGCCAAGGAGAAATAATCTGTGTTCAAGAATTCAACCCTGCAACATTGCTTGAATTTTTGACATAGTTCTTGACCCAGGCTAGGCAAAATGTGCACACTGTAAAGAGAAGGACAGGGAAAAGGTTACAAGAGACCATATAATTCCATGACCGTGAATTTCACTTTTAGAAGAATCAACAAAGACTACATTGAAAACATGCTTCGTTTCCTCTCTTTAATAGACTTACTGTGAGAGAACCTATCACTAAGCAATGTCATGTGCTACAGGACAAAGTTGAAATTCAGAATTCACCAATGATACAGGTGGCATTAAGCAATGGATACAATGAAATTTTAATTTGAGGGTAAGAATCAGTCATTGTTTACTATTCTGGTTTTTTTTTTTTTTTTTTAAGTAGAGATGAGGTAAACTTTAGTAACACTTGTAAATAATAAATCTTTTTTTTAATGCTCTTTCCCATTTCCTGTGCCTTCAATACTAGTTATAGGAACTCACTGTAGGTTACAGAATGCAATCACTGGGGCCATAGAACAGGAATGGCTGCACCACCAGGCACAGGAAAACACAGTGTGCCCAAGGACGGCATCCAAGTGGAAGCCCTAGCATGGCAAGAAAGGTCAGGAGCTTTCAGACTAAATCTTCAAATGACACATTATGGCATGATGAAAATGTCATCAAACCCCTACAAACATGCAGATTCAATGTGTGCCTTATCCTAAAGGAGGTAACAAATAGAGGGCAGACTCGTGGGAGCTGTGCGATTCCATCAAAGTCTGACTCCTTGGAAAATGTCATCCAGATGCTGATTCTCAAACCAATTCCCTAGCGCTCGGGGGAAAAAAAAGAGTTAAAAAAAACGATCACAGAAGTAAAAACCAATGCTTTTAACTACTCCAGGTGATGGGTTGGAGGTGCCAGGCTTCTCAGAGCCAGCCTGATCCTTTGGTGGGCTGTGCATGGCACTTAGCTTACTTTTAATTGTCCGGAGTCCCCTGGAAGAGAGGCAGGCACCTGGAGAATTCCTGTAAGTCTTTCAGAGCCTAGAGGCTTATGAAAGGGACAAATATCACTTAAGGACCTGAGGGAAGACTAAAGAGATAAATTATCCCAAAATACTAGTGATGATTTACCTAATTAGTCTCTGACAGCTTGAAATGTGTCCTAAAGAAAAAGGTAATGCGGCAATCTGGGAGTCGTTTGTGCTTAAGAAAAGCTAGATCAATGAAATGTAGACACAAAAATAGCATCCAATTGGATTACATAATTCCCTCTGAGTAATTTTACCTGGTATTTCAGGACCTTCAAAAAGTTTCTTAGAGGGCTTCCCTGGGGGCGCAGTGGTTGAGAGTCCGCCTGCCGATGCTAGGGGACACGGGTTCATGCCCCGGTCCGGGAAGATCCCACA
>NC_041224.1:32563967-32686711 GCF_002837175.3 Physeter macrocephalus | reverse complement strand
GGGAAGATCCCACATGCCGCGGAGCGGCTAGGCCCATGAGCCATGGCCGCTGAGCCTGCGCCTCCGGAGCCTGTGCTCTGCAACAGGAGAGGCCACAACAGTGACAGGCCCGCGTACCACAAAAAAAAAAAAAGTTTCTTAGAGATAAATTTTTTTTTATTTTTAAGGAAACTTACCCTGAGTTTTGCACCAGGCTAAATATTTACTTACGAATATTTTTAAAAATAAACAATATTTTAATATTAAAAAATATTAAAAGTCAAGAGGACTCTTTTAAAACTTATAAGGCTCTTTTTTACTGCTGTGGTAATGGGGTGGGGGAGTTGGAGGAGTATGGTAAGTGAACATAGAGAAATTCTCTAACAATTTGTTTCGATTTAATATTCAACTCAGGAAAGATTTGTTCCTCTGCAGATTTTAAGAGATTCAAATAGCATCATTTATGTTCAGCTCAATTAAGTTAGTGATCATTCCATTCTTTTAGCAGTAAAGTGTCCTCAACCTGTTAATACTTCAGAACAATAAAACAGCCTGGGATGTCCAGGGCTTCATTCTACACTGTGCATAGTCCACGCAAAGATTATTAACATGCTCCTGCAGTTCTCCTTCTACTGGGAAATGGTAAGAGGGCCTGATGGTCTAGACCTGCTGCTCCTTGAAGGAGCAGAAAGAGAAAGATAGGTATCTAGTTCACAGTGGAAAAAAACCAGGAAATCTGGTCTTTTGTTTTTAAAAAATTTCAAGAACTCAACAATTGCATGTCTTGGGACATTAAGAAAAAACAAAACAAAACACACACACACACACACACACACACACACACACACACACACAGCTCCAAGGCATCCCAGGAGAATTCTTATAATGAATTTAAGACAGTAACTTATGTCCCTCCCTCATCAAGATTAGCCATATCATAATTGAGATAACAACAGAGGTAAATGGCATTAGATGGGTGTGTATATTAGTATAAAGTGGATCATTTAATTCATCTCTATCTCAGCAATATTTATTCTGGGTTCTTAGTATGTCAGGCACAAAGGGAACAGGGTGAGAAAAGGCCTGTCCAGTCCTTTCAAGCCAGTTAAAAACTTGTCAAAAACAGGGAGAGTTCTTTTTCTAGCAATGCCCAACTAGCTGGCTTCTGACCACCTTCCACCTCAAAACAATGACACACACTATACGTTAAATATTACAAAAATATGCATTAAATAAAAATCTGTTTGAAGACATTTTAGATCTACCTAGGTAGGATTGCCTGATTTCACTAATGAAAATATGAGACATCCAGTTAAACTTGAGTTTCAGATAAACAGCAAATAATTTTTGATATAAGTATGTGCCATTTAATATTTGGGACATACACTAAAAATTATGTATTGTTTATCTTACATTCGTGTGACTGAGCATCCTATATTCATCTAGCAACCCTAGAGCAAAGCAGTGAGAATCTGGAGGCTAAGATCTGAAATGGTAGAAACCTACCCAGTGTGGCTTTTTTTCTTCAAGGCACCTGCTAATTCCAAAAACAGCAGCTTAGAACCAAGAGAAACCAAATGAAATTGCAAAGCATGTATAGAACTCACAGAACAAAAATGGAGCATTAGGATCCACCAAGGAAGTTCAGCTGTAGTCAAACCTCCTTCGGTTAAAGTGGAGGAATAAGGACTGTTATTAGTTGAATTTTGTCCCCAAAAGATGTGGAAGTTCTAACCTCCAGTGCCTGTGAATGTGACTTTATTTGGAAATAGGGTCTTGGCAGATGATGAAATTAAGATGCGGTTGTTAGGATGGGCCCAATCCACTATGACTGTCTCTTTATAAAAGGGGGAAATTTGGACAGAGATATACACCCAGGGAGAACACCAAGTGAAAATGAAGACAGAGATCAGGGTGATGCTTCTCCAGTCCAAGAAACACCAGAGATTGCCAACAAAACACAGAAGCAAGGAAGAGGCCTGGAACAGATTCTGCTCCAGAAGGAACTAATAACCCTGCTAGCACTTTGATCTCAGACTTCCTACCACTAGAACTGTGAGACAATAAATCTGTTGTTCTAAGCCACCCAGTTTGTGGTACATTTTTATGGCAGCCCTAGCAAGCTAACACAAGTATCAACTAGAGACACACCTGGCTTGGGGGCTGAAGCCAACCCTGTCTAGCTCTTCTCCATTTGCCAGCGCACCTAGACATCCAGCTTGTCAGAACTGGTAACGACCCACCCCAGGAGGAAGATGATCACGCTCAGAGCCTCAAGATATTTCTACATATGCAATGTTCAGCACCACTCAGGAACAACCAGGCACAGAATAAAACAAGATGGGAACAACAACAAAACAATTAAAAAAAGACGTTATCAAAATGGCCTATAAACATATTTTAGGGTGCCCAAAGTAACTAATCATCATGAAAATGCACATTGCAATCATAATATTATACATATAGGTTTTTACCAGAATGCTTCAATTAAAGACACTGACAAGAACAGGTGCTGGCCAGGGTGTGAAGCAGCTGGAACTCTGCCTTTCAGTAAATTGGTACAAGTACTGTGGACAACTTGTTGGCACTATCTACAAAGCTCTCCCATACTAAATAATTCCACACTGGGGTACATACCCAGTAGAAATGTGCATATATGTCCAACCAAAAGACAGGTACAAGAATGTCCATAGCAACATTTCTCAGAGTAGCCCCAAAATGGAAATAACTCAAACATCCATCAAGAGCAGACCCGTAGAACTACACAGCAATGAAATGAACACATAACTTACAAGCATCATGTTGAGAGCAAGAAGACAAAAGGTATACATACCACGTGGTTCTGTCTGTACAAAGTTCAAGATGATAAAAACGAATCAGGGTGTTAGAGATCTGTAGGAGAAGTCACTTCTAGGAGCAAGGCGGACCTAATGACAACAAGCAGGCACTTCTCTAGGGTACTTATGTCCTCTCTCTCAGTCTGGAAGGTAGTTATACTCACAATGTGATAATGCAAGCTGTGCAGTTAGGATGTGGGTATTTCTTTTCTGCATGTTTTTTAATTGAAGTATGGTTGCTATATAATATTATATAAGTTACAGGTGTGAGTCACAATTTTTAAAGGTTATGCTTCATTTATAGTTATTGTAAAATATTGACTATATTCCCCGTGTTACACAATACATCCTTGTAGCTTATTTTATACCTAATACTTTGTACCTCTCAATCATCTACCCCTATACTGCCCCTCCCCCACACTGGTAACAACTTGTTTATTCGTTATATCGGTCAGTATGCTTCTATTTGTTATATTCACTAGTTTGTTGTATTTTTTAGATTCCACATATAAGTGATATCAAACAGTATTTGTCTTTCTCTGTCTGACTTATTTCACTTAACAGAATGCCCTCCAAGTCCATCCACATTGCTGCAAATGGCAAAATTTCATTCTTTTTTATGGCTGAGTAGTATTCCATTGTACATATATACCATGTTCTGCATGTTTTGATGTCACCACTTTAAAGAGCATTTTTTAAATGCTTTAAAAAATGAGCTTTAACTATCTAAAAAAAATCCACTTATCAGAGATGCAGGAATTATGAGGTGTTAGAGCTGTATTAGGCAGGGTTCTTTAGAGAAACAGAACCAATAACCAATAGGATCAATAGGAGATGATTTATTATAAGGAACTGGTCCAGGAATTATGGGGGCTGACAAGTCCAAATCTGCAGTTTGGGCAAGCAGGTGGAGACTCAGGAGAGCCAGTGGCACAAATAAAGTCTGAAGGCTGGAAGGCCATCTGCTGGAGAATTTCCTTTGCTTGAGAAGGCCAGTCTTTTTATTCTATTCATGCCTTCAACTGACTGGGTGAGGCCCACCCACATCAGGGAGAGCAATCTGCTTTACTCTGAGTCCCCTGATTTAAATGTTAATCTCATTCATTAATACCCTCCAAGTTGACACATAAAATTAACTATCACAATAGCATACAATTAATAAAGAAAGAGACAAAGTAATTTGATGGCATGGTGGGCACTGGAAGCATTGATGCCTGTGGGCGTTCAGATGAACTTTAGCAATAATACTTCCAAACCATGTCACTTGTAGAGATGCACAGATTTTATGCAGCAATTCAAAAGTTATTTGGATGTGTTACTAAGACTAATGTAGCTATTAGCCCTCCTTTATCCATACACAGTATAGAAATAATAACTTTCATTTTTTTAAAGTATGTATGCAATATTGCAACCCCACCAGCATTCTGGCTCAATCCTGCCTCTTTTGGTCTTTTTGGCATCAGCCCATTTCACACACTGTAATCAGAACAGTATCTTCAAATCCAAGTCCACACGTGTTCACATTAGTCATAAGTTAAAAGCCCATCCTCAGTTCCCCACTGCCCACACATGAAAAAGTCCAGACTCTACAGAAGAACCTTCCATTCCCTCATTGTCCTTCTCACCACCCCTCCCCCACTGCATTCTGTGCTCACCTCTCTATTTTTGACTCTTTTATACATTATGCTACCTCCTTCTTCCACCCACTGGGTCCCTGGACATGCTATACGTTTTCTGATCTCCATGTTTTCTGTCATGCTTTTTTTGGCTGTTTCCTAATGCTGGGATTAGCCATTCCTACTCTGCTCACCTTTCCACCCAAAACCTGAAGTGGAGAAGAGGCCTGGACTGACTGTAGGGACCTGCTTGAACCTCGCTACTGAGCTGCCTGACCCAGAGCAAACCACATCGCCTCCCAAACCCTTAGTATCACTATCAGGGCTCAAAACTCAGCAATGGACCAGAGATGCAGTTGTCAAACACTTCTGCTCATGCTCTGCTTCATAAGGCTCTTCCATCTTATTAAAAATGTGAATGTGTATCAGGATACACAGTACAAACTCCCTTTCTCCATCCTGTTCTCCCCAGAGGCAACCCATGCCATCAGATTCTCATTTAGTTTCCAAGCTATATTCTCCATGTACAAAAGGACAGATTGTTTTCTCCTCTCTTGTGCAACTGGCAACATGCTATGTTTGCTATTTTGCATATCGCTTTTTTTTTCATTTAACAGTATGAAACAAGAGATAGTTTCATATATCCACAAAAAGAGTCTAACCATTCTTTATAGCTACACAGTATTCTACCGTATAGATTTTCATAATTTATTTAACTACTGACCTAGTGATGGACATTTAGACTATTTCCAGTCTTTTGTTATGACTGATGCTGCTGCAATAAGTAACCCATTAGATAATCTATTTCACAGGTGTGTGGATTACATCTGCAGGATAAATTCTTTAAGGTGGAAATCCTAGGGAAAATGGCATACACATTTGTAACTTTTAAACCAGTGCTAAATTTCATCTCATAAAGATGCACCCATTTATACTCTTCAGTGATGTAACAGTTTCTACTTCACGTATTTGCCAGGGGAATGTGCATTAAACACTTAGTTCTCTAAGAATACGATAGAATATATTCCTATGAGGTTTTACTTTGTACTTCTACTATTCTAAGTGAGCTTGAGTATGTTTTCACTTACTTAAGATCTATTTGTATTTCCTGCCTTTAAACTATTCTATCATAAACTATGCCCTTTTATCTGTTGTCTGCCCTTTCTTATCGATTTTAGGAGCTCTTTATATATTGATGAAAAGAGCCCTTTATGGGACTTCCCTGATGACGCAGTGCTTAAGAATCCGCCTGCTAATGCAGGGGACACGGGTTCGAGCCCTGGTCCAGGAAGATCCCACATGCCACGGAGCAACTAAGCCCACGTGCCACAACTACTGAGCCTGAGCTCGAGAGCCCGTGAGCCACAACTACTGAGCCTGTGTGCCACAACTACTGAAGCCCGCGCACCGAGAGCCTGTGCTCTGCAACAAGAGAAGCCACCTCAGTGAGAAGCCCGCATGCCACAACCAAGAGGAGACCCTGCTCGCCGCAACTAGAGAAAGCCCGCATGCAGCAATGAAGACCCAACGCAGCCAAAAATAAATAAATACATTTATTTTTTTAAAAAAAGAGCCCTGTATAATATGCATCACAAATGCTTCTTCATTTGTATTTCGACTACAGTAGTTTTTAACATGTAGTTAGTTTGGGGTTTTTTTAAACACAATTCAAAACATTTTTTCATAGCTTTTTGGTTTTATGCCATATTAAAAGGTCTTCCTCATTCTAGGATTATTTTTTAAATATCTTCTGTGGTTTCTTCTTATAAGTTTGTATTTTGCATTTATGTCTTGGATTCATTTGAAATTTATTCTGCTTTAAGGCATGAGGTATGAATTCAAATATATCTGTGGGTCACAGACACAGAGAACAGACTTGTGGCTGCCAAGGGGGAGAGGGGGAGGGAGAGGGATGGTCTGGGAGTTTGGGGTTAGTAGATGCAAACTATTATGTTTAGAATGGATAAACAACAAGGTCCTACTGTACAGCACAGGGAATTACATACAATCTCCTGGGATAAATCATAATGGAAAAGAATATTTTTTAAAAGTATGTATATATGTGTATAACTGAGTCACTTTGCTGTATAGCAGAAATTAGCACAACATTGTGAATCAACTATACTTCAATTTAAAAAGTAAATAAAAAATAAAAATAAAATGACAAATACATCTGTGGAGAATATTCAAAAATCTCATGAACCAACTCATGAGAGTGTTTACAATTTTTTGCAATTACTAAATATCATTTAAAAAATATATAATTTCCAAATTCAGCTATAAACTCTGTAGCACTTTTAAATGTAAAGGAGGAGAGTAATACATATCTGTGAGATAATGTATCTCACATACAGATTTGTGGTCTTCTGTCTATAACACAACATACCCTCCTCTCCCACATACGTTCCTTTACAGCTATCAGGAACCCACAGGTTGGCAATCACTGTCCCAGCCTCTTCTATGCCAAAGTGTGCATGATTCTGCATCTCTCTCTTCCCCTGCCATTATCCTATCATCTTTTTTTTTTTTTTTTTGTGGTACGCGGGCCTCCCTCTGTTGCGGCCTCTCCCGTTGCGGAGCACAGGCTCCGGACGCGCAGGCTCAGCGGCCATGGCTCACGGGACCCGCCGCTCCGCGGCATGTGCGATCCTCCCAGACCGGGGCGCGAACCCGGTTCCCCTGCATCGGCAGGCGGACGCGCAACCACTGCGCCACCAGGGAAGCCCCTATCCTATCATCTTTGAATGTGATTTATGGTGACATAAAAGGCAACCCTTGTTGTTATTTTATCTTGCATTTAGAATGAGAAGGGGAAAAGGTATTTGCGGTCGGGTTATTAAAAAAAAAAAAAAAAAGCGCTGACCCAGTGGCATCATCAAACTTCCAGGAAGAAACGTAATTATATCCCATGAAAAAGCTCAATGCTGTCCTGTGATTTGAGCAAATTAATGCGATTCAAGGTACAGTTCAAGATCCTTTCCTTTATGCAACTCACCTCTGAAATCTAAATGGAGATCATGTTTAGGTTTCTTCTCTTGAAATGCCCAATTGGCATAAGCAACCACTTCTGTTATTTTTAAGTATGGGCTACTGAAATTTTTTTTTACTCTCTTAATTTGATACAAACTGTCAGCATTATAACTTTTCCACTTCAGTCACCATATATAATGGTTTTGTGAGTTTTCATAAAATTCTTCCTTAGTTTAACATAAATTTTTTTTTTTTTTTTTTTTTTGCGGTACGCGGGCCTCTCACTGTTGTGGCCTCTCCCTTTGCGGAGCACAGGCTCCGGACGCGCAGGCTCAGCGGCCATGGCTCACGGGCCCAGCTGCTCCGCGGCATGTGGGATCTTCCCGGACCGGGGCACGAACCCTCGTCCCCTGCATCGGCAGGCGGATTCTCAACCACTGCGCCACCAGGGAAGCCCTAACATAAATTTTTGCTTAGAATTTCTAACAGTTTTATTATACATGATCTTATTCTCCCCTTAAACACATGTACGAAAGAAGATGTGAAACATTTTGAAAGAAGATGTGAAATCGAGAAGGAAACTTTGGTTTTTATCTCAGAAGATGAAAATGGAGAAACCGTGGAAGTGATGATTTTGGAGCAAGGAGTAGAAACTGAGAGCTCTGTTTTGGAATATCATTTCTGAGGTGTCTATTATTAATGTAGAAGGAGGTGTCAAGAAGAAAAGTCCAGGGTGTCTGTCTGGAGACAGAGATTTGGAGATCATCAGCCTAGAGACAGTAGAATTAAATTACTTAGGAAAATGTGAAGTTAGGAAAGAGAGGAGGGCCCAAGACCACGATTTGGAGTTGGTAGAGGAGAAAGAGTCTGCAGGAAGGAGTGAAAAATCAGCAGAGGAGACAGAAGAGCAAGGTTCCAGGGGCTCAAGACAGGGAGGTGGTGGAAGAGTGGTCCACCATGCTGATTGCTATGGTGAGAGAACAGCACAGGGAATGGCTCATGGGCATGGGAAGAAGGTCTCAGTGATAATGGGGTACAGGTCAGACTGCACTGGAAAGTGAGTTGGAGGTGGCAACAAGAAATTGGAGACAGCCAGATTAGAAACTCATTCCAAAATTACTGAGCAATGAAGTGAGGAGAGGGCATGGGCCGGAGAGGAGAGCAAACCAAGGAAGGGTCACGTGATCTGATCTGTAAGATCTTATAGACTATGAAAGGAAACAGGAGGGCAAACCAAGCATACACCCAGGACCGCTGGGTGGTAGAAAGTGCCCGCCTGAGATCTGTGGATTTAAATTTACAAGGAAGCCTTGGGTGACTCTGTCCACCAGTGATCAGCTGCTTGGTGGCAGCTAAGGAGAAAGTAGATGGATGAGCAAACTCAGAAACAGGGCTTTCCAGGTGAGGAGCCAGTCTTCAGAGGAAGAGAGAGATGCTAGGAAGCATGGGAGATAGCTATCATATACCACAAAGAAGTAGAGGGTTTTGAGGGAGAAAGGAAGAGAAACGGCTTAAGATATAGTTTTGCCTTCCTCTTTCTTGTAAACAGGAACATGTCTGAGTAGGTCTCTGCTTAGATAACAGAAGGTCTTGCTCTGCACAGTGCAGAGGTGCAGTTTACTAAATGCCTCCTAAGCTTCCATACTCCACCACACTCACACGCTCCTGCCTGTTCTGATGGTCGCTCAACATGAGGAACATACAGGGAAACTTTATCACTAGATGAAGATGAAATGGCCAGTTCTGTAACCTGGTTGACAGTAAAAATTTCTATCCTGGGTTTTCTGGACAGTATTGTAAATAAATTCTAATTTAGGAAATAGAATAAGATAACCTAACACAAATTTCACATTCATTCACTGTCTAACTTTTTCATGTTTGAACTGTAATATACTATCAGATAAGTCGGGCATGGGGTGGGCGTGGTAGGAGCACCTTCTGAGATTTTGATGTATGAAGTAACTGATTTCTTTGATACCCTGCACACTTTATAAATGAGCAGTTGAACTCTCTGCCAAATTTCACTTCTAAATCAACATCCAATGATTCGATTGTACATTGACACAAGTGAAGAAGAGAGACATTATGATACACTAGAGCTAAGAGCCTACTTAGTGAGGTGGGCACTGGAATACAAGAGAGCACACAAAGGGAAAGGAAAGCTGTAAGAGATACTGAGAAGCAGTAGAGCTAGAGGCATCACTTGGAATACTCTTGCTGTAAAAGCAACCTTTCACAGCAGTTAAAAAAAAAAAAAACAGAAAACAAAATAAACCTAGTCATAGGTCTTCTAAATCACATCTTATTTATTCAAGTGCCCTTTTCTCCACTTTTGCCAAAGAGTCTTGCCTCCTGAATTCTGACCCCATCCCCCAAACCCTGAGTAGATCATTCTCGAAAGTTTTAGCCAATGTTTCCCAAATCCCAGTCCATGGAATAATGTCAGGTTGCCTGCCTCAAAGTCTCCTCAGAAACTTTGGAAAAATGGAGATTCCAGGATCCTGTCCCAGGAATCTTCATTCAGTAGGTCTGAGGTGGGGCCCGGGGTCTGTAATTTAAAACAGATTTGCCCAAGTGATTACGATACCCAGGTAAATCAGAGAATCACTGCTCCGGACTATCTAATGGATAGTATAGATAAAGAATTTAAATTATTTTATAATAAAATATATCAAATATAATAAAATTAGACATTTAAATTTCTAAATGCTGAAGCTCCTCTAACATTTCAAGAATGATTCCATCAAGAGCAACTGTTATGATGAGCCCCACCATCCCTGTGACACCACCATGAAAGGCAGATGCTGAGTCACATGCAGCACTGCTCTCAGTGTACCTCTCTTTATACAGCATGACCAACAGACCACTAGCACCCTGTTGTTTTTCAGAGTGATGATGGTATGTGACTACTCAAACAAATTGATTTTCTGATCTCCAGTGACTCCTGATTCATTTAGCAAGATCAAGAATTCATGTGTCAGTTCATCATCTGAACCACACAGAACCTAAATAGATACAATCACCATGATGATTGTGGTGGTTGACTGTGATGATTCAAATAATAATTGAAAATAATAACTCCATTGATAATTCAAAGTTTACCTTCATAGATAATGTTAGAAACTCTAGCTCAAGAGAGACAGATGTCAAGTATACCTGTGAACAGTTTATTAATAATTGTTTCATAAACTATAAGTGGAAAATATTATTTCTTAAATTAATGTTACCTTTTATAAGAAGTGATTTTAAATATAAATCAGTACCAAATTCATTAATCAAGGATTGTAAGTATATATTTGAGTGTATCATCTAAAGCTCTAATGGCTTATATTTTACATCTCTTACAGGAGAAAAGAATGGGTCACTCCACATTGGGGATTGTGTTATACTCAGGCCCCTGCACTCAATGAATAATCATCATGTGTTGATACATAAGTTAATAGGCATCTAGACTCAACAGATTTGGGGAAGCTGTAGGGTCCTGTTAAAGATGTAGTTAGTTGCTCCTCAATATGTGTACTCTCCTTTTTAGTAATAGAGACCTGATTTTCAGAAGCTCCATAGCCACTCAGAATAAGGAACACATTCACCAGCCTCCTTCTAGCCAGATGTTACCAGGTGACTAAGCTCCAGCTGACGGGATGAGTGGGAGAGTATGTGTAGCTTCCAATAACCACCTTACATGGAGTGGGCATCCCTTCCTTCCCCCTCATCCTCCCAGCTGGATGAGTGCAGGTGGGAGGACTGCAGGACACTTGAGCCAACTTCTTGACTGAGTAGAAGCCACTTGTTATAAACGGCGGCTCTACAAAATGGGAGCGTCACGGAGGCCTTGTGTCAATCCTGGAATGACCACCTCAACTTCACCTCTATAAGACAGAAATAAATCCTACTTACTGAAGTCACTGTTATTTGGGTTTTTGTTATTTGCCATCAAACCAAATCTTAAGGGCTTCCCTGGTGGCACAGTGGTTAAGAATCTGCCTGCCAATGCAGGGGACACAGGTTTGATCCCTGGTCCAGGAATATCCCACATGCCGCAGAGCAACTAAGCCCGTGTGCCACAACTACTGAGCCTGTGCTCTAGAGTCCGCAAGCCACAACTACTGAAGCCCATGCACCTAGAGCCCGCGCTCCGCAACAAGAGAAGATGCCTCAATGAGAGGCCACGCACCGCAACAAAGAGTGACCTCCGCTCACCACAACTAGAGAAAGCCCACGTGCAGCAACGAAGACCCAATGTAGCCAAAAAAAAAAAAAACAAAAAAGCAAATAAATAAATAAATTTATTAAAAATCAATCAATAAATAAACCTAATCTTAACTGACTTTGGTCTCTTATAGGTTGACCCTCTGAGCAGTTGGTACTTAATATGGCACCCTTCCCATTATTTCCCTTAACTTTAGCCAAATCAAAAAAATTTGATGGACCCCTGGTGTCCTGGGGTCCATCCGCAGATCACTGACATTGGCTGGAACAGGTAACCAAAGCCAGCTGCTTTCAATGAGACCAGAGGTGAGTTACTTCCACAGTGAGTGCTGTCTACTGAAGAGCAAGATGGAGTGTGGAAACTCTGTGTCTGATGAAAGGCATTCCATGGGTGTAAAATATTATTGTACATATTATTCATGGAAATGGTTTGTGGCAAAGACAGATTCTTAGAGGCAACTGGCTTTAGAGTCTCTTGTCTTTAATAACGTATGTGCCAGCCAAACAGACATATGCCTTAACAGCTTTTAATTATTTCTGCTGTTTGCTTACTTCTTTGCATTAAACATAACTTTAGTTATTTGCATATTCATCTGAAATCTCCATTTCCTTATCCTCAGTAATCACTTCTTTAATAATCGCTGCCAGGTCTATGAAGGTTTTTTTGAAAACAATCAGCCTTTCTTTAAGCCGAAACCATTCCATTTACCTTGAAGTTTTTTGTTTTTTTTTTCCTACTCATAGTTTCTGTTGATCTTTCCTGGCAGGAGGGAAGTTTCGATTGCTCCCGTACTAACTTGTTTTCTTACCCGTGGTTCAAGCATAACCCTGTTTTACAGCCATCCCCTGACAGCTCCACAGTGCAGACGTGTCTCTGGGCAGAAGAAGTCGCCCCTGGTTCTTGAGTACTAACTCTGTCAATTTCATGGGGGATTTTGAAAACAGTGGGGAGCATTTCACTGTGACTGTGCTGGTTTGGACTGAATGGACAGCGTGTGTCACCGAGGAAGAACAGAGATGTTTTTACGCAGTTTTATGTGGTTTCCCACCAAGCTTCATCAGGGTCACTCAAAAGACTGATTCTGAAGCCACCCCACAGCCCTGCGTTCCCCAGGAAACAAGCACAGATTTGAAAAGCTAAGGAAAATTTGGCCTTGCTACCTCATCTGTGAAATACCAACACATAACCTACAACATTCTCTGTAAATAATCCAGATAAGGAGTAAGACATCTAATGCATAAACCTGATAATACAGGCCCCAGAGGGAAAGGAAAGCAGAGATGATGGACGAGGTGGCTCCTCTCAGAGCTCTGTGTTGCAGGACACTGCAGAGAACCACAGGTGGGCTGACAACTGGATGCGGAATTAGCAATCAGTTGCGGATTCTTTGGAGTGTGTCAAATGCTCTTCCCATGCAGGCACATCCCTTCCCATCTGGCGGGGGTGTCGCATTTCCACCAGGCACGCCCCACCCACCGTGTAGATGTATCCTGTATGTGCACATCTGGGCCTCCCTCTCCCTGATCTCCCAGCCGGGCTCCCACTGCTTGGACTTCTCACCACTTTCCTTCTCTAGACCAGCATGATCAACTGGAAAGAGTCCTGCACTCTCAGACAGGATTTTCATCCAAATTAGAGCTGTCTGATAAAATATACGCTGCCCACTTAAAGCTGAATTTCAGAGAGACAACAGGTTTTTTTTTTAGTGTTATGTCCCAAGTATTATTTCTTATCTATCTGAAGTTTAACTTTAACTGGGTGTCCTGCATATATATATATTTTGCCAAATCTGTCAACCTTAGGCCAAATTTAATTTCTGCCATTAACTCACACACACCATTTAACATCTGAGGTTCTCAGTTTCTTCATGGCTGAAAGAAAGCGGTGAAGGTTGCTGGGAGAAAGGAACAAAGACGAGGGTCAGTACTAATCTCCCAATATCTGGCTCTGTGTTAATCCACTCAATGTATGTTATTAATTTGACAGATTCTTCCTGAAAATCTTCTGTGTGCCAAGTGATATCTTCTGTATAAGTCATCAAAGATGAATGAAGATGCGGGGCTCAGGAATTAATAATTAATTAATAACAGTGGTTCCATCTTACCTTTATAGTAATCCTATGACGAAATAGTTATTCCCATTTTATACGTGAGGAAAACGAAACATGGAGGATTTGTCACAGAACCAGTCATAAAGGAGTTAGATATTGATATGATCGCAAACCTGAACATTTTCCCTTACACTGTTCTGCTACCAAACAGCTCTCAAATGACAAGGCAGGATGGACTCTTAGCACCAAAAGTACTCCGACTCCTGTGACCAGTGGATGTCCTTGTTTATTCTTTTTCCCATGTATGTGGCTTTTAAGGCTTCCTGGTATCCCAAAATAGCCGATGGTGTGTTTATAAGGCCAGTTCTTGTAACACAGTCAGACAGTTGTTTCCAGTGGGGTCATTTCAGTGATGCTCAAGAGAGGGCTCTTTTCAATGATGCCATGTCCAAATTCCCATTACCAACGCCAACACGGGATGTGTTATTAATGAGACAACTGGATTCTTTTTTCTCTTGCTGACCTTCCCCCTTCAATCGTCCTTGGATGGGATTTGGGAGTTTTAGGAAGGGCTAAGGCCCTGGGGAGATGGAAGGATGTTTGTTGAGTACATTACTTGAAATAAAAATAGCTGAAACCTTAATAATATCTTTTTAGGTCATGGCAAATGTCTCTGGGGTCAACAGTTGTAGTAAGAGTTGCATGAAAACATCACACTCGCCCAGCTGGATAGCTGATGGGTTTACTCCTAGCCATTCATGTACCACCTTCTGAAGAGAGGATGTTCCCTTCTGGAGGGTGTGACCAGGAGCTACAAAGAGGAGAGAGCTCCCTGTGCATGAACTGACTGCAGCTCACTGAAGAGGCTTCCGTGATCGTGTGCGATCTGAACGGTTGTCCATATGATGCAAATGTTTTGTTGGTTTGTTGGTTTTTATTTAAATATAAAAAATATCTGCTCATGGTTCAAAAATATAAAGATTTCTACAAAGCTTACTAGAAAAGAATGGTAGCCCAACATCCTCCCCTATTTCTCACAGCAACCAATTTCAATTTTGGGGGCTGGTTCTTTTGTGTATTTGTTTCTGTCTTTTTTAATAAAATGGTTATATTGCTACTTTTTGACTTCTCAGATGTAGGCAAACCTATGGACTAGCCACTCTGGAAAACAGTAGACTAGCCACTCTCTTTCACCCCAGTGTTCAACCATCTACAAGCACCCTAACTGTCCTTCTTCCTCCTAATAGAGTTAATTTTGGTTGTATCAATATTCTTTGTTTCTGTTGTTATGATTATGTAAACACTAATCACAGCTGAGGCAAGCAGTATATTATGATGATTTTTTTCCTTTCCTGTATATTTTATTGTCCCTGTTTTAAATAATTATCTCCCTTTCAATTGCTTAGTTATCTATACTTTCCATAAATTTAACCCCAAACACTCTACTCATTGTCTAAATCTTCTCTCCATCATTTCAGGTGTATCAGGTAGCTTGTCAGTTTTGTCTTTTTGAAGAATGCCTCTTGAGCCTTCTGACCTGTACCAACACACGTTGGCCATGCTCTGTACCTGGTCACCAGCATCCTGGGAGCCCAACTTCTCCGATGCATTGGAACCCCTGCTTTTGATTCATGATCCTTCCTTTCTGAAGGAGTATATTGTTCAGTACTTGCTGAGAAAGGATTCTTGAGAGGTAAATACTAAGAACTTGCAAGTCTGAATATATGTTTATACTAATCTCATTCTTAATTAACAGTTGGGCTGGGTATAGAATTCCAGGTTCAAGAACACTTTCCTTCGGGATTTTGAAGGTATTTTTCTATTGTCTTCCAGCTTCCATTGTTTTGTTAAGAACTCCGAACATTTACAACTTTTTTGCTGTATGTTGACCTGTTTGCTCTCTGAAAGCTAGTAGGACTTTCTCTTTGTTCCCAGTGTGATGTTCACGTAATATTAGACACATATTTAAGACTTAATAAACATGCAGTTTTTACTTGCTGGGCACTGTGCTACATGCTGGGGATTCCCAGAAAACAGGACAGACTCCAGACAGCACTCAGACTTCAAAGAGGTGCAGTCTAGGGAGAATCAGAGATGCTGCTTTCTAACGCAGACATTTGCTATGGATTTAGACAAATCCTCTAGAGGATGAGCTAGGAATCAGCAGAGATCTTTGGCTCCTTTGCATCTGCAAAGACCATTTCCTGTTCAACACATACACTTGCATGAAAACCAGTGCCAAGTCTGAAATAGGGAAATATAGATCAACTATCCAGCCATGAAGCAAGGCTTGTCAAGCAGATTATAGCAAGAGAGTTTCCTAATATCAAGAAGGGAAAGGATGCAAAAAACCTCTGCCTTTATCTTATGACAATAAGACACAAATATCATTAGATATCATTTGTATCTAAGACAAATTTGATAGAAATGAGAGAAAAAAACTGGTAGGATACAATTCTGGAAGGTTTCTCCTCTTTATCGATCATTCACTGATACTTTCTTCCAGAGTTAAGTACCAAAATAACCAGGAAGGCTTCTTCTTCATTACTTCATTATTAGAATAAGCATCTGCTGAAGCCAATAGGAAGCAAAGTTGTAAACACCTAGCCACATAGAACTGAACTCTGTAGTCATCTCTGTCTCCATTGCCAAAGCTTCCAGACATATTAACAAATCCAGGAGGGGACATAATGCCAGAACATTTAGACCACCTGTGACTCATGAGCTTGTCCACCAGTAGTAATTTTTTCCAAGATAAAAATAGGAGATAAGGTTGGGGAAACATGAAATTCAGAAATTAAGGATGGGGGGAAGAAAATGACAGAAATAAAAGTGTAGAAAGAGAAAAGTCTGAGGTTAACCTGAAATAGTCCACCTTTGCTTGGGAGGTGGAGAAAGCAAAATGCAGCATCAACAGAGAACCAGGATTTCAGATATTCACTGTGGCGCTCGGTTATTAAGGCTAATCAGAAGGTCACACATATCAGAATCATCAAAAGGGCTTACTTAGGACAACAAATGCCTGGGCCCTACCCCAGATATACCCTATCAGAGATCTTTTTAATAAGCTCCCCAGACGATCCAGGTGCCTACAAAAGTCTGGGAACCACTACTTGACATCGACCTCAGAGTGAGAAGGAGCAGTAACTGTAATACGCCCCCTGCTTGGAGGGGAACAGCAGATGGAGGGAGTTTCCATATGGGATTTGTGGCTCATATTCAAAACAAGGTAGGTAACCAGCATCTAATCTTTCCTTCTTTGTCTCTTATCTCTTCCCATCCACAGGTAGACTTCAGGATGCCATGCTGTTATTCTTTCCCAGTTTAAGACTGCTCATGTGCACATGTGTGTCTCTGGGCGTGCATGCCTGTATGTGTGCATGTGTGCGTATGTTTGATGAGGTACCATAGGAACTGGGAGAAAACCCTCTTAGTCTTTAGTGAACAAGAATAGGACTTTTACTTAATGGAAGAAGGCAATTTATAACCTTCTATTCATTTTCTATTCTATTCATTTAGAAAACTCAGAAGATTTTGAGCTGGGTTTGTGGGGGCAGGACAAGGTTGACTTACAACGATTTAACAACCTGAAAAACGTTCCCTCTGGCTACCGGTCCTCTACATCGCATGGCAAATAAACCACTGTCCTCCCTCCCCAAAGCCTAGGGAACTGGAGATCCAGGTGGACTGTATCCCACCAGACATGCTGATTGTCTGGGTGAGGTGGGCCCTGAAACTGGATCCATGGGGACAAATTCTGCAATAATATTAGCTCTGACTTGTAATTCCTCCTCTCACCATACAGCTGAGCCTAGGAACACAGGAAACTATGAGGTTCGCATCCCAGCTCTGCCCACAGTCAGGCCAGTGCACTGACTGGAAGTGACAGATATTCAATTCAAACTAGCTTAATCAAAAGAGGGAATCCATCCCTATGTAACTGGGAAGGCTAGGGATCAAGCTGGCCTGACTATTTTGGGAAATGAGTATTCTGGGTCTTCTCCTCCCTCCCTCTTTTCTCCATGTGGCTGCATTCCCTTGAAACAGAAGTAGATGGCTTCCTTCAGGCATTGGGGGTGGGACGGTGGCTGCAGCAGACACAGGCTTACTTCACTCAGCCTGACAACTCCACAAGAAAGAGAGAACACACAGCTTCTCGGGGTCATTTATAAAATCCCAGGGAAGACCTCTCATTGGCTAGACTGGGGTCACTTGCCCATTGTAGGACCAACAATTATGGCCAGAAGGAACAGAGAACTGGCCAGTCCTTGAAGATGTGGATGGGGTGGTGATGGGATGGAGACTTCAATCAGAAGTCCCACAGGGTAGGGAGAGGCAATTCCCCAAATTCAGAGGTGACAGCTGCAGAGGAAGAAGCAAAGAAACACTAAGCAGATACAAGCATCCATTATTGTCATCTGCCAGCCTGTGACTTTGGCAAATTAATTAATTCCTCTGTGCCACATGCAGTTGTTATGAGCATTAAATAAGATAAATGATACCAAGCCCTTAGCATGTAGTGATAATCAATACACAGTTACTATTACTGCCAACCAGTTTCCTTCTAAGAATTTACAAACCATGCAAGTATATGAGCATAATTAAACCCAATTTTATTTATATGATCGAAAATCCCCAGGAATTCTAGCTTAAGCATTTAAAAATAGCGTGGCGAGAAGACTAGCAACTACCTTGAAAGCTAAATTGCAAGTAAATCGGTAAATTGGCCTATTGTCCAGTAGAATTGTTGCGTATCACAGGCAAATTGCAGATTTTAAGAAATGAAACCTGGAGAAAGATCCTTGCAATATGAGTCTAACAGTCCTACATCACAGATTAGGACACTGGCTTTGTGAGAGCCGGGCGAATCGAGCCCTAGAACCAGGCTTGGCCCTCAAGCAGGATTGCTGGCTCCCAGCTGCTTCCCCCACTTCAATCTCATGGGCAGCTTGGCCAGGACAGGAGGGCAGACACAAGGGCCTCAGGGCAGCCACTCAGTTCCTTTCAGAGGAGCCGCCTCATCCATACTGATGGTGAAGATCAGTGAAGACAAAAGCCATCTGCAGGCTCCCCAGGCCCTGCAGCTGCTGGCCTCATGACAGCCAATTCCATGGAGAGACTGCCTGAATGGCTCCCCTCATCTGCAGCACACCCTCCAGGACTCTCCAGGACAGTGAGCCGGTGCCCATGGGCTGAGCGCCTCCCTTTGTAGGATGTGCTCCCCGCCGGCTCCTCTCCCAGGGCTCCATCTCCACCACCCACTGGCTCCTGGCTCCTCAGCCCTGAAGGAAGGCAAACGTGCTGTCTGCTGGTCTGCCGCAGCCTCTCCTGCCCGCCTGCCTGTCCCTCCCTAAGGTCTTGTCAACTTCGACCACGTTCCCTAAGTTTACTAACCTCGTTTTATTCTGACTAACCTTTTCCTCCGAAAAAGCAGAGCCCCATCTGCATTCCCTCCTGGATCAATTCAGTGCACACAAGAAAAAATATGTACTGTACAGATGCACTGCAGCAAAGGACACAGACAAGGAGACTGATTTGGATTAAGTGGGTCTACAAATCAGCTAAAGGTACACCGCCCTTCCCCGAAAGACCACCCTTCTACAGCTATTGGGTATCTCTGATTATAAAGCCACCCTGTTGCAGTTCAGTCTTGATCACCTTGGCGGGGGGGGGGTCACCTGAACACCCCCAATGCCAGGTGGGAGCAATTTTCCCAGGTGCTCAAGGTCGCTGGCTCCTTTCCCAATTTGGCGGTGTTAACAACCTAGGAGGAGAAAGCCTAACACTGAAAAAGAAATGAAACAGATCCTAAACTTCCCTTGGACACCGCAAGCATCCATCAGCAGTTATTCTGCTAACATCATAGCTGCAGAGTTGGCCAAATTAGATGAGGTGTGTGTTGGAGAATATCATTAATTATTTTCATGGATTCTAGAATAAGAACTACCTGAGTCTGAATCCTGGTCCTGGAACTTACTAGTAACATAACCTTGGGGAAATTAAGCATTTTCCGCCCTAAGTCTCAATTTCAGATTTATAAAATAGGGATAACGTGTCCCAGGGACATTATTTCATAGTATTAAATGAGATAAATTGAGTGCAATGCATGGCATATAGGAAGCACCTAGAACATGTAGTAGCTGGTAACTCTACTAAGTGACTGAAGGACATGCAAGATGCCATGTATGGGACACATCAGAGGGCTGCACAAGCTGCACAGGGCAATGCTGCATTGGGAATCATCAGGACCTTAACATGGGACTGCTCCCTACAAGGTCTAGGAAGAGACTTCCAATCAGAGGCACTGAAGGATTTGGAAATTCATGTTATAATTAATATACTAAATATTTTAAAATAGTGAATACACAAAAAAATAAAAGAAAGAAAATGCAGTCCAGATGCCTCAGGAGGGTTGGTGGTGAGGGACTGTTTATGACTGAACACATGAGGTTAGCCACTCTGAGATGGGCCTTCTACCTGATGGTGAGAATTCGGACTTAATTCTGTGGGTGATTGGGAGCCATTAAGGGTGACACGTGGTCAAAACTGATGTCCCCTCAGTGTTCTTTAATGATGCTTGGGACTCCGGGATTCCCTATCTAGGTCTGTATACAGACAATAGAAGGTTCTCTGAAAGAAGTTTCTCCATCTTAATGGTTACCTTAATTATGTCTCTTTGAGTTCACACTTTTTTAAAAAGTCCTCGTCATTATAACCATGGTGATGTGGTTGGCCTTTTTCCTCAGTGAATGTAGCTGTTCCCTTTCCATTTGAGACTAGTGTAACAATAACATCTGGAGGGGGAAAGGATCTGCTCCATCCCAGGAAGATGAACAGTCAGGAGCAGGAGGTGGGAGAATTACTAATGGCTTGACCACAGGCACCTCCCCCAGGTATACCTGGGGGCCTGTGTAGATTCAGTGAATCACTGTCTTTAAAAATCTCCTAGTGGTTGGGAACTTTGAAATCAGTTATGTTTGGGTTTGAATCCCTTCACTGTCACCGCCATGCTGTGTCACCCTGGACAGGTCACTTAACCACTCGGAGACTAAGTTTATGAAAATTGTCATAATAATGTCAATGTTATAGGACTACTGTTAAATTAAATGAAATTATTAAATTTTACATGTTCTGGGTATATAATCGGAGCTTGAGAAAGGATGCTTATTATAAAAGGACCTTACATTTTCAATTTGTTCATGATGGGTGTCCCGGTATAAAGCAAATGCCACATCAAGACGTTTTCTATCATTAAAAACCTTAATAATTGGATAACTGCCTGCTACTCTGTAACATAGGGAGACTAGTTTTCAGGGAATAGAACTCAGGGCAGGTAAGATTTGAGGGTGGGATGTGGAGATGTCAGTGTGGAGGTCGGAGGACATCAGACCCTAGGGGAAGCATAGAGCCTGGAGGAAGTTTCAAAGGAATGAAGGTGACAAAGGAAGGAGAGATGAGCTGTATGTGGGTGGTGGGGAGGGTCACGAGAGGAAAAGGCCCCCTCACAGCTGTCTGAGCTCCCCTCAAGGCCCAGGGTCACAGCCCACTTCTGGGACAGTCAGATAAGCACAGTCTACGGGTCATCAGGATGAAAAAAGATAGAAATGAGCAACTGTCCACACCAATTCATATGGAGAGTGGCTGCTGGCCAGCCGCTCTCCAAATCACCTCTGTTCTTTTCATACTGTTGGAGAGGTCAGCCTCACTGTTACTAAAAGCTTCTATTTTGTGCTGACAAGTACAATTTTCATGCGCTTACAATACTGATGGGGAGACAGGATATATGAGAGTTGAGTGATGTTATGATACTTATCTTTCTAAGGATGGAAGGGGCTAACTTATGATATTATAAAGCAAGGGTTGAATTACGGGCTATTCTTCAGGAAAGAAGGAAGTCATAAAATAATTTGCTGTGTAAAAGAAAATTTATTTTCTAGAATGAATAGTGTTTTGAGACTCCCCAAAATGTTAACAACAAGGCTGGGAAACGGAAGAACTCACAATACACTGGCTTGCTGATAGATGCACTTTTTTGTAAGCTGTGCTGTATCTCAATAAAAAGTTTACCAAAAAAATTACTTAGATGTCCTGTTATGCTGGTATGAACTACTAGCAGTTTCTGTTAACAGACAAGGAAATTCTCGCTGAGGCACAAGCAGCTCACAGACTGAACTATTTTAGGGAACCCCCTAATTCAGACATGAAGCTGAGGTATAGATAAAAATAGCTTCAGCAAACATAATTTTATTAAATGGTTTCTGTGCTCGAAGATTTGCCTGTTCCTTCAAGTTGTCTGTCCACATGAAGGCATCTAAGTAAACCTTAGGTTGCTTTAAAATAGCACATCCTGCCGAGAGCGATTATCCGTGAGGTGTGGGAGAACACTCCCCCAGCTTGGAGCCTGTGTCCTATTTAATCACCCTGTTTCAGATGTGATTAAAAAGAAATCCATGCTTAGCCAAGAAAAAAGGCTCAAGAAAGTGCCAAGGTCTTCGTAAAAACACACTGATGCAATCCTTTGCCTGAATATGCAAAGCCAGTTGGTGCCAGTTTCGACTGTAATTCAGAGAAGTCAGTCTTTGAGATTAAAGCCTGTCTGTGGAACTAGCCTCAGCCTGCAGGCACGCATGCGCGCGCGCGCGCACACACACACACACACACACACACACACACACACACACACACACACACACACACACACACACACACACACACACACGGGCATCAAGTGTCTATTAAGGATATTGCATGATGCCAGGTCTGGAAAGAGAACTGCCACTCACTGCCTATATCAGAACTGTGATCCTCAGGACACATGAGTCTAGGTGAAACTAGGTCAGCCAGGTTCTTATGGGATTAACACTGGATATTCATAAAAAATATCTCCAGAATGCAACTGACACGATATTATATAGCCATTCAAGCTTCTGTCCCTTCTCTGGTTATTTTATTTGCTGCAACTTAGCACTTTATATGGATAATTTGTGCATTTCTACATATAACTATGTTTTTATTTTATGTAAGGCAAATTTTATTATACATCATACATTTAACTATTATAGGACGCAAAATCAATCGACTTAAATCCCAGATTGTAGTTCAAATAAAAGAGCGGTTTGTCAAAGAAATACAACTCTTTTCAGACTTTCTGCTAGCTTATTTTCTTCCTAAATTTTGTAAACTAGCCTTTTCCCATCTTCTGTTTTATTCAAATCTACCTTAGCCCTAAATCATGCCACTACACACACACACACAAAACTTTCCTTCCCAAATTAATGACTGTTAAATATATATTTGGTTCCTGGCACACAGCTCCTGAAACCCTTGTAATCTCTGGAGTGGTAAGAGTGTCTTTAGTATGCTAATTAGATGAGTGGTGGCTGGGGGCTATGAGATAGATCCAGGATGGGGGCTGGTGGCCAGAAAGACCGAGGCATGATTAAACGGTTGGAACTTTTAGTCCCGTCGTCACCCCACCCCCAAGAGATTGAGTTCAATTATTTAATCAGCCATGTCTATGTACTGAAACCTCAGTAAAAACTCCACCATGATGAGGCTCGGAGAGCTTCTGGTTGGTGGACACATGGAGGCACTGGGAGGGTGGAGCGCCCAGGGTGGGCGCGGAGGCTCCGCGCGCCTCTGCCCTCTCACCTTTGCCCCCGTGCATCTCCTCCACGTGGCGGCTCCTGACTTGCAGCCTCTATAACGAACTGATAATAGCAAGTGAAGTACTTCTCTGGGCACTGGGAGGGTGGAGCGCCCAGGGTGGGCGCGGAGGCTCCGCGCGCCTCTGCCCTCTCACCTTGCCCCCGTGCATCTCCTCCACTCCACGTGGCTGCTCCTGACTTGCATCCTCTATAATCAACTGATAATATCAAGTGAAGTACTTCTCTGAGTTCTGTGAGCTGTTCTAGCAAATTATCGAAACTGAAAGAAGGCTGGAGGATCCCCAGACTTTGTAGCCAAGTTGGATAGAAGATGGGTACCCTGGGCAGTACTAGCGACAGGCATCTGTAGTGGGGCAGTCTGGTGGGACTAACTCTGTAACCTGTGGGATGTGGGCTAAACCCAGGTAGTTTCAGAGCTGAGTTGAATTGCAGGACATCCAGTTAGTGTCCAGAGAGCTGGACAACTGGCTATTGTTGTGGAAAACCCACACATTTGGTGTCAGAAGGGCTGTGGACTGGAAAAACAGTTCAGCAACTGTAACTTTTTCAACCCCTTCTCATCATAGGGCCTTCACCCCAAAACAGTCAGCCCCAGCTCTTCAGTATAGTCAGTCTTTTCCTCTGTTCACGTGTTTTCCCTTTTATATATCATCATAAGTTTCTCTCTTATTCTTGATTTTACTAATAACTAACAATAATAGAAATAGAAAAAAAACAGAAAGCGAATGGAAACTGGTAACTTACTACATACCACACACTATGTTATGTGTTTTATAAAAACTACCTTTAGCTAAGCTTCAAAAAAGTCCTTCAAGGTGGATATAATTATCTCATTTTACAATTTAAAAAATGCTGTTTTATCAATAGTCCACTGGCCTGACTGCCTCTTCACAAATGGTCTGAGGGTGCAGAACTAGGTTCACTTGCTCTCCGTCCTCACCATCCAGTCCCTCCTCAGTCCCTGCCTTTACTCTCACCCTCCTCATCCCCAGCCATATCCTCCTCATCAGCCCAATAACGGCTCTTTGGCTACCATCCTCTACAATCTCTTATCCCGTTTTGAATTGTGAACCCCTGTCACCCCCTCGATTCTCCACTTTCTCTGGGCTCCTTCTTGCCTCTCGATCTTTCCTCCACCTCCTCAGGTGTCTTCTTCTATCTGCTCCTTAATGGTATGCATTTCCAAAGGCTCCTTCTTTCTCTTCTCTTTTTCAATCTTTTCTGAACATTCTCAACAACTTCCAAGGCTCTGAGACTCATCTATACCTCCAGCCCTAATGGCTCTTCTGAAATCCAGACCATATTTTCATCTGCCTGCAAGATACAGGCATATGGATTATTTCATAGGCACATCAGATTCCACATGCACCAACTTTCCCTCCAGCCTGTTTTAACAATGCATTTCTGACATGATTAATAACATCACCAACCACAGAGGTGCCAAGGCAGACCTCTCCATGTAATCATTTACTTCTTCCTTTGCCAGTTATCCTAATTACAACGCATCAACAATCCTGTAAACGGTCCATCACTTCATTCTGTCATTCTTATTCCCACTGCCCTTGTTCTCATTCAAGCCTCCAGTATCTCTTGCCAAAATAACTACTCGAATGCTCCAAAACTTCTGATTTCCCATCTTAGTTAACCTTTATATCACCACTCCCAAAGACCTGTTTATCTCATGCCTCTTGTTTTATTTATTTATTTTTTGGCTGCACAGTGCACCACAGGGGATCTTAGTTTCACAACCAGGGATCAAACCCATGCCCCCTGCATTGGGAGCATGGAGTCTTAACCACTGGACTGCAACGGAAGTCCCTCATGTCTCTTGTTTTAAAACCTCCTATATATCACCCTTACTTACAGAAGAAAATTGAAGCGATCTAATACGGCATTCAAGATTCCTTGCATTTTGCTCAAAGTCCAGATTTTTACCAATATTTCTGTGACTCCTGCCCTATTTACCTTACTGTGTAACTAAAACAGATTTTAAAGCTGGTCATCTCTCATATTAGACTTCCTTGCCTAGAATTCATTCAACTGACTATAGATAACATTCTGAGACAAGAATCCCTCAAAATCATAATTTAATGACTTGTGAATATCAGCATCACTTTCTTACTGCAACCTATAAGAAACTAAAAGGAAAAGCCTTTTAAAAAGTCTTTTAAGACATATAGGTAGGGCTTCCCTGGTGGTGCAGTGGTTGACAGTCCGACTGCCGATGCAGGGGACACAGGCTCGTGCCCCGGTCCAGGAAGATCCCACATGCCGCGGAGCAGCTGGGCCCGTGAGCCATGGCCGCTGAGCCTGCGCGTCCGGAGTCTGTGCTCTGCGGCGGGACAGGCCACAACAGTGAGAGGCCCGCGTACCGCAAAAAACAAAACAAACAAAAAAACATATAGGTAGTTTCTACCCTTGTTATCATCTATTGTTTTTATCTGGGTAAAAACACATACCTTAGGGAAGCAACCTTTGTTGTACTTCAGGTAACTTATATGAAGGGTACTGACTCTTTGCTTCTAAGGGGATGTGAGGTCAGCTGGTTCCTGCAAGGCATTCTCCAGATGGTGAATGCGGGCACTAAAATCGATTAACGAGAATGGACCTCATCTTGTGACCTTAACAATGTCTTTGTATATACTTGAAAACTGTAATAGGAGAAAGTGCTTGATGCCAATAATACCACATGGCTAGAATGATGTGCTCCCCCTTCAAAGTACTGAGTTTCCACGTGAGAGAACAGAAATAAAAATGGAATTGGTGGTGTGTTAGTCAGGGTTCTCCAGAGAAACAGAACCAATAGGAAATATAAATTTGGAGATTTATTATAGGAATTTGCTCACATGATTATGGAGGCCAAGAAGGCTTCCTCTGCAAACTGGAGACCAAGGAAAGCCAGAGGTGTAATTCAATTTGAGTCTGAAGGCCTGAGAACCAGGAGATCTGGTGCGTGAGGGCAGGAGAAGATGGATGTCTCAGCTCAGCTCAAGCAAAGAGCAAATTTAACCCTCCTCTGTCTTTTTGTTCTATTTGGGCCCTCAACTGATTAGGTGATGCCCCCCAGCATTGGTGAGGGTGATCTCCTTTACTCAGTCTGCTAATTCTAATGCTAATATCTTCCAGAACCTTCCTCACAGGCACACCTAGAAAGAATGTTTTACCAGCTATCTGGTATCCCTTGCCTGGTCAATTTGACACATATAATAAACCAACACAGGGGGCAACAGAGTATCCATTTCATAAAAAATAAGAATTTGTAAAACTTGCTAAATACACAACAAACAAAAAGATTTAAATGACTTAATTGAATTTTTTCCTTCCACCTAGAAATTTTACCAGTATTCCTTCTTTCATGTTACTTAGAAAATAAAATAATAAATTTATTTTGGCTGAATGGTGTGATTAGGTGATTCTTTGAAGAGACGTATTTCCATACATTAAGGAGGAGAGACTGCTTTTCAACATTTCATGATCAAAAACTCTTTCAACATCTCCGTATGTGAAAGGCAGGTTCAGCCCTAGCATCAGCACATTGGGCATCTCTAGAATAGGATGTGAGCTTGTAAGCAGAGGGCAGAGAGGCAGAAAATACAAAATTCTTCCAGCGTGACTTCAAAACGGACTTTTATATTTTAACATAAGCATGTCACCTGTTCACAGTAGATATTTAAAAATTACTGAAGTCCCTAGAAGACAACATTTAGGAGGAGCTTCCTGAAGGCTGGCTCCTACCAAACTTGCTCTGGCCCTCCATGTTGGCAACAGATGGCATGGCATGTGAATTAGGCAAAGCATTTGACCTCACCAAGATCCAATGGGCATAATGTTGAGCAGATGGGGGTTCATCAAGACCTAGTGGGCCGAGTAGAGGCCATCTAACAAACAAGCATTCAGGAAGGGACTCAGGCAAGGGCAACAAGACTCCCCTCTGAGAGTGGAGAGGAGGAGGAGGAGGGAGCGAAAGAGAGACCAGGGTGTGCAGCTGCAGTAGGGCTGCAGCTGAAACAGCTGTCAGGGTTTAAGGCAGAGGCCAGGTGACAGGAAGACAAAGCAGAACCCGATCGTTGGTGTCCTTGGAACAGAGTCAAAATGGGCACAACAGAGGGGAATCACGCACACCACTGACCCATGACGCTTTCCCTTGCAACTCCCTCTGATGGGTGTGCTCTGAGTCCAAGATGTGCTCTGAGTTTTCCTGGGAAAGACAAGGGCAGGAAGTCAAGCAGGGAGTTTTAACACCGCCATTCTTAATCAAGATTTCCCTTTGCCTGCTGCTTTCTGGCTTATATTTTCCCCAAACCAGGAAATATAATTAAGGGTTTTGGTTTACAGCCTCTTTCCTTTTACAGTCTGTGAGCCTGAAAGCTAGAAATGAATAAACCTAAATGGTAATAATGTTCACAAAAAATAAATTCACTGAAAAAAGTAGATAACATTGACGGGAAGGTGAAAATAAGATTTGCCACCATAAACTGCTCTTCAGATACTGTTGGGAGCTATTATATGACACCAGTTCCAAGCACCTTCCAGGTATCGCTGTGAGGGATAGTTGCAGAATGAGTTACGTTTTTCTCTGAAATATGACTTCACTACTACAATGGTGCTTGCAGGGAAGGCGTTCAGGGAGATCTCTATCTTTCGTTTTCCAACTAGAATTTATTTTATCTTCAAAGTTTCCAAGTGAAGGGTTGTTAAGAATAGTATTTTGCCATGAAGAGAAACCCTTGAATTATAAGGGAAATTTAAGGAAGTGGAATATAATTTTCCTTCCACCTATTACTAATTTTTGCTTATTCATCCAGTACTTCTCTCTGCAATGGAAGAAGTGACATTTCCACTGTGACATAAGGATCCCCCTGTGGAGTCTGGAATCTAATTTTGATAGTTTTTCTAATGACTATTAGTCATTATTTCTCCTTTATTTCTGCCAACCTTATCATGGTGAAATACTCCATTCGAGAACTCTCTCCCCCATACCTTTGCAACTTGTATTATGTTTGGATTATTTCCCTTTGCTGATAATATTGCCAAATTCTCAGAGATCATCTACATGTTTTGGCAATGTGAGAAGAGGTTGAACCTGCCATTGTTTTTGTCCTAACTGGCTGAGTCAGCCGATGGGAATTCTGATTATATGCTCTTAGGCCAAGATGTGAAGCTGGTTTGGAAAACTTTTGGAAATATCAATCCAAGAACATTTCTTTCCTGTTTATGTATGTCAGTCATTTTATTTCCTACTGCGAATTATTTATATCATTCAGCGTTTCCAAGTACAGAAGAACATGACTTTGAAATCCCATGGTTTCTGGAAATCTTTCAGAAAGGAAAAGGAGATGAAATGAACCAGTAATCAGGCAAACTTTGCTTCTTAGCTCCTTTCTTTGCTCTTTGAAAAGCAAGCACTTTGTCTTTTTTTTTTGTAACAACCCCTCCTTCTCCCTCTAACTTGTTGATATTTCATATATCATGATTCTTCTCTCATAAGTTTACACATGGTTGGGACACTGGTTGAAAGACTACAGTCTTAATATACTATGTACTCAATACAGCATGGAAAGTTATCAAAAATACACCACATACAAATATATATGTGAGTCTGCATATATATGAAGAGAGAGAGTGGGGGGGGGGGCAGAGAGAGAGAGAGAGGAAAATATTGTTGACTTAGGGATTGACTGTCCCTCAGACGAAAGCAGAACATTAATGAAGATTATCCTTCTCTCCTATATTTATACAACTCTGTATTCTACTTAAATTGAAGAAATAGTCATCAATTTATCCACTCATTTTCTACACAATTCTTGAGCCCCTGGTAAGATCAGACACTATTCTGGACTCCAGGGCTGCCATGATGAGTAAGCAGAGCAGTCTAACTCATGGAACTTCCATTAGAAGGGAGGAAGATGGACAATACACAAATGAAAACTTTAATGTCAGAAGGTGAAACCAGCGCACCGCAACGAAGAGTAGCCCCCACTCTCCACAACTAGAGAAAGCCCATGCACAGCAACAAAGACCCAACAGAGCCAAAAAAAAAAAAAAAAAAAAAAAAAAAAGCAACAGAAGAAAACTATGGGACTTCCCTGGCAGTCCGGTGGTTAAGACTCTTCGCTTCCAGCAAAGGGGTTGTGGGTTCAATCCCTGGTCAGGGATCATTTCACTGAGCATAATACACTCCAAGTCCATCCATTAAAAAAAAAAAAAAAAAAAAGAAGGAGAGAGGTGGCATGACTAAAAGAGACTGATGCAAAGATGAAGATTCAGCAGGCTACCTTAGATTGTCATCTGGAAGGGCCTCTCTGAGAGGTGACATGTAACCGACCAGACAAGAGTCAGCCATGTGACTCATTTAAAAGCCTTAAACCAAGAACAAGCTTGAGCTGTTTGAGAAACATCAAAAAGTCCACTGTGAATGGGGTAGGAGTGGATACTAAGGTAGCAGGGGGTGGTGGAAAAAGAACACAGGTGGGTAATGGTGGGGACTCCATCATATGGGCTTAAGTCAGAGTAAGCAGAAGCCACTGGCAGGATATGAGAAGAGGGTGATACTATATGATTATGCTTTTTCATAGCTCACCCTTGCTGTTGTGTGGAAAATGGTATAGAAGGGATAAGAATGGAGAAAGGGGTACTTCCCGAGTGGCGCAGTGGTTAAGAATCTGCCTGCCAATGCAGGGGACATGGCTTCGATCCCTGGTCCAGGAAGTTCCCACATGCCGCGGAGCAACTAAGCCCGTGCACCACCACTACTGAGCCTGTGCTCTAAAGCCCGCGTGCCACAACTACTGAAGCCTGTGCACCTAGCGCCCATGTGCCTAGAGCCCGTGCTCCGCAACAAAGAGAAGCCACCGCAATGAGAAGCCCGCGCACCACAACAAAGAGTAGTCCCCCCTCACCGCAACTAGAGAAAAGCCCGCACACAGCAACGAAGACACAACGCAGCCAAAAATTAAAAAATTAAAAAAAAAAAAAGAATGGAGAAAGAAGACCATATAGAAAGCTTAATGTGGTTGTTCAGGCAAAGACGGTAGTGTGACAGCAGGAAAGACGGAAGGAAGTAGGATCTGAGATGGGTTCCGGAAGCATGTTGCTTCCAACTTTTTAGCTTCAGCAACTGTAGTTAAACAATTTTTTAGCTTCAGCAACTGTAGTTATTGATGTGTTTTCTGAGATGGGGAAGATTGAGAGAGAAGATATAATTCTGTTAAGTTTAAGATGCTGATAGACATCTACGTGGATTTGCCAAATAGGCAACTGGATAAAAGTGTGTGGGGAGAGGTTAGGACTGGAGTCAGAAATTTGAGAGTCAGAGATTAGAAGACACTTGATCCTGCCCAAAGTGTCTATTGAGACATTTGGGTCTTGCCAAAAGATCCTTGAAATTTGGTCCCATCAAAAATGTCCATGAGCATATTTGGTCCATGACAAATGGTTTTTAATATTTGGGCCTATCAAAAACGTCCACACTTAGAAAATGTCCCTGGGTTCAAACAGCCCATAACTTTATTTATACTTTTGGTTTATAGGATTAATACATAAAAATATTATCATGCTTTACTGTCCAATAATTGCATGTGGCTATATTGCCAATAAAAATCTTTCTTGCCTCGGTAGCCTATGTGGTAACAGCACATGGGGTTAGGTAGATGCATAGGGGTCAAATCTTCCAGTAGCGTGGGATTTATAACAACTACGTATACTGAGAAGAGTCCTACAGTCAGAGAAATGCACAAAGGACAAGCTAAGGATGTGACGTCCCAACACATGGTGCATGAAGATGTCCCTGAGCATTTAGTTGAATGTGGCTGGGTGGTTCCATAAGGGCAGAGTTTGACAGGAGGGGCTTGGTCAAGCTGCTACAGAAAACAGGCAGCTAACTCGTTGGTGTAATTATTAACAAAGTGTCTTGCAGGAGTGAGACCTGGTGTGGCTCCCTAACACACAGTAGACGGGTGTAATACCTGCCACGAGGGGAACACCACTCATCTAATTAACCCCCTTAAAACTATCCCATTGCCCCGGGTTAATGCGCAATGCTTCCCTTGAATCAAAGTCCAGAGGTACGATTGCAATAGATGGCAAGAAGCGTCTGCCCCAATTTGGAGAGGTTTTAGTGGGTGTGACTCCCACACTTACTTGCCAACCAGGGAGGATTACCTTGCCCTTGGCTGGTGCCTACTTACTGGCTGATCCAGGAGACATTAGTAAGGTCTCCCCCACCAGTAAATCAGCAACCATTGGTCAGATGGCTACAAAATAAAATAAAATAAAATAGCCCTCTTCTGTTGCTTGGCAATATGACATATTTATTTGAAAATTCCCAGCCAACGTGGCAGAAATAGAAATTTTTTCTTCACAAAAAGAAAAGCCAATGCTACGTTATAATGGTTTTTGTTACCATTTCCATTCCTTTAACACAGATAGGAGTAAAAGGTACTGGTGCTGTGAAAAGAGGAGAAACTGCATGCCCAATGTACAACTGGTCAGGATTCGGATAACATTACAGTCATTCAAGGTGGGACAGGAAAACATCAGCACAACGCTGGTGTTGAAGGAGAAGTAAGGAAGATCCTGAATAAGTTAAAATGATATGCAGAAAAACCAAATGTAACACCATCACAGGGACTTCAAAGAACTCTCCATGTAACTCATAATGAAGAGGTCCCATTAATGCTAAATTCATTCAAGAGACAAGTTAAGTAAAATTCAAAACAGACTTTGACCTCCAAACCAAACTTCATCCATAGAATTAAAATTCCAGAAGAGTGTGAAGTGACTAGATTCGAAGAACCAGTCCTTACGCTTGATTCCAGTGCTCAAGATGACGAAAGAATTCTTATTTACACAACTTATGAAATACTGGATATCGAAGTGCCAGTACCACATTAATCAGTGATAGCACCTTCAAGAATGTACCAACGCAGTTCACTCAATCATTACTGTGCCTGGTGAACTACTGGGTTATAACTACGTGGCTGATTTATGCACTAACAATGAAAAAAGGTAAGAAGAAACTTACAGATACATATATGAGAAAGTGCTTTAATTTGCACAGGAAAGAAATCTAGACATTAACCTTTCATTGTGCATAGTAGATTTCAAGACTGCAAATATGAATGTGATTCAACTACTCCTAACAAATGCTCAAGTAAAAGGATGCTTGTTTCACTTTTCACAATCAGTGTGTCGAAAAATATCCTCTTTGTGTCTAACACTCCAGTATGTGGCAATGGAAAGTAACGCCCCTGAGTTACGCCCCTGCATCCATGTTGTTGGAACTTCCATTTGGAGGATGTAAATGAAATTTTGACTATGTTGTGGAGAATGCAGAACAAAATTTAGATGACCTAATGGATCATGTTGAGAGAGTAAAGGCGCGGCAAAGGCAGAAGACCAGGAGCTCCAAGATTTCCACCAGGAACTTGGAATGTTTATACATCAGTATTGAATGGTGATCACAGGATGAACAATGCAGCTGAAGGCTGGCACAGCAAATTTCAAAAGCAGATGGCAGTGTACCACCTTTCAATTTGGAGATTTACTGAAGTGTTAATAAATGAACAGTAAAGTAGTGAAAAAAACATCTCACCCAGGTTCTTGTAACCCACTCAAATACAGCCACCAACTTCACCACAATACTGACAAAATCAAATTCATATAACCAAAGTTGTTAACAGATACAACCAATATAAAGCCAATAATCAGGTCGATATACACTTGAGAGCAATTTCTCATCAACTTAAGCATAAGCCTGCTGAACTTCATGCCGAGGAAGAGCAAGAATAAATGTGAAATCCAAAGTTCATCGTGAAGTACGATAAAAATAACGTAAATAAAATTCTAATGAAATTAAATGTTTGTATCATTTAATGTATCATGGACCAAATGTCTCAGTGGACATTTGGGACAGGGCCAAATGTCCTGCAAGGGAGTCAAACTTCTGGAGTATTTAAAGCTATAGAATTAGATGAAATTATAAATGGTAAATGGAGATAAACAGAGATTCCAGATCCAAGACCCGAGATGCTCCAACATTTACAGTGGGGGTGGGAGGAAACAGTGCAACAGAGACAAAGTTGAGATCTGAAAGGCGGGAGGCAAGGGAATATATGTGAGAAGGAGGAAGCGGACAGTGGTGTTGAATGTTTCAGAGATTAAGAAAAACAAGGCTGGAAAAGTGACCACTGCCTACAAATTGGTGCTGTTGAACTTGCCACAGAAGGCAGTGGACTGGAGAAGCAGGGATGGAAATGGGAGAGGAAGAGAGAGGAATTTGGGTATGGTGTTGAGAAACCTCACAGGGAGATGACACAGGCAAGGGAGTAGCTGGAGATGTTCTGGGATCCCAGAGTTTGCTTTGCTTTGAAAACTGTGTGATATTAAGGTGTGTTTATTTACATGCCTCACCAGTCAGTTTTTTTCATGCCATGTTTGAGTCTCTTTTTGCAAATTTTAATAGCATAAAATAAGGTGGTGGTGATAAATATGGTGTTTTAATGTATATTTCACACAGAAAGCAGAGACTGCTGCAGCTCAATCAAAAAGGAGAGTGGGAAACTGTGATTTTGTATAGTAGTCAGTGGGAACAAGTCTTTTCTAAGAGAGAAATCATCCTTGGGCCAAAGAGCTAAGATTTAAACAGAGTCCCAAACTGTGTAGGTGCTTCCGGAGAGAGTCACCTGCTAATTTAATTGCAGAATGATGATTTGGTTAACAAAATCTACAAAAACCGCTTCTCAGCAGACATGGCTTCATGCCAGCTTTAGTCCAGAAGATCATGCTCATTTGAGGATGTAAACTGGCCTTGGGAAGATGCTCAGACACAAAATCTCAAAGTCTGGCCCCAAGCAGGTCTGCAGTTATATGTTTAGAATATTCTTTGAAAGCCATGTGTTTCCTTCTTAGACTAAAATCATTCAACTGCTGAATTTCTTATGGAGAATTCTGAATCTTTGTAGCTGACTTGCAAAACGTGGAGATGTCATGCCTCTTCAGCAGTGATCTATAATAATCTAATAATCATGTGATAAAGTGGATGCATAATAATCTAGAACAATTTCAAACTGCTTCATTCTTCCTATAAGCGAACTTTTTCTTCAATACTACGTCCATGTGATTAAGGCCAGTAGATCAGCTCCTCGGTCTTTACGCAGGGAAATACTAAGTGAGCACGACTGTGCAGGTGGGACAGGGCCATGGTGCGGGGGGGTCAGTGTGAAACAACCAGCTCTGGTGGAGTAGAGGGATCCCTGATTTATAGTGCTTACCTATTTCCACAATGTAAAATTCCCCCCATGGCCAATTTCAGTCTCCTGATTTCACACTACACAGTGAAGGCAGATTTGATCATAAATGTCCACAGTCAGTCCTGCAAAGTCCGTGGGGGCCAGTTCAGCATTGGATGGGGCAGAGGCCAGGCAGATGGGAGTGGTTGCCAAAGAAACAATACACTGGCCTCCCGTGCCTGGCAAAGTTGCAAGTATCTTACTGAGCAAGAGCTAATGGTGCCTTGTTTCTTTAAAAAGCAAGCTTTTCACGATGACTGGTATACTCACAGAAGTCCATCAAAGGAATGGAGAGAAAATATGAGCCCACGCTGGAAAGCATTCTTAGATATGAAAGAAAGCCTAATGTGGGTTCCTTTTTTTTTTTTAAAAAGCAAATTTAGCACAAAAGCAACTGATAGTTCCTAGAATATTTATTTTCAGGCATTCCATTTAGATATGAACTTTGCTGTATACCTTTCTCTAGTGATAGATAATTACAATACAACCTCACTGTTCCTCTCTTCAGAAAATGATTCTAATAAAGCTGCAAACCTGGAGCATCTTCGTCTGCACATGGTCGTTGACACAACATGTGCCTGCAGGACACAAAAATCTACGAAGCCAGACAAATATAAATAGAACTTATCTGCAAAGATTTGCACACACCCTGATCCACCCCTCTGTGCAATTCTGGATGTGAATCCAACATTCTCAGACAGGAAATCCTTTCCTGTATCTGACCTCTGTGTCTCACTTTTTCACATTCAATTAACTCCCTTTGTCTTGCCCTAAATGAGAGTTTAATCCTGCCACCTTTTCATATAATTAAAGATACTGAAAAACCTTATTACTTCAGACCCCACTAATTTACAAATTGTGATTTTTCCAACAAGGCCTGCACTGCAAAAAATAATTAGATAAGCACATAAATAGAATAAACAGGATTATAGGTATATCACTAAACCTGCTTGGGAAAATTGTTTCTAAGCACTTGAGAAGCTTTCATTATAAATCTGTCCAAAGTGATGGGATTTCTACAAAACAAGCCCACGGTACACACTGTGGATAAGAGCGTCTGAATGGGGCTAAGGCCCTTAAATCAGGGAGAGAGGCTCTTTTAAGAGCTCTGGAGAATATTTCTCAGGAAATTTGAGGGGGCTGGGAGGTTGGGGGCTAGAAGGCACTGAAGGCAATCGGAGTGCATCTACTGAAACATGTTTTAAAAATCAGGTCTTTTGTGACTATGCAATTACTTCTCTTTCCTGTTATTTTCATCTATATTTTGTCAGCTTCCTTCACTCCCTTACAATTATTCACTGACTGGGCGAGCCTCCAAGCAGAGTACACAGACAAATGATGCACAGTTGTTTGCCTTTAATTTTTAAACAATTATTTGCATCTACCATTTGCAGGCCCTGTTCTAAGCACATTACAAATAATGACTCATTTAATTTACATTCCTCACTAAACTTACAGTACAGCTGAGGAGACAGTTTACAGTAAAGGAAATTCATGGCAATACCTATGAGGGGAGCTTGATGCAGCCTGGAGAGTCTGAGGTCACACCTGAATGCACCCTAACAGATAAGAAGGAATTTTTCAGGTCAATAACTGAGGCCATTTGCAAAGCCAAGGATGGGGGTTGGTGAGGCCAGAGACCCAGGGGCTGCAGCGTTGCACATCTTGGTGGCAGGTGAGACTGTACTTTCTCTCTAGCTCATATGTACCCATGAAACTGGCAAGAAACACAAAGCAGGGAAGAAGGACAGGGTGTGTCAGGTTGGTACTGACAATTTAAACAGGATGCCTAGGAAAGGCCCCTTGGAGAGGGAAGCCTCAGAGCAAGGAGCGGAAGGAGGGAGAAGCTCTGGGCAGAAGGAAGGAGAGCCGCAAGCCCCAACGGAGCACTCAGGAGAGAGGGAGGAGGAGGAGTGGAGCCAGCAAGGGAGAAAGAAGTAGGAGCTGGGGTGGCCGTGGGCCTGTGTGACTTTCTGGAAAGACTTCCACTCTGAACGGAAGTCACTGGAGGGTTTGGACAGAAAGTGGCTTAATCTACTCCTGATTTGCATTTTACAGCAGTCATCTGCCTGCTATTCTGAAGTTTTCTGAAGGGGCAAGGGCAGAAGGAAGGAACAGTCAAGAGGCCATCCTCCTGCAGCAATCCAGGTGGGACACAGTAGGCTCGGGCCAAAGCAGGACTACAGCAGGTGGAGAACAGTCACGTTCTGGGCACCAGCCCAAAGTAGCATCAGCTGAATTTGATGATAGACTACAGACTACATGTGGGATATAAGTGAAGGGGAAGGCTTGGAATTTTGACCACAGCAACTGGAGGGCTCAGGCTTCCCTCAGGTGAGGTGGGAAATTGTGGGGGGAGTGTGTTTTTCAGGTGTGACAGCCAACTCTGCCACCTTCCAGTGTTCACGCCCTGTGTATTCTTCCCCTTTCAATGTAGAGGTGACCTGTAAGTTCCAAGTTCTAACCAATGGAATACAGCAAAGGTGGCCAGATGTGGGTGACTGTGTGCATGGGATTAAGCCCATGAAATTGTAGCTCAACCCGTCAGAAGACTCCCTCCTGATGGCCTTGAAGAAGCAAGTTGCCAGGCTGTGAGCTGCTATATGGCAAGAACATGAGGGCAGCCACCAGCTGACAACCAGCAAGAAGCAGAGGCCCTCAGTCCAGAATTCTGGAAGGAACTGAATGCTGCCAACACCAGGTGAGATGATAAGCAGACGTGCCCCCAGTTGAGCCTCAGGTGAGACCACAGCTCCATCCAACACCTGGATTAGAACCCAGCTAATCTGTGCCCAGAGTCCTGACCCACAGATGCTCTGAGACAATAAATGTGTGTTGTTTTAGCCACTAAATTGGTGGTAATATTGTTATGCAGCAATAGACAACAAACATACCAGGAGAAAGACCGAATTTGTCTTGAACATATCTAGTTTGAGATATATGAGATTCAAGTGGAAATGTGAGTAGGCAAATTGATATAAGCATCTGGATTCAGGAGAGAGGTCAGGCTCGCTGTTTACAGGCAGGATCATCAGCTATGGATGGTACTGAAAGTTTACCTTCTCCCTGTGTCTTCTACAAGCCCATGTGTGTCTATGTCCTAATCTCTCTCTTTTTTTTTTTTTTTTTTTTTTTTTTGCGTTACGCGGGCCTCTCACTGTTGTGGCCTCTCCCGTTGCAGAGCACAGGCTCCGGACGTGCAGGCTCAGTGGTCATGGCTCACGGGCCCAGCCGCTCCGCGGCACGTGGGATCCTCCCAGACCGGGGCGCGAACCCGGTTCCCCTGCATCGGCAGGCGGACACGCAACCACTGCGCCACCAGGGAAGCCCTCTTTTTAAAAACAATAAATTTATTTATGTATTCATTTATTTATGTATGTATTTCTTTTTGGCTGCGTTGGGTCTTTATTGCTACGTGTGGGCTTTCTCTAGTTGCGGCGAGCGGGGGCTACTATCTGTTGTGGTGCGCAGGCTTCTCATTGCGGTGGCTTCTCTTGTTGCAGAGCACAGGCCCAGGGCACGTGGGCTTCAGTAGTTGTGGCACATGGGCTCAGTAGTTGTGGCTCGCGGGTTCTAGAGCACAGGCTCAGGAGTTGTGGCTCGTGGGCTTAGCTGCTCTGTCTTTGTGTCCCCTGCATTGGCAGGCAGATTCTTAACCAGTGCACCATCAGAGAAGCCCCTAATCTCTTCTCATAAACACACCAGTCCTACTGGACTAGGGCCCATCATACAACCTCATTTTAACTTAATCTCCTCTTTAAAGACTCTATCTCCAAATAAGGTCACATTCTGAGGTCCTGGGGTTTAGGACTTCAACATACGAATTTGGAGTTGCCAAACTCAGCCCATAACAACCACCAAGAGCTCAGCTGAGGTCCAAGCCGCCAGCCAGCAACAACTGCAGCCTGTGAGTGAGGGGTTAGGGTGTTTCCAGACAGAACCCTGGCCCTGGGATTGGGCCACCACCCGCAGACTCACACACTGAGAATCACTCTGCCCATGTCAATCCCCGACCCACAGAATCTGTGAGCTCAAGATACGTGTTTTATACCCACTGAGTACTGGGGTCCCAACAGCTTGTACCTCAGCAGTAGCAACTGAAATATACTTGGGGAGGTGGTCACGTAACATCTCAATCTTTACAGCCATCAAGCACACTTTTTATGGTGGGGAAACTGCTAAGCGATGACGAGTGATTTGGACCCAGGCGGCGGACTCCTCCATGGTGGGTCTGGGATGACCACAGAAACTCAACTCAGTGCCGGTGACCATGGTGATTCTCCCAGGCCAGTCCTGGTCTTCCCTGGATTTGTCGTCTGAGCGTCCCTGCCCTACACACCCAGCCAGCTCAGAGGACACCCAGTGAGGACACCCAGTGAGGACGTGTCCTGTGGCGGTTCAGAGCGTGCATGGCACACACTTCAGCAGCAGCCGCAGCCCCCAGAACAGCCCTGCCTCAGCATCTGCAAGGCTTCCACATAGGTCACTTGCTCTCCAGAGCTGCACACACATGGGGGGGAGAGGGGGGTGGCCCAGGGAGCCCTGAGTGCAGACGGCCAAGGACACTCTCAGGGGCCAGGGATGCCCACTCCGCAGGCCCCCAAAGAGTCCTGTGTTGTCTCCTGACCTTGTTTTCTGACCACGTAGGCTATCTACAAGGCTTATTTGTCAAAGGGAACAGGCTTTCATTCCAAGGGCTGGTTTCTACTGACATGAGTGGGCAGCAAGGCACAAGGGGAAATCCAGCTGAGGTTTATTTTTAACCACACTAGCCTATTGGCATTTTTTAGAGAAATGGGTCAAGCATTCTTCCCCTTTCTTCTCTCCTGCTCAAAAACATCTGGAGGATACACTACGTCTATTCAGGTGCTCCCTCTTGGGCGGAAAAGTCTTAATTTTTACCTATTGCAATGGCAAAACTGAGCTAGACCCACGGTGCCCCATCTCCATTTGCTCGCTGGCTGGTGTCTTCTTCCCGACAGGAATAGCAGCCGCGGGCAGCTGCTGTGCATTTTAAGTGCCTCCGTTGGGGCACTCACTACTTCTGCTCCACCAACTGCGGGAGTGACGTCAGTTCAGCGGGAGGGGCTGTGCTCTCCCAGCCCCTCGGTGGCCTTGCCCACTGCCATTCTTCCCCTTACTCTGCAGGCACAGTAGAAATTCTCCTTCCATCTTACACTCATGTGTTCCATCCTGTTGGTGGTTTCAGAGCATCCAGTCCAAGTCTGACCTACATCACAGAGTGAGACAGCCACCAGCTCACATGGGACTGAGACTAAGTGATTTTGCTGGCTTCCCTGATGCCAAGGGAGATATATCACAATGATTAATAATTTATTTCCTAGATAAAAGCTTTTGCTGTTGTCTTTGTTCTACAGGGGAGTCCAAGCTTTTATTGTCCCAGGTTCAAGCACTAACTGGGGAGGGGGGGTGTTTGCTGAGAACTTGGATAAAAACCCACAGTAAAAGATTCATGGTCACCCTTCTCTCTGTCTGCCCCCAGAAAGGAGCAGTGGAGGCAGTGACTGAGGCTACACCAAATCACGTTAGAGGGGAATGTGATCTCTGTTTTCAGAATTCCTGCCTACTCTACCCATACTGGGGGTGGCTCTGGCTTGGGAATGCCTGCTTTGTTTCATTACCCTGAGAGGGTATTTTAAACTATTTTTCTCTTTTTCTACTCTGATATGTTTTTCCCAATGTTTCACTTCTTCTGTCACCTCCCTTAAGCCAGTTTCCCTTAAATAATCAGGCAAATTAGATCCCGAGCTGTTTTTCCAAAGTGTGGGTCACTGGAGAATCAGGTAACAGAGTAAGCATATAGCTCTCGTCACCAGCTTCTGGATCAGAGAGCTGGACTAGAGCTGAGATGTTGCACAATCCTGCTCCCCATTTTTAAGTGGGCTTTGGCTCAGGAATACAAATAAGGATGAATTAAATAGAGTGAACCAAGCTTTTACTCTTGGAGAAACTCTAGAACAGATCAAGAAAATGAGAAGAGAAAGGATATTTTCACTTTGTAAATTTTTATCTGTATCCTTTGAGGCTTGTCGAATGGGGTTTCTCAGTAAGTTGCACAATATGGGAGACGTACACTGTTTAGCATTTAGATAACATGTGAACAGAGGTGTGCAGTGCTTTGCAGACCTTCGCCCCTGTGTGTGCTCTACATTCTGGAAAGGTGGTGCCCAGACAGGCCTTCTGAAAATGCAGAGAATGAAGACCTGAGATGTTCTATGCAGCTGTATACAACATGCTTAGCTAGTTGGAAGCCGGGATTGATTTTAAGTAATCTGATTCTCAGGTCACAGGTCCTTGTCAAACTACAGCTTAGAAAAATAGTATACTGATTTTCTGAGTCAAAAAAAGTTATGTCAATATAGAATTAGTCACATACTTGTAACATCTTCAAAAATGGAAAGAAACACATTTTGGTGTCGGTACATCAAATGTACGTGTGGTCTCTTTATCAACTGCTCCTCTTCTGACCACTATCAGAGAAACACATCTAGTATTGTCAAATTATAGCTTGAGAAACTACTGTGTTATATAAACAACACATTGTGTATCAACACGTTTTTGTCAAACCCTAGAGTCTCTGTGCCCTTTAATAGCTGTTCACACAACCTTACAAGGCAGAGTTCAAATGCTGGCTTGACCTTGTCCTAATTATGTTACCTCGGGCAAACTGCTTCACCTCTGTGCTCCAGTGTCTTCGCCCCTAAATTAGAAAAATAATATGGTGTGCCTCAAGAAATTAAAGTGAGGAATAAATCAGGTAACGCATGTGTAGTGCTAAGAACCTAGGTAGGTTCGGCACTAGGTAGCACCATACACCTGCTTGCTGTTATCATCACTATTTAATAGGTGAAGAATCTGAGAATCACTCCAAAGTCCATTTCAGTTCTGTCACAGAGAGGCTATGTGATCTGGTCATGGTCACACAGCCACTTAGTGACAGAGGCTGTTCGAGAGTACAACACTCTTTTTCCCAGTCCTGCCTTCTTTCCATCATGCTTGTCGATTCTGTGGGCAAATTTTGTTGCAGCTGCATTCAAAGGAGATGCAGAATCTCCTGACGTGGCACACGCCCAGGGATGAGCCACAGTTGCCTGGCACACTGCAGTCACCTCCTCCTTGTGCTTCTTCAAACACTCCAGGCTGCTCCCCAGAGCCTTTGCAGGGGTTCTGTCTGCCTGGAACCTTCTTCCCACAAATCTGCCCAGCGCCCTCCTTCCTCTCGTCACCTCCCCAGCCGGTGCCCCACCCCTTCCCTGCTTTTGTCTCCCTCCACTGTGCACACCACCTTCTAAAAGGCTACTCACTTGCTTTGTTGTTAATCTCCCCAAGCAAGGTAAGCTCCAAAGGGCAGAGATTGGTGTTTGTTTTGTTCCCGCTAACAATACAAATTACAGTAGTAGTCAATAAAGTTTTGTTGAATGAATAAATAAATGAAGGAAGGAAGGAATGAAAAGTGAAATTGGTTATAGCCAGAAAAAAGTTAGAAAAAACAATATGCCATTGGCATGGAGGACAGAATAGACTCTAAAAGGGAAATGAAGGGCCTGATTCCTCTTCACATTTATGGGAAGGCAGTTTATATACAAATGAACTATAGTCCTTAGGGGGCCAGGAATTGCCTGAGGTGAGAGGCCTACCTGCTGGTCTGAGAAAGAGGAAAAGTGTAAGACTCACATGAAACCCAGAGGGAGCGGGACACTGGGGCACCCAAAGGGAATCCAAAAACTTTCAAAAAAGCCCCTAAATGAAGGTAAATGAAACCAAGGAGACATAACTTAAGTAATAATAAACGATGTTTCTCAGGGGAATAGAGAGGTCCTGGATCCAGAAGGGTGTTCTCTCTCTACACTTGGTGTTTTTCCTTCTCCCTGTTAGCCTGCCTTTCCAACCAAATCAATCCATGTTATAAATAAAATGTCCATCACACAACTCCCAGTTTGACACAGCAGGCCTAGACACACTATATCACAGGGGACGGATTCACTCAATCCTATTTCCAAATTTCTAGGTCAGAAAATTTGATTGGCTCACACTGAGTTCAGAACAACACAACAGAGGCCATCTCTGAGGATTTACTGGTGGGGGGGAATGGGCGGTTTAAGGGCCAGGCAGGCTCCCCCAAAACATGCACATCAGAAGGCCTAGACAGGAATATGCCTAACATCATTAGCCACCGTGAACAAACTGATGGCCTTTTAAGGTAGAAAGTATAGATGGCATCCCATGCAGCAGGCATGTGGCTTGGGATGATGCAGATGGTGGGGTGCTGGCAGAGGAATCAACGTCACATTACAGCAATGGGCAAAAAGGGGTTATATACAATTTGTTCTACTTAAGATTTTGTGCTTGAAAGGAGTGGTCTGGTAGCTTAGAGGCTCCCAAGTGTGCCGATTACCAAGCAATGGGCAGTATTTATAATCTGAGACCTTCAGGGCAGTAATAATTAGCACGAAGATTACAACAGGCACCATATGAAGAGAACCTAGCCCAATTACGTAATTTATTTCCCTTTAATGAGAACCCCCACTCATCAGGCAAGCTCTGTAAACAGAGAACTTTGTGAACTCAAAGTGTAAGTAGAGGGGAGATCCTAGTTGAAGGGGAGGCAGAGGGGTCATGGGAGGGTTTACTTCAACCCAATTAAACACATATTTATTGATAACTGACTGCCCTCTAGGAAATCCTGGCTATGAAGAGCACCACTGTATAAAGGGAAGCCTCATGGACTCAGGGTTCACAGCCCAGTTCTGCCACTTCTACTCACGAACTGTGGGCAATTACCTACCTCTCTGCCCCACAGCACCCTCATCTGTAAAATGTTAACAACAGTATTGCCAGAAAGGGTAAGGATTAATATAAATACGGTAACTAGGGAAGTCTCCAGCTTATAGCAGTGCTATATAATTATTAGATATTGTTATCATTGTTACAACTACTGAGAAGTCTCTGAAAAATGGTGAAATCAAGCCCTTGAAAGGCCATCTCCTTATCACCTTCGTGATTTTTAATTTTTGCCATTTCTGTACTAGTGCAATAATTTATTCAACTCTTTCTTTATAAATTTATTTATTTATTTTTAGCTGCTTTGGGTCTTCATTGCTGTATGCAGGCTTTCCCTAGTTGCGGCGAGCTGGGGCTGCTCTTTCGTTGTGGGCACAGGCTTCTCACTATGGTGGCTTCTCTTGTTGCAGAGCACGGGCTCCAGGCGCGCGGGCTTCAGTAATTGTGGCACATGAGCTCGGTAGCTGTGGCACACGGGCTTAGCTCCTCCAAGGCATGTGGGATCTTCCCGGACCAGGGCTCAAACCCATGTCCCCTGCATTAGCAGGCAGATTCTTAGCCACTGAGCCACCAGGGAAGCCCTATTCAACTCTTTAAATGACATGACTGGTATGTTATTTATTCAGTTATTTATGTTACTTTATTATATCCATTAAAAGTGAACACATAAACATTGAAATGAAGATATGCATTTGTGTTCCATTAAATTTGCCTCATCTACCATGTCTGTGTGTATGTGGAACAAATGATTGCTATCCCAAAGCATTATCAAGCTTTCAGAGGTCCTCAATGACTACTGAATTTATTCCTGATGCTTTGGCCTGAAAACTGCAGCTTTCAATGTCTGACTCAGATTTACCTTTCAGCATCATCTCCAATTAATCCTGTATCAAACTCCTACAATTCAGTTAAACTGAAAAACAGGCCACATATCTATCTCTGGGGTCATGTTATGCTGTTCCCTGTACTGCAGTTCCCTCCCCCAAAGTTTGTCTGCACTCAGAAAAATTCCTGGAAATTGATTTAACTGATTTACATAAAAAATTTCAGAAATGAACATTTCTAATTGACTTTTAACGGGTAATTTCTTTTAAGTCTGAATCTAGAAGCTTATTCACCTTTTCTCCTTGTCAATAAGTTAGTCACCTACAGCAAATTACAGTAATACAATTACTTAAATATACTACAGAACAAGTACAAAGAAATATTATGAAAACTTTATACCCATACATTCAAGAATTTAGGTGAAATGGACAAATTCTTGAAAAACACAAGTTATTTAACAAAATGATTCAAGAAGAAACAGAAAATATGACTAGCTACATATCCACTAAGGAAATCGGATTTGTGATTAAAAATTTTCCACAAAGAATACTCTAAGCTCAGATGATTTACTAGTGAGTGCCATGAAAATTGAGAAAAAATTATACCAATTCCATGCAAACTCTTTAAAACATTTTTGTAAAGGGGATTATATCCCAATCAATCTTATGAATCCAGTAGTATCTTGACACAAAACCAGATAATAATAAGAAAAGATGAGAAAACCATAGATCAATATTCCTCATGAACATACCTGCAAACATCTTCATAAAATACTTGCAAATCAAATCCATCAATATGTAAAAAGGACAATACATCATGACCGACTGGGATTAATCCCAAGAATGCAAGATTGGTTCATCAATCAAAACTCAGTCAATGTAACTCACCATATTGACAGAATAAAAGATAAACATCATATGATCAGCTCAACAGATGCAGAAAAAACATTTGACAAAATTTAACACCCATTTATAATAAATACAATCAACAAACTAGGAACAAAATGCAACTTCCTTAATATGATCAAAGACATCTATGAAAAACCAACAGCTAACATCATATTTACTGTCAAAATGGAATTATTTCCCCATATGATCAAGAACAAGTCAAGGAAAACTGCTCTCAGCCTTTCTACTCAACATTTTATTGGCAGTCTTAACCTGTGCAAAGAGAAAATAAAATAAATAAAAGGTAAACAGATTGGGTAGGAAGAAGCACAACTCTAAATCACAGATAATATATCTGTTTACAGAAATAACACTAGGAATTCCTTTAAAACCATTCTCAGATTAATAAATAATTTTACAAGGTCACAGGATAAAAAAGTAATATTCACAAATTACTTATAATTCTGTATGCTAGCACCAAACAACTGGAATAAATCTGTTTTAATGCCATTGACAATAATATCCAAAAAGTGAAATATTTAAGGATCATTTAAGAAAAACGTGTAAGAACTCTACACTGAAAACTACAAAACATCACTATAAAAAGTAAAGGTGAAAAAAAAAAATAAAGGTGACAAATAAATAAAGAGCTATGTCAGGTTCACAGATCAAAAGACTCAGTATTTCACAGATGTGCATTCTCCTCCAAATTGATCTATAAATTGAATGCAATTCCAGTCAAATTCCCACCAGGATTTTTTGTAGAAAGGGGCAGGTTTAATCTAAAATTTATATGGAAAAAAAAAGATCATGGAAGAGCCAAAACAATTTGAAAAAAGAAAAACAAAATTTGAGGACTTAACCTGAGTGATTTGAAGACTTACTATCAAGCTGCAATAACCAAGGGAAAGTGACAATGATCTAAAGATAGAACTTTGGGTAATGAAACAGAATAGAGAGATTAAAAATAGACACATATATATGTGGCTGTTGGGTTTTTGACAAAAGTGCTAAATTAATTCAAAGGGGAAAGATGGTGTTCTCAACAACTTGTGCTGGAATAACTATATAATCAAATGTGGAATAGAACAACTCAATTCTTACCTCACAATATTCACAAATGAACCACAGGACTAAACATAAAATCATTAAACCTCAAAAATCAAACATAGGAGAAAATCGTTGTTCTGACTCCATCTGACTCAATAGTAGGCAAAAGATTATCATGGGTAGAATACAAGAGAATAAATCATAAAATTTTAAAGTTGATAAGTTGGACTTCATCAAACTTTAAAATCTCTGCATATTTAAGACAATGAAATCACAAGGACAGATTGGGAGAGAATATTTATAATACAGATATCTGACTTACAGAAAAGGCAAGAGATAGGACCAAACACTTCAACCCAAGAAGACATAGGATGGTGAGAACCATGTGAAGATGCTCCACACTGTCAGTCATTAGACAAAGGCAAACTTAAACCACAACGAGACACCACTCACCTACTAAAGCATCTATCAAATGAACAAACACGCAAAATCCTGATGATTTTGTGCAGGTGGGGATGTGGAGCACCTGGAACTCGCACACATTTGGAATGCAAATGGTGCACAGCCACTTTGGAAAACAGTTTGGAATTCTCTTATAAAACTAAACATAGGCTTATATTAAGTTAAACATATACTTATTCAAATACAACAGACCCAAAATGGAAACCACCAAAATATCTATCAACTTGTGAATGCATGAACAAATTGATACATATCTATATAGTGGGATACAAGTCATTAACTGAAACAAAGAACTACTGATAACATTCAATAACATGGATGGACCCCAAGAGATGTAAATAAATGAAAGAATCCAGACACAAAAGACCACACCCAATGTATGACTTAATCATAGGAAATTCTAGCTGAAGCCAAACTCATATAAAATGACAGACAGCAGATGGGCGGTTGCCAGGAATCAGGAGGCGCAGAGGATGGATGAACTGCAGAGGAGCACAGGGCACCCTGAGGTACAATGGTAATAGCCTAGATCCTGATAGGGCTGGAATCCTAAAATTTTATTGTACATAAACTACACCCCACTAAAACTGACTTTAAAATATCAGAGCAGGTCTGAGAGCTCTTAGGAGCAGAGAATTCTCATTCCTAGGGCAGGCACTCCCTGGGTGTTATACGTATGTTAAAGCACCACTGCTCACAGCAGGACAAATCAGTGGTATTATTATAGCCATACCATAGAGAAGCAAACTAGGCACAGAGAGAACAGAGTTTGTCCAGGGCCACTGGGCCAGGACTCAGAGATTTTCGTTTGCTGGGTTTTGACTCCAGCGCTCCCCAGAGCTTAACAGGGGTGATTTTCTGCTGGTGTTTACAAAAGCACAGAAGAAGACGCTCAGGTGGGATGTCATCCCCAGGTTTCTGTAAGAACATTAATGTGTGTGTTATGTGTATATGCACTTCTATGTATATATTATGGAAATATATATGCTATTATTTCACTGAGTCAAGCCACTAACGCTCAAGCCAGGTAGAGAATTCTGTGAAGTAAATCAATACCTCTGACCACTCGACTTGGTAGCTGGACTTTTTGGATCTCCTTAATTTGAGGTATACCTCTAGCTGCATAGCCAGTACTGGCTGGTTCAGCAAGACAAACAGTTCTTGAATCAGAGATACAGAATCCGAGAACTTATATACTCCTAGGGATGAAGTATAACCCTGTACTTTGCGTTTTTGAAAACATGACTCCTTGACAAAACTGCCTTCCACAGTCACCCAGGAAGTTCACCTCAGCCATTCTGACCATAAACAACTGTCAGTATGAGGAATCTGGCAAAACGGCTAATAAAACACATAATCTAGATGACTGATAAGTAATTCTTATTAAAGTTATATTTTCTGAATTTTTAATTAAATTTTTTTTCAAAAATATGCCCAAGTTGAATATATAGTACAATGAACCTGCATAGGCCTATTTCCCAAATTCATCACTGCCCCCAATATGGCCATACTTATTTAATCTACCTCATTTTTTTCCTTTTCTTTCTTTTTTGATGCATTTTAAAGCAAATCAGAGACATCATCATTTAATTCCTACACACTTTAGTATGCATCTCTTAAAAAGAAGGCTATTTAACATAAACATAATGCTATTTTTACACCTAACAAAATTAACAATAATTCCTTGGTAAGATCTAATACAGAATCCATACTCCAATTTCAAAACTGGTTTCAATAACGTATCTTTAAGAGTTTTCTTTTTTTTTAAACCAAGGTCCAGTTAACATCCACACAGTAACAGGCTGACATGGTTTTCTGGTGCATCCTTAGACCAGCCCCTCCTTCTCCCCCTTCTTTTCATGGCCCTAACATGTTGAAGGAACCAGGTGAGTTGCCCCAGAAAAGCCCCACATTCTAGATCTGTCTGTCTGTCTCCTCATGGTGGACTTTAACTGTCCCTTGACCCCATATTCCTGTAAGCTGGAAGTCACTCAGAGGCCTTACTTAGATTCAGGTTCACTGTCTTATCCAGAATATTTTGTACCTGGTGCTGCATGCTTTGTGGTGACCTCATCAGGTGTAGGGCCTGACTGTCCTCAACCTGTCATTTAAATACTGAACTAGTTGGAAAACCTCTTAGCCAAACACTCACGCTCAGCGTGAGGAGCCGCACCACTGGGGGTTTAGGTCATAAGTGTCTCCTGTCAGCTCTCAGCAGGGCTGCCAGTCCTGGGAGGGGAGAATGCCCCACCATCCATCAAGACAAGGCCCCGTGTTTGGCCAAAGATTCATGTTACTTTACATGCTGCCTTTCATGATTTTTACACGGAGCTGTTCACCCAAGAAGGCATCATCCACTTACCCTAATGAGCAGGAGAAAAGACAAGCTGGATAATAATCATTTCTAATTGGATACAGATCTAACAGATTGATTCATTATTTCCACCCATGGCTGTCAATGTTCCACGTGGCGCCACTATTAAACTAATATCCTGACTGTCTGTACTGCTGTAGCTGTCAGATTAACTTAGTCCCTAATTGGCAGCCTCAGTCTCCTCCCCATGAAATCAGCTAGAGGGTTTGTAAGTGAATGTGTGCATAACCCTGCCCATCCCCTCCTCCATCCGGGAATCCCTTGCCATGGCCTCCTTCTACCCACACCCTGAGTTTGCATCCATGGACAACCCCCTGTCTCTCTGATCCCTGTAAAGGGCATGCTTTCAGGGTAGCCTCATCCATGCCACCAGTCAGAAGACAGCGCTCTGCCCTTATCATTCAGACTAAAGCGTTAGGGACTGACTGTTCTGTTTCCTTAACAGGGAAATAGAGAAGGCACAAACAAATGATATTAAGCAACCAATTTTCAGTCATCTATACGAAACACATTGTTGGAGGTGGGCGTGGTGGCAGGTCTGTCACCCACCCAATGGCCATCTTCCCTCCTCCTTTACTCATAAAGCAAGTGGTTTATTTGGCAGCAAAGTGCTCAACTCAAAGACTACATTCCCCACCTTCTTAGGGGTGGTGTTAGCCACAGTTTCTGGTTTGTCTGAGCTAGCAGCTTTTTCAGTCTGATGAGCTGTCACAGTTAACAGTAATATTTTACATGGCTCTTTCAAAAGTGCCCTTAGCTTAGACAAAGTGTGCAGTCACTAGGTAACTGTGACCCAAGAGATGTAAGAGGAAGTCATCTGGGGAGCAGCTCCTGGAAAGCTCATTAAAGGTGTCCCATTCAACTGGGATGTGCACCTTTGTGCACACCCCACCCTCCCCTTCTTCCTGCATCCTGCAGGAACATAGAAATGAGGGTTGGTACTCCAGCAGCCTTTTCAGACCATAGGGTGGCCTTGAGGATTATAAACTCCACGAACTATGTAGGGTAGAGCAGAAAGCTCGAAGCTGGGTCCTGATGAACCTGATGCTGCCAGCCAGTTCTAGGATAGTTATTCCTGAACTGCTGTCAGTTTTCTTTACCCTGCTGCTAACTCATGCTTCCTTCTACTTTAATGAGTAGACCAAGGTCAACTCTGGTGGCTTTCCAATGTGTCCACCAGTGCAGGTGCAGCTACACTCCCACGATTTCCCTTCCCTGTCTGTTTCTGGTTAGGGTGGGCCACCAGGGAAATTTCTATGTGGGATCTGGAGGGGAGGGAAGCAGCATCCAGTCTGTAGCTCCCACAGGTTGCCACTGATCTGCAGGCTCATCTCAATGGTATGGGACAGCGCCAGGTTAGCTGGGGTGTTATTTGCCACTGAGCCCTAACTCATAGGCCCAGCTTGCATTAAAGAGAAGTGTGTGGTTTTGATTTCGGTGGAACCAAATTTCAACCGATACACCGTTATCACCAGCTCTATGAATGGGTTGTAGCACATGATTTTGCGAGCCTCTATTTTCTCACACGTAAAATGAGAATAATAATATCTACTCTCCTGATAGGAGGGTTTTATGAGGTAACATATTTTAAAAAACAAAATGCAGCTCTTAGCAAAAAGTAGATAGACTAACATGAGCCTTTCTTTCTACCTCCTGGTTCCACTTCCTCCTTTCCTTTACTCTTTTCCAGATTTCTTTTTATTTTTCTCAACTTTTTATTTTGAAATGTTCAAACCTACAGAAAAACTGAGGAATCATGTAATGAATACCCATTCGTTAGATTCTCCAATAGCTATCATTTTTCTATACTTCCCCTCTCTCTCTTTCTTTCTCTCTCTCTCCCTCTCTCTCTTTTCCCCCTCTCTCCCTCTCTCTCTTTTCCCCTCTCTCTCCCCCTCTCTCTCTCTTCCCCTCTCTCTCTATATATATGGACAAAGTACTTATTTTCTGCTACAGAGATATTTCAGAATGTTATCCTAAATGCAACAGGCTTGTCTTACCTCACCACACATCACTTCCACACTTGTGCGATTTAACACTGACACGAGCCATACCTAGGGTCCATATTCCAGATCCCCCCATTACCCCAATCCTGGCCGGCACAGCTGTTTCCCCTCCATCCAGCACCCATCAAGGATCGCAGTCTCCCTCTATCCATTGTGTCTCTTTAAGGCAGAACAATCCCTGACTTTTTTCTTTCCTTCTCATCCCTCATGACATTGCTTTTTTTCAAAGAGTTCAAGCCAGTTGTTTTGTAGATGTCCTATGGTATGAATGTTTCTATTTTTTCATGAGTAAATTAATCTTAAACATTTTGGGGAGGAATACTCCATAGTGTTTTCGTTGAACTCATCACAGCTGAGGACATATAGCACTCTTAGTAACTTTGGATAAGAGTTTGTAGCACTTTTAGTAACTTTAGGATAAGATAACCTACGGTCACAGGGGCAGCTGTCCATTCCTGTGTCCTAAGGGATCTTTGCTCCATCATTAGCAAGGAACGAGGGTGGTGACAGTTGGAGACCATGTAAATATTGTTTCACAACTGCCCTTTCACCCAGCTTTTAGCATCCATGATGGTCACTGCCTGAATCATTATTATACCAGTGGCTGCAAAATATTTTCCCAGGTTCTTGATTCTGCTTTAACTCAAACATCAAACATTCCCCACTTGCATCCTTGCCTCTCTCTCTGACATCCTCAACCTCTTGTTTTCTTCTGACAGGTTTGTTTCTGACATCTTGAATCCACCATGGCTGCTTCCATCCACAGCTAGAACCTGATACCTTACGCTGTTGTCCTTCTTCCCCCTCACCATCTGATACCTTGGAGGAGCAGCCCCTGTGTGCTGTGCCTCCCTCCTCTCAGCCACAGCACAGGCACACATCCATTTTCCTGCGGCCTGTCTGCTGCACCCTCCACACTGGGGAAGCACTCTGAGCTCCTGGAGCACAGGACAGCCTTCTCAGACTGACTTTTTCTTTCTACTCGATGTGGTTTAAATTTTCTATAATGAGAAGGAATTTTTTTAGTTGGTAAAATTATGTATATATTTCTTTTCTAGCAACTCATTTTAACTTGTTTTCTCAACTTCCTTCTTTTTTTGAAGTGTCTTCAGCATTCAGAAATTTCGCTCAACTCTTCAGTCTTAACGTCTCCCTGTTTCCAGTAGTTATGAAACTGCTCTGCATGAATTCCCTTTGTCTCTTCGTCTTCTTCTGCATCTTCTTCTTACTGAGGTTGTGTCCTTTACCTTTTTACATTTCAATACTTGAGGTTAATCGCCTCCTTCCTTCAGAAACACTCATTTCTCTCTCTAGTCTCTGCCTGCAGGAGACCCGTCTGGTCTCAGGGCCACAACTTGTGCTCAACAGGTCAAACAGTTCTATGGACAGGGCTCCTTCGACCAGCACTGTGGCCTCCTTTTGGTGGGTTGTTTGGATTCGTTCAAGTCTGCCACAGTTTTCATCCCTCCCTGCCATCCTGCACCTGCAGGCTTCGCAGACCTTAGGTGCCTGCCTGGCCCCATCGACTCGGGGGGACCAGGCAGCAGCCAGGCAACAGCACAGCCAGCGGGAAAAGTGCTTTGCCAAAATCACGAGCCTGCACGACAAAGACCTAACTGGCTGGTGAGGAAAGCTTCCCGGAGGCCGTGAGTACTGAGATGTGAAGAGCAGTTACCCAGGTGAGGAAGGGAAATGCTTTCTCACCACGAACAGTGGGATGGTGGGGAAGATAAGCGAGTTGATGGGCAGGAACCTAGGCTGTGAGGAAGGCAGTGGTAGAGAGCAGTGGAAGCCTGTAACGGCTTTACCTGGGGGAGACACATCATCAGATGGTGCAGAAGTCATTTAGGTAGCAGAGTGCAGAATGGCTGCAGGGAGGGTAAGACTGGAGGCAGAGAGACCACTTCTGCGTTTGTTATAGTAATAATCCAGGGAGAAAGGACGAGGCTTTGAGCTAGAGAGAGGGCACTGGGCATGGAAAGGTCAAGTTGGGTCTAGGATGAATAGTAACCATTTGGCAAGCTCATCCAGTCTCCGGACTTCACATATGCAGATGGGTCCCAATTCTACTCAATGACCTTGGCCTCTCTTGAGAGATTCAGGCCTAACTTTCCAGAAGCATCCCAAACACAATTTACCTGAAATTAAACTATTATAGCCCTGTTGGACCCTGGACGACTGCTTGGCATCCTGATTTGTGCTAATATAGCCAAAATCCTCTTGGTTCTCCAGGCTCTATGACAAGGTTATGGCAGGACTAGTTACACAGAACAACCCAAAGGATTTTGCCAGAATCAGGACAGTTTCACTGGCCGAGGGCAGCTAGTTATAGGCAACTAGAGGGGTCATGACCTCATCAAAGTGACTGACTTCTATGCCTCCTTCTCACCTGGTTCCAGTGAGGGGTTGTGCCATGTAAATCCCTCCTTCTTCCACTACATCGTCCCTTTCAACTTCACCACTTCCTCCTGGATTAGGGCTCCGTTATCTCACTTCTTAACCTTTCACATCATCTCCTAAGAATCTTTCCTCTTCAGCCCTGTTTAGTCGCTCATGTAACACAGATTGAGTAGCTACTGTGTGCCTGGCCCTCTGCGGTCAGACAAGCACATCTCTGCCCGCACCAGTCCCTCTGCACTTGGAGGCCACTGGGATGTTAACAGTAATAATCCCTGTGGATGAGTCCAGGTGGGTTTTGGCAGTCTCACTTACAGATGAAGGGACTAAGAACTCAAAATCACTAAGGGATGCCCTGGTCACACAGAGAGTATGGTCGCACAGAATGCAGATCCAGGGGCTTTATGATTTCAGGTCACATGTGCTTCTTCCATGGCTAATGACCAGCACTGCCATCACCACCTTGCTGTATAAGACAGACTCACAGTACTCTGCTCTGCAGGTGTTCCAGAACTCCCACTGACCTACAGCAGGTCCCAACTTCTCACTTTGATGGTGAGTGAAGTCCTCCAGAACAATCCCCCTCCTCACAGACATGCAGGGATGTGTGGGCTCATCCAGAAAGTTTGCCTTTCCTAAGTGTGATTCTCATCCCTGCACTTTTGCTGAGGTGCTTTTCTCTGCCTGGGATGCACTCGGAGTCCCTTCTCTGTCTGTCTAATCCTACTCCTCCTTCACAGGTCAGTTAAATCCTTTCTCCTCCATGAGGCATCCACTCCTTGGCCTCCCTCCCTCGCTGAAGCAATCTTATCTGCTCCAGTGACTGCACTGTCCCCGAGCTCCTTCTTACCTCTGGCCATGTCTGGTCCTTACTTAGTGTGGTGGACATGTAGGTGTGCCCCCAGATTCCCCTTCCAGGAAAGAGTGGGGTCAGCAGGCAGCCCCCAGCTGGCCATTTCATCCCAATGCAGGACACGTGGCAGTTTGGGTCCTTGCTTCACAGGTGCCGAGACCTCACACACACTGCGCTCCAGATGCCGTCTCAGTGTTGGCTTCCAGAGAACCCAATGTGGGATGGTCGTGAACATTCACGTGGAATCCTGGGCAGGCATGCAATGCTTAAACAGCTCCTCACATGCAGCACATTCCTACATGTGCTCAAAACTATATCTGAATGATGAATGAGGCCCAAGATAGACCTGTCCTCTACGAAATTCTATTCTTTAGTGAATATATTAGTGCTCTGCACTGAATGTTTGCATCCCCCACCTCAGAATTCACAGGTTGAATCCTACCCCCAAAGTGACAGTGTTAGGAAGTGGGGGCCTTTAGGAGGCGATGAGGTCATGAGGGTGGAGCCCTCATGATGGCATTAGTGTCCTTACAGAAGACATTCCAGACAGCTCCCTCACCCCTTCTGCCATGTGAGGACACAGTGAGAAGACACCGTCTGTGAACCAGAAAGCAGGTCCTCAACAGACATCAAATCTACCTGTGTCTTGATCTTCGACTTCCAGCCTCAAGAACTGTGAGAAATGAATGTCTGTTGTTTATAAGCCACCAAAGTAAAACAAGTACTTTGTTGTGGCTGCCTGAAAGGACCAGGACAATAAGCAAATACAAATAATAATTTGTGATTAGCTATTCAATGCCCCACCTTACAGATTCAGCTCTATTTGAGTGTACACAAATATGAAACATCATAAAATATCTTCAAGTATCAACCATATGTGCACACTTAGTTAAAAATTAAAATAATATTGAGTGCCCTCTTTTTCGCACCCCAAAAAGTACATCCCTGCCCTCCTGTCACAGTCTACCCTTTCAGAATTGTTACTTGGGGTTAACTGGAACTGTTAGTACTTCAAGGACTAAATTCGGGAAGCCAATGGGGATTTATCAACAGGCAGAGTTTACAGACAACTGAGTGGTTTCTGTGATTGTGTTAACAGCTCTCAGGCTACGAACATAGCTCTCAATTTGTTTGCCAAGAATTCTAAGTTAGCTCAGAAGTCTGTATGACTGTCACCATCAATGGCAACTTTGCTGTAGCATGCTCCAGCCCATGTTAACATTTTAAAGCCATGAGAATGCTAAGTACTCAGCTGTCTGGTAACCTGGCTGCCTTCTGACACAATATCTGAACCAGAATTCAAATCTGTCTGAATTCACCTATCTACTAATGTCCCTGCAGCCTGTGCTCTGAAAGTCAAGGCTCATTCCTCCAGACTATCCCTGCCTCACACCATCAAAATCATGTCAAAATCATATCAGGGGCAGGAAAAGAATGTTCTCAAAAGCCACATTTAAATTTCCTGACTTTATTTTTAAAAATAGAAATATTATACCATCTCTAAACTTTTCTACAATAAACACAATGAATTTGGGCAGGTTTTAGCACAAGCAGGCTAGAAGTGCTTTTGCCTGGACCACTAATGAGTCTGCAGGCCGCTGACTCTCCCCGAGGAAACTGGACCCTGCCCGAGGAAATCGCTGTTCAGGGCTAGAGTGTGGAGGAGAGACGGGACCCCGCAGGGAAAAAGAGAGAATTAAAGAGTGCCCTGTCAATGGTAAATGTCAAGCATACTAGTTCTGCAGTGCAGCAGGCTCTCATCTCTGAGAGGCTGGTGTGTCATTAAGAGACTGGGGTGCCAGCTGAGAACGGGCACTTTATAAGCTTGTGTCCCCATTGCCACTACCCCAGCGTCACGCTGCTGGGTCTAAACAAAGTGATGGGGTGAATCACAGTAGGAGAAACAATAGTGAGTTAAGACGAAAAAGATCCAGATAAACACTGCCTACCTCCCCACTGCCCAGTGTTTCACTTTCCCTTCCCTTCTTGGCTCCAAGTTGTAACGTGGGACTCGGCCCCACACTTTCACAGCAGCATCCACAGTGACCTGCTGAGTCGCAGTGGCCGCAGGCAGCTATGCTCTGGGTTTTGCCTGCACCATCCAGTCTACAGGGAGTAGAGTCAAGCAGGGAAGCATTTTGATCTTTCCATTTCTTTCATTTGCTAGAGGGGCAGGGAAAATAAAAGGAAAAGTGTACCTTGGAGCACAAGGCACTGTCACAGGGAACAGGAAACTAAGAAACCCTCAGGGTCACAAGGCAGGTGGGACTGCAGACTTCCTCTGGGACGTGCAGGGCCGACATGCTCAAAGACACATCGATCCTTGGTGGCCTGTCTCACCGGCAAGGAGGTCATGGTCTGCATATTAACACACAGCCCCAGACACTGTGGCCGACAGAATGGACAGCAGCATTTGGGTCCAAGAACCCTGAGAGCAAGTGTTAACTTCCAGTTTAGATGAAGAAAGCTATACAGAATGCAAAATGGTACAGCCACTCTGGAAGTCTGGTGTCTCACCATATTTACCATATGATCCAGCAATTGCACTCCCTGGTATAAGCTGAAAACTTATGGCCACATAAAAACCTGCACGGGAATGTTTACAGCAGCTTTATTCATAATTGCCCAAACTTGGAAGCAACCACGATATCCTTCATAGGTGAACGGATAAATAAACTGTGGTCCATCCAGGCAACGGAATATTATTCAATACTAAAAAGAAATGAGCTATCGAGCCATGAAAAGACATGGAGGAACTTTAAATGCATGTTACTAAGTGAAGGAAGCCCATCTCAAAAAGCTACATACTGTATGATTCCAACTCTACAACATTCTGGAAAAGAAAAATTATGGAGGTAATAAAAAGATCAGTGCTTGGGGGGTAGGAAGGGATGAATAAGTGGAGCACAGAGGATTTTTATAGTATGATATTCTAATGGGTACATGCCATTATACATCTGTCCAAACCCATACTGAATGTATACACCAAAAGTGGACCCTGATGTAAACTGTGGAGTTTGAGTGATGATGATGTGTCAATGTGGGTTCATCAATTGTAATCAATGTACCATCTAGTGGGGGATGTTGATAGTGGGGGGAGCCTGTGCGGGGTGGAGGGATACATTGGGAAATATCTGTACCTGCCCCTCAATTTTGCTGTGAATCTAAAACTGCTCTAAAAAATAAAGTCCTAAGAAAAACAAAAAAGGCTACATTAGACCCAACTGTACCAAGCAAAGAGTTTAGGACTGATACCGAATTCCACCTATTCCCAAGAGACTAAAATATATTACATTTGAAACCAAAATTTGTAATTAGACTGCTTTTCACAGGTTAACAAGAATGTTCCAATATATTAGCAAAATTAAAGAAAACATTTTTTTGCATTTCTTTTTGAGAAAAACATATTGTTGTATTAAAATCATACCTTGATTTAATTTTAATATAGTTTAAACATCAAAAACAGAAGAAATGAAAGTCTTACTTAAGTGGATCCTTCTAATTTATAGAGAGTTTCACCCATGGCTCATATAGTACGTCTTCCTGGAAGATATGGTTTGTATGCGGTCATTTCTAACTTTAGGTGTAACTGCCAATGTTGGTGCCATGATTACATGTTTCGACAGAATGTCAATAACTCAAAATAATTCACTAGGCATATAACCAGATGTTTAGCTTACAGACCCAAATCACTCCCCCACAGACATTAATTGGTATTCCAATTAATGTCTGTGTGGTGATGTTAAACATACATTTGGGAACAACGACTTTCCCTGCAGAAACTCAAGGTATTCTCAGCATGGAATGATCTGACAACAGCAAGCTGGCATGAATTTAACCAGTTTTTCTTTGGACAACTGTTGGGTTGGCATTTCATATTTGTTTGTAACTGAAAATAAGAACAAATTCCTTTGGGCAAGTTTGTGTAAATTCAACTTAATCTGCAAGTTTATGGGAAAGAATGTTATACCAACCCCCAGTAATTGGCAATTAGGGGTGATATCTAAGCAGGGTTAGGATGGTGACACAGAAAACCTTATTTATTGGGTTGTTCACTTACATGTAGTCTGCAGTGTTTAGTTGTCGACTATGCTGGACTACCACTTAGTAGTGGCATCCTACTGCGTGTGTGTGTTTGTGTATCTGTGTATATTTGTACGTTGGGGTGAGTGGAGAATCAAGGACAAATACCACTAAAAAAATCTGTTAAGAAAAAGAAAATATAAGGAACTAGAGACACTATATTTAATGGAAGAAGTCATTCAGAAGGACCAGTTAAGAAGAAACTTTAGACAGTGTTTCTCTTAAAATGTGGTATTGGCAACACCTTCCCAGTATCAATTCAGGTACTGATTATAGTGCAGTTTCCGAGGCTCTAGGATGTCACAAACCATCATCTGAAGAATCTGGGCCCCAAAGGTGCACCATTCACTAGAAGCCATAGTGAGCTTTTCATGCAATTTCCTGGTTAAGAGTCTGCATTAGTCCATCCTGAGAATGATGTGAAGGGAAAGCTTGTGCTCAGGTGACATTTCCCACCTTCACCATGCTGCTTCACTCAAACCACCCAACTCTAGAAAGTCATTCACAAACTGTTTTCCGTAGCTCTCTGACGTCCCAAGATGGGGCCTCAGGGATTATCTGGGATTTAGTGGAGGAAGGGTACAGGTGGGGCGGAAGAAAGAGCTGGTTGGGCCCTGCCTGCCACCCCTGCCCCCAAACACACACACCAGGTTTTAATCATCATTAACTTCCCTTTTGTGTAGTTTATATATTACACTTTGAAAGAAAGAGTTGTATAGTTTTTGAAAAACATTTGAAACTGTTCTAACCTTTAGCAACTGTTTTCTCTCACACCTTGTCTCCATTTGTCATTGGGACAGAATGGGTTCCTTTCAGGTTACTTTAGGGGAAATTTTAATAATCTGATACATTTTATTCTTCTTCTTCCATTAAACTGAGCATACTCCTAGAGGTAAATATGGAAGAAGGCCAGCCTGAGTTTATTTGAAGCCTGAATGATAAGTTATTTAAATGAAATTCATGTCACTATTTTCAGACATGTATAGTAAATGTAACCAGTCTAAGCAAGGGAAGTATGATTTGAAGGAACTTGCTTATCCTAAAAATCACTGACCCACAGGAGAAAAATTAACAAAGATACAAACACACACACTTTTATTTAACTATATTAAATATTAAACTTAAGTTTAAAATTAAAGCATGTAATGTAAAATGTATTCTATATGTATGATAGATACTATATTTAATTCTGCTCCATATTATTCTACTTAAAAGCCATTTAGGAGGAAATGGTAGAAGAAATAGACTGAGGATGATTAAACTGATCATACTACTAGAGGTAATAGAGGTGGGGAAGGCAGGAGGAATAAAAAGAGAAAAGTGAAGGAAAATACAGGCTCCTGAAGTTTGGAGACGAATGTTATTTCAATATCCTGCTGTTTCCTTGGGCACTGGCATCAGAGCAATTTATCATCTGTTACCCTGGACCTTTAAACAGGCCCATTAATCACCATCTAACTAGGCCCCCTACTTCTTGTATCAGCTTTGGGAGGTTCTGCTCTGAGCGGTGTGCCTGGAATAGCCCCATCAGTAGGAAAACTATAATCTCAGAAGCTGCTTAGACGAAGAACTCTGTCACCTCATACACCAGGTAAGAATGAGCTGAGGTTAAATTCTGACACCTGGGGACAAAGAGATTCCTTATTCATGTTTTAAGAAAAGACAGAGCTTATTTCTACACAGCCTTTCAGTTCCTTCTAAGAGGTCATCTACAGCACTGTGTACTAGAAAACACTGTTCTATAAATAGGTGAAATATTTTACTGGTTTTGATTTTTTTAACTTATTTAGCAAATCCTTTGATTGCAGGTAATAGGTCAACTAAATTTAGCCTCAATCTCTGCTACTGCAAATTCTGAATTAATGTACTACGAATCTCATCTTTCACAATAGGGTAGGTGGCCACTATGGCTCATGCGTGGCCTGCAGTATTTGTGTGCACAGAACTCATCTTCCCTTGGACTTTTCTCTTGGTTAACAGAGGCTGATATTTGGGTACCTTTCTTTCTCCTTTTTGTGTTCATGGCTACACTACCTAGAAACAAAATCAAGAATGATATACATAGGCTGAAAATTAACTCTTCCAAAATGCCTTGCACAGATAAGACCATCGGAAATAATTGTGTCCTCCAATGCAGAGGGGAAAAAAGTTTGAAGAATTCTAGCAGGGTCCAGGAAAGAAGGGAAACACTAAAAATTAAACAAGTAGATAAAATATGATTAAATATGATTATCAATTTGAGTTAAACCTGGAAGGGGGAGATGGGACTGTGATTTCAAGAAACTAAAATGTTTTTAAATGATATGTGGTTAAAGATAGGAAGAGATTGCTGAATTCCAGGAAAAACAGAGTAAGTAATACAACTCACCCTTTCAAAGCCTTTAAATTAGGATTAAAAATATCAGACAGCGACCTGGATGACAGCAGGTTCCTCATGTCCCTTCCATTTTGCCATTTTTATTGTTCACCAATTGTGTACAATTCTTTCCAAGGAAATATGAGAAATTAATTGCTCCTTCCCAGGAGGTATGAGAAGTTAGTTGCCAAGACAGGGGTTTTGGTGACTACAAGGTAATTGAAATTACTGGAATTCAAATTCTGAAAGAGTTGCATGTCCTGAGTGTCATTAATGCCTCTGTGTTACACACTTGTTCAGGTGACTATCCAGGGATGAGTCAGACTCACAATGCTGTATGTGGTGGACATTTCTTGCTTTTACCTTTTTAGCATTCATCCTCCCTTCTTCTGGCAATCAGAACTACTCCTTCTTAATGTTCATGCCATGTGCTTTCGATGGAATGCATCCTACTCATTTCCAAGAGTAGGCATTCATCCCAGGCCTCATTCTGTGGGGCAAACAACCCAATCCATTCCAACTCAACTCAATCCTAGGGCCTTTGCTGGAATCCTTAGGAGACAGGCTCTCCCCCCTAGGGCTGCAAAATGCAAGTATGAACCTCCTGTAAGCCTTCTCTTTACTACCTGGGGATAGCCCACCTCAGCATTAATCTACACAGAAGAAATGCAAAGACTGATCAATTCCTGATGACATCACTTGAGCATCTGGATTTACTCATGGCTGAGTGGTGGAACTGTTCCCGCTCTTGGACTCTGTAGCTTCACAAATCAATGTATCTCTCACCCTGGTCTTTGTTTGGCTTTCATCCACTTTTGTCAGCTTGAAGTGTGGTCCATTCTTTACATCTGATATTCTTAATTAATAAGCTATATTTAAGAGAAATATTAGTAAATTTAAAGAATACATTAAAAAATACTAGCATGACTAAAGAGATCTGTAAATCAAGTCACTAGACAAATAGTTGAAGAAACTGGGGATCCTTGGTTTGGGAAAGAAAAAGTCAGAGTAGATATACTGCCCTCAATATTTTGAGGGATGTTACTCAGAAGATCTGAATTTGTGGGACCGCTTGAGGCATGCAGTGCCATCACCAGAGTTATTCAGGTGGGGCTTTGGTGACAAGCAGTGTTGCTACAAAAGAGATTCCTCCCCAGGGCAGCACTGAGGTCTAACTGACTCTAAGGTATTTTGAATGATGAGTCTATGACTCCATAATCTGAAAAGGGGATTTCTTTCTTATTCTACAATGCACCCTACAATCAACTAGGACGGCACATCAAGAAAACTCAAACTCACTCTGCAGAGGTCCTTGTGGGGTGGGAGGAGAGAGAGGCAAGTGAGAATAGACTGTATCTTGAACAGTTTTCTGGAATGCCACCACAGAGCTCCAAGATATATCTGAGAGTCATTTACATCCTACCCAACTTCTTCTTGGCTTAAAACCTTTCAAGCAGCTCCACATAGCTGTTGCACAGCAGTTATGTGCTAAAGCCATAGAGGACTCTTGTTGAGAATTCCAGAGAAGCATTAGCAGCTATGTATTTTATTTAAAATGAGGCAACATCACTGTCAGTGCCCACTGGAGAGATTACTTTTTTTTTTTTTGCGGTACGCGGGCCTCTCACTGTTGTGGCCTCTCCCGTTGTGGAGCACAGGCTCCGGACGCGCAGGCTCAGTGGCACAGCTCATGGGCCCAGCCGCTCCGCGGCATGTGGGATCTTCCCAGACCGGGTCACAAACCCGTGTCCCCTGCATCGGCAGGCAGACTCCCAACCACTGTGCCACCAGGGAAGCCCGAGTTTACTTTTTAAGAAGACAAACTTTTGGACCAACAGACTTTAACCCAGATTGGATAAAAGTCCCAAGAATCAGATGCTGTCATTGGCTATCAGCTCATGGGGGAGGCTAAAAAAATGTTGGCTGAGAGACTGACCAGTTATATCTGCAAAAATGTCAAAATATTTTAGTTATGAAAATATGATGGATTTTACTATTTAAGTGGGTGTTAGGACATCTGGAATTATTTTCATAAAAAGGAAAGATTACACAGCAAAACATTTATTTAATTGTTCCAGTTTCTGGTGTTTACTATTTAATTGGCTAGTGACTAAGATTTCAGACAGATATGACAAACACTGATTGTATTTTTTTTAAAACTAAATATTTAATATATGAGTTTTTAAAATAGTATGTAAGTGAATATAGATATAATAGAATCTGGTATTAGAAAGGAGCTTAAGTATCAATGAGTTGAGCTTTAGGCTCAACTGACATTCCCAAGGTCATATGACTAATAAGTGGTAACACAGTTTTAGGGCTAGTTTCCAACAAGATTAGCCTTTTTCTCATATACATAAAAATTCTTGAGCCTGTCTTCTTCATTTCTGTTTTGGCTGCTCTAATAATAATAGCAGATATGACTTTAAAACTCTGTATTAGTCTGCTCAGGCTGCTGTAACAGAAATATCACAGGCTGGGTGGTATAAGCAACAGAAATTAATTTTCTCACAGATCTGGGAGCTGGAAGTCCAAGATCAAGGTGCTGTGAGGCTTGGTTTCTGGTTAAGAGCCCTCTTCCTGGCTTGTAGATTACCACACCTCACTGTGTTTCATTTGGCCTTTCCTCTGTGCACATGTGGAGAAAGAGTGAGCTCTGGTGTCTCTTCCTCTACTTATAAGGACACCAGTTCTGTAAGATTAGCGTCCCACCCATATGACCTCATTTAACTTTTATTACCTCCTCACAGGCCCTATCTCCAAATACACTCGGAGTCAGAGCTTCAACATATGAATTTGGGGAGTCAATAACAAGCACTTATGTGTTCCAGCCACTGCTCTTGGTGTTTTTTATTTACTTATTTATACACTATTTAGTAAATTTGTGCACCTACTAATTGTATTATCACATTATGTATTATCTCCATATCAAAGGTGGGGAAACAGAGGCATAGCACATTTGAATAATTTGCTTGCAGTCACGTGGAGTCAAGTAGAGTAACTGAGGCAGGTGTGCAGTGATGGCAGTCTAGCTCTTGAGTCCATGTGTGTTCACCCTTCGACCATATAATCTCTCTTCACCCTTCTTTTATAACATGGCTACAAAACCAGATCCTCGCACTGGTTCATTTGTTACTGAAGTTTATTTGTCAGACTCCAGTGGTAGTCAGTTTCCTAAAACAGACCCCATTAGGTCGACATCCATCCATCAGTGGCCCCATTTCCCCTATACTGTAGGATCTACCGTAGGACAAAGTTCCCACTCCTTAACGCTGCACTGAATGCCTCCTCCATGATGCTGTTCCCAATTCCCCCTCCAGCCACACATCCCACCAGGTCTCCTGAACTTGAATCATTCTTTGAATGTGCCCCCACGTTGCTCCCCTCAATCTACAATGACCTCCTCTCCCTTCCTTTCCAGGAAAGAGGCTACACCTTCCTGGACAGATTTTCATCAAGACTCAGGGAACACAGACGACATTGTCCCTCTTGTCCCCACACCCTTCCCTCTATACCTGATCTTTATGTCTGCTGCATGTGTCATTCTTATCTGTTTACATGTTATTCATCAACCTTTCCCCAGCAGACAGTTTTCCTGGAGGGCAAAGGCTACGTGTGTGTTGTTTCCGAATGCACTTGACAGCCAGTATTTGTTGAATGAATAGTCACTCGAGTATTATGGTCTGTGTTGAATGCTTTTTTGGAGTTGACCTGAGGAAAGCCCATTGGAATTCAATTTTGTTGACATCTTCCCACCAGCCTGGAGTGGGAATAGATGCCATCTGCAGAGGACCTGAGTAAAATGCAGGTCACTGCTTCTTGGCATGTTGTTAACATATCACTAGAATGACTTAAACAGAACTCTAGTGAAGAATCTGCACGTTTTAAAAAATGACAAGTTACTCAGTTGTTCTAAAAATATGCTGTCTCCTTTATTAATGTTGCCTTCGGAATATATTTGTTCTGTTAATTATCTCATAATTAATTCAAATTCTGGAATAAATATATTACAGGTTTATAACACAGAAATAGTAATATTCAATTGCAGGATCACATTAAGGTATAGAAAACTGAAATCTGTACCTATAGCATGCAACTGATGAATCTCCCCTGTGCAGTATATCTTATTTGCCAATGATATTAATTTATAGCTAGGCAGTTCTTCAGAGCTTTCAAAGCATTCACACATATTTTTTATTTGATTATCATAGAAATTATATGAGATATTTGAGCAGAAGAGGAATTTTTCTTCCATTTTACCTCTAGAGAAGCTAGGATTTAAAGCCGTTTGTAGGTGCTGGAGCTAGAGCTAAAATCCAATCTTCCAGCCCCAATGCATTTTCATTTCCTCTACCCAATGCTGCCCTTAATCGTGTATAAGGATGGTAAAGCAAATGATAAAATTTCTCTTACTTTAGAAATATATTACATTCTTAAAGACAAAACTCATATATAGAAAAAGTGCTTGTGTTTAGGTTGATCAAAAATAAATGGGTACCTTGTTTAAAATGTGAAACAAAGTAACTTCCTTGCTCAGAAAACAGACACCTGAAAATTAGTTTTAATTAAATAAAGTCATTGGTGGAAATAAGAATCCTTAACTGTTTTACCCTAATTCAAAGAGGAACTAAAATGTTGGTCAACAATGCCTTCATTCATTCACCAAATTTTGGCATGCAGTGAACCACGGCACTTCACGGTAGCAGATGCTCCTGTTTCAAGTATTTCAATATCTGCCTATATACCAATGCACAACAATATGAAGTGAGGAGTCTGCAAGGCAAAACAAAAATAAGTTGACCATATAATTTGCAAACAGGGCCATGCTTGGTTCACACGCCCGATTTAAATAATTGTAAGGGAAGAAAATACATCTTTGGCAAAAGATAAAGCAGCATGTGTAATCAGGTGACATGCTGGGCAACAACTCCCTTCTTTGTCTATTTGTACCAACTTTTGCCTAAATATCTCACGAACTACCGGACCAAGAACTGTTAGAGCGCAGCAAACGTAGTAGCCCCAGCTAACTGCACAGTACCTGCACACATGAAGGCACAGGAGCACAGGCGTATTGGCTAAATCACATGCCTTCTGACTGAAATGAACAGTAACATAGAAATCCACAATGCATGTGCATCTTAGCAAAAAGAGAAAATAACATATGTGGAGCTAACTGCATGTCGAGGGCTACCAAAGATGCTTTAAAGTGCTGCTTTATTTCACTTCTAAACAACTCCACGAGGCTAGGATGAACCGTGACGTGTGAATGGAGATCAGACCTCACCTAGCCCATCATTCTATTCTACCAAGGATACTGTGTGAGAGCAGATGTGGCTGAGTCAACATCAGAACACGAAACTCCTGACTCCAGCGTCTTGCTGCTTCCCTGAAGGAGCCACATGCTTCCATGTAGGTCTTAGTGCTGCAGTAACATTCAGGGTTTATCAACAATACTTTACTTTTCCTCCAAACTCAAGTATTGTGTCTACAATGAAAAAATGCAATTCGGTAATTTTCTAAGATGGTTGTCTAAACAATCAGAACAGCAGCCCAAAAGCTCTTCATTCCTCAATCCCAAATTACTCAAAGAAATGCTCTGACATTTCACTGCCCTGAGTAGACCCAGACTGATGGATGCTTAAAGCTGACTAGCTCTAGCTAATGCCCACTCCCTTTTTTCTCAAAGTCAAATTTTTGGTCCAAGTAGCCTGTGTATTTATACCAGGGTGGTAATGGTCTACATAATTAATAAAGTTTGTTTTTAGTTGAGAAGACAGCAAATAAATGAGGGGTCTGGGCCTGAAAGGCAGCCAGCTCTTAGTCATGCAGCCACTCGGCTACAGCAAGGTTAAAGCCTGCTTTGGAAGTCTTGGTGAGGTCAGAATATTCTGTACAGAGGTTTCAACATTTTCTTAAAACTGCAGATAAATATTCACAAGGGTCAAAGGTGATAAGAAACGTCACAGCAACCTTTGTTTTCAAGGGAGTTGCAAAACAAGCCAGAGAGACCAATAATTCTCTCAAATGATGAATAAAAAGGCTTTGTCCTGAACAACAGAAATTTTAATTCCAAGTGGTCACCATAGATCCGAGTATTTCTGGTTTCTTCACAAGTGATAGAACCTATACATGTGGCTAAAACAGACTTAAGTAGATAAATCTCTCAAGACCCCATTATTACCGGAAACCACTGACTTTATTTTTTGCAATTTTCATTCTTAAAATAATGGAGTAAAGGCAGCTTACCCACTGGCAAGGCAAATTTGAGTGACAAGAAATCTGATGATCTATGTGACCCATAGCACATACTTAAGAAATTCATCACATTTCTCAGGTACTTATTGTATAAGCAAAGTCATAATATCTAAAGAAATGTTTCTGTGATTTTAGTAAGATGAATCAGGGGTCAAATCCTTCCCTTTAATAATATGCTCCAATATAAAAGGTTTATTGAAATTGAGATATATTAAATATGAAGCACTGGGCTTTACACATTCTCTCACTGAATCAAATCGCATTTAACATTCCAAGTGTGTCCCCCTGTACAGTTTAAACAATGTTGACAATTTCCAATTGATAGGGACTCGCAGGTCTAAACAAATCCAGAGTCCTAAAATTCCAACAATCTGTTGTTTGTAAGGTTTGTCTCTGGCTCACTGCGGATTTATACCTTTGCTCTAGTAATCACCCCATTTCCCTGCTACACAACAGGTGACTGCACCTTCTTTGTGCTTGGGGTTGTGTTGTCGTAGCCTAATGGTAACTTCTTGGTTACAGGCACCGTTCAGCGCTATGTCTTGCTGTTGTGGCTGCTTCATCCATCCTGCCTGACAAATGCAGCCCCCCAGAGGACAGCTGAGAATGGTCACTCATTCCCTTCCCTGCTGATGCAATGATCCTGGAGTGCTCACTGGTAAACGGAGTCTACGTTCCATAAAGTAAGCACACTCCATCTAGATGGTATTGGCAGATCAATTCCTGGTGGTAGAAACACTTGCTTTAGTTCAGATATCGTCACCCAGAACTCATTTAATATTTTGCCCAGTGGTCACTGAAGCTTTATATATCAGAAAACTCAATCAGGAAACATCAGGTTGCTAGGTATCTTAGTGCGATGACACGTGTCCCTGTCTATATAGAGAGCACAGAAAAAAAAGAAGAGGCAGCTTCCAGGATAACAGGCCAACTTGGCTCATCTCTTTTGTTGGGCATGTCTTTTAAACAAGAAAGATTGAGTACTACAGCCTTTCAAATTCATTCTTAATTTACTCCTCTTCCTTCTCCCTTTATCTTCCTTTTCACAAATGAACATAGGGGAATGACTGGCCTGGTTTCTTAGAAGTATCTTAGAAACTTGAACTAACTTGAAGTACTACAGCCAGCCCCAGGCCCTCCAACCAGCTTCCAGGGCTTACTGGTAAGTTTGTTTAAAACTTCCTGCAAGAATACAGTAGTTCTTTTGGAGTTTGGATCAGTGATGCCAGATTTGATTGCTAATTACAGTTCCTGTGCAACTCTTTAAAAATATAGATTAGCGGGTGTCACTACTAGACATCCCAATCCATAGAGAATCTGTATGTTTATAATTGCTTAGAGAGAGGGGTCTATCACTGCCAAGGGTGTTCACCAGCAAGTCCCTACCACAAAGACAGTAATTTACTTCACTTGAGGAAAACATCTTCCTCCTTTCTTCCTTCCTTCCTTTCCTTTTCCTCTATTTTTTTCTTTTTAAATATATAATAGGAAGAAAACAGAATTAGTTGCAGGTGTTTTACATACATTTTCTCATACATCCACCCAATAGTCTTTTGAAACAAGATAAAGATGAGGAAGCAGATAAGGAAGTAGAGGCTCAGAGATGTTGATAACCTCCACCATCACACAGCCAACAACCGGCTAAGCAGAGATTCAAGCCTAGGTCTGTGTAGTTTCAGAACCCTCGCTCTTTCTATTAAGTTGCTTCAAATATGAATAAACTGTGAAATATTTTTTGTTTAGAACGGCAAATAACTATAAGTATTTTTGTTCTATTTTTTTCTTTCTAACCTTTCTTCTATGTGTGACCTTTGTCTGTTACGTATACTATTTACAATCTGTTCCACTTACTGGCCTATCTTCCCATCGGATCTCATGTTATAGCCATTATAACCTCCTCTTTGTTGCTGTATAACAGTCTGTGACTATTACACATACATTAATAGTTACTTAAATACTCTTCAGCTGTTAGAAGTTAGGTAACTTTCAGTTACCCACTCTTAGAAGCCAGTATGTCTGATGGACTTTGCCACAATGAACTGAATCTGTCCCAGGCTGTAGGTGGTTTCAGGTCTGCTCCTTGTATCTATCTCATTCTGTAGAAAGCCAGTGCTGGTACTTCTCACTGGATGGCAGAAGTCCAAGTGGCCACATCAGATCACATTTAGCGCCTCTGTGAGTGTGGATCTAAAGCTTTCCACTGGCCAAAGCAAAGCCAATGAGATGGGATTCATACTTTGCACATTCTGCTGGGAGGCCCCACAAGGAGGTATGATCCCACTGCTGGAGAGGAGTGATGCTTTGGGAACACTAATCATCTACCACACAAGCTCAGAGTGGGAAGGTGATCAGAGTAGAATGCACATCTAGCAGCAGTACTAAGAGTAGACTTGATGCCATATTGGGTTAGATTGTAGGCTGGTACGAGAAGTGCTGTGGACTGAATGTCTGTGTCCCCAAAACTCAAACGTTGAAGTCTAATCCCCTCTGTGATGGTATTTGGAGGTGGGACCTTTGGGAGACAATTAATTTAGATGAGGCCATGAGAGTGGGACCCCCATGATATAAAAAGAGGAAGAGACACCAGAGCACACTCTCTCTGCCATATGACAGTAAAAAGGTGGCTGTCTGCAACCGAGGAAGAGAGTTCTCACCAGGAACTGAACTTGCAGCACCTTGATCTGGAATTTCTTGCCTCCAGAACTATGAGAAATAAATGGTTGCTATTTAAGCCACCCAGTCTTTGGTATTTTTTTACAGCAGCCCAAGCTCACTGTACAAGTAGAGACTGCGAGAAGCAGACAGATTTAAGAGCTATTTGTTAGTGTATCAGTCAGTGTCCTGGAAGGAAACAGATGGTACAGATGGTACATTAACAAGGGTTAATTGACAAGGTTTATAAAAAGAATATTTACAACAGTATAGAAAGTGTTAAGAAAACCAACAGTGAAGTAGTGAAAATAAGCAATAGTAGTTATGACCTCTTGGCCTGAAGCAGATTTGTCCAGAACCACTGATGGTCACATCCATGGAGGAAGGTCTACGTTAGAGAGCTTGACTAAAAGTTCTCAAGCACTGCCAAAGCCATGGCTGGTCAGAGAGGGAAGAGGGGGGTTAAAAAACCCCTACGCTCTTTCCTTCTATGCCTCTTCTTGGCTGTATTCATCAAGGAGGCCAAGAAGACCAGATGATACCATCCATGGAGGTGAGCATCTCAGAGCACAGACAGGACAGAAAGCAACAGGAAATGGGTCTGGAGGGACATGAAGACAATCACCAGCATAATCTGTCCTCTTCACCATTTAGCAAACAATTTCTCCTTCTTTTAGATGCAAAAATTTGCATACCCAGCACAAGGAAACTCATTTTCCATCAACCACTGTATCCTTATGGAATGCTATCAATTTAATCATACTTCCACCAAGAACCAAAATGATACTATTATCCACATCCAGAGCCCTTCATGTAAAGTAGCAGGAACAGAAGGCAAGGGGGAGGAAAGAAGGGATAAACATACAACACAGATGCTACAGTTCCTCCTTTACAAGACCTAAATTCACCTTCCTAGCTTCCTTCTTTCACTGAACATGGATATTCCATGTTCTCCCTCTCTTTCAGCTGGCATGTTGGCTCACAAAACTGTTTGCTTGCTTGTCTGCTTGTTTTTGCCTAAATCTTACCAATAAAGGATGCAAATACTTAGTGGTCCTCCATTTATTGAGTTCCTATTGTTTCAAATGACCATTATGATGCAACACAGTAGCAACTCAGCAAATCCCCAGGTTTCAGAGACAATCTCCTAGCCCTCACTGTGTGAAATCAGCCAATTTTGGAGATTAATCCTAACGAGTCATACAGTGATCTCCTCCTATGCCCCTCAGTTCAGTGAGGTAAGGAGTACAAATGGCTAGGGGCAGCCTTAGCTTCTAACACAACAAAACCATGGCCGTGTTCCCAAAAGCATTCCTCCCTTGGACACTAAGTCTCCAGATCCAGTAAGCCCAAGATTGCAGAGATGTGAAGCAAATTTCTGAAAGTGAGTTATTAGGTGTGACAGTGAAACAGTATTTCTGCATCTACTCCTTGGCTCCTGGACCCAAAGAGTTTAGCTGTCAGGGAAAAGATTGGTCCCTGGTTTAAGGCATGTACAATGTCCTGTAGGGCAGTCTTAACCATGCAGGCAGGGTACTGTCTCTTAAGGTATTAGGAAGGGTACTGTTGGTGCCATTATTTAGCCTTATGTTATTTACCATAGTATCATCCCAGCTGCTTCCAAGTGATGAGGAGACCAGTAAACCCATGCCAAAATTCCTTTGTCAAAAAATGAGTTCCTCAGTCTGAGGCAATGGTTTCTGCAATAATGTGTTAATGAGTAAGGCCTTCTTTACGATCACAAATGAAGATGTCAGCACAAGTTTTATGAGTAGGGTTGGCAGGTAAGTATTTGTAATGTCTGTGAAGACAAATCACTGCCCTTCCATGATGAAACAGTTCTAAGATAATCAATATCCAATATGTGGCCAAGTCTCCCCTCTGGGAACTGGTGCCATATCAAGGATTCAACACTGGCCCCTTATGTTGGCAGACTGGGCACTCAGAAGTGGCCAAAGCCAGATCAGCCTTCGTGCAAAGGGAGCCTATGTTGCTGGTCTCCCACGTGATCTCCATCGCTTGGCCAGGGCCACCTGTGCACAGCACTCTGGCAAGTGTGCAGTGCCTGCAGGGAAAGGTCCACATCTGTTACACGAGAGGTCCTCTGTCCGTCGATTGTTGAGGACCCCCTCTGAAGTGAATGCCCTCTGATTGGCCTTGATGTGAAGTATAATACCTTCATTCTCTGTCCATCCTCACTCCTCTGCCCCAGGCCTCCTGGTCACCAATCTTCTAAGTAGCCACTGTCCAAGGATCAGATCTGAACATCAGGCCATTGCTCCTTCCATACGCTAGACAACCAGATTGCTCGGGTGTGTCCATTAACTTCCTCAACCTCAACTCTTGGCTGCTGTAGATATACAGTGACCATCTACCTATAAGCCAGGCCCATATTTTTTCCTCCTCTGTCAACTCATGATAAGCAATTCCCTAAGAGGTCTTTGATTATGTTTGAGAGAGAGGTACCATGGGAGTCAATCCAAGGCAATGTACTTGTGCCCAGTGCACCTGCTGTTCAGGCTCAATCTTGTGTATACAATTTCCATGTTATGATGGAATGCCTCAGTGCATTTTCAAAATCAAATTTTATGATCTAATGCTTCATATAAACCCCAATTTTGACAGGTTGTGTCTCATAATTGCTGATATCCCATGGTCAGATGTTCAGTTTCTACCAGGGTCTAGGAGCAAACCAGGGGAAGCTTTTCAAATGTAAAACACCATCATCAGGAGTGGGAGTGGTCTTCCCCAAAACCCCTAGGCCTGTGTGTGACTCTACTATTGAAGCTTTCCAGAGCTTCCACAGGCCATCTCCCTCTGCCATAGACACTTCTAGGTACCACTGAGTCTACTGGGTAAGAAGGTCGGAGTGGCAAAACAGTTTCCACCATACCTCAGGCCTTTCCAAAGCTGGGGAATTGAGGGCCTAGGGTCAGGGCAGCAAAACCCAACATGATATACGTCACACCAAAATCCAGAGAGACCCACTGAGGACTATGCCCCTACACCTGGCCTCTTACATTGGAAGAGACACCCCCACATTCAAGACAAGTGGACCCTAAAGGAGTTTTCCCAACCAGGCAGGCATCTGGCTGGCCACAGTGATAATCCCCCCATGCTGGCAATTAGGCTGCTTGTAAACACTGCCTCTCAAGTCCGTTTAGCATGAAGTAACTGGTGTCACAGTTCAGTGTGATATTCTATCGGATAGTCAAGGCATCTCCAGACTAGTGTCAAGAAGCAGGAGGCTGGGCTTCCCTGGTGGCGCAGTGGTTGAGAGTCCGCCTGCCGATACAGGGGACACGGGTTCGTGCCCTGGTCTGGAAGATCCCACATGCCGCGGAGCGGCTGGGTCCGTAAGCCATGGCCGCTGAGCCTGCGCGTCCGGAGCCTGTGCTCCACAACGGGAGAGGCCACAACAGTGAGAGGCCCGCGTACCACAAAAAAAAAAAAAAAAAAAAAAACAAAAACGAAAAACGAAGCAGGAGGCTGGGCATAGTCCTATGGTATGGCAATAAAGGTTTATGGCTTCCCTGGCAGATACAGGTAAACTTTGCCTGATTATCTTTATTGATGGGCACTGCAAAGAAAGCATTTACTCAACCAATGGGCACGTGACACAAAGCAGTGGCCAGAGGCTATACTGATTTATTCCAATGAAGATACCACATCTGGTACAGCAGCTGTGATTATTATCACCACTGATTAAGTTTGTGAAAATCCAAGTCACTCTACAAGATCCTTCTGGCTTTTCTACCAGCCAAATGTATGAGTTAGAGGGAAGTGTGATAGAAATTCCCTCCTCTGCATCTTGACATCTCCATGAAGGCACAAATCTCTGTTAACTCTCCCTGATAATTCGATTTACTATTTTGAGGTTGAGGGCATTTCCAGGAATTTCCATTTGGGTCCTTCCCACCATAAGAGTCCTTACTCCAATGGTAATACTACCTACGTGGGATTCTGACAATTGTTAAATGTATTAATAGCCTCCAGAGCTTTGGAAATAGCTACAAATTAAGCCCATGGCCTAATTAGACCCTCTGTGAAACAGATTCATGCTGTGAATCTATCACCTGCTACCATAAACCCCTTTTTGGTCAACAGACCATGGTGATAATTTGTCTTTAGGGAGTAATGTCCTATCAGAGATATTACCTAATAATCCCTAGAAAATCTGGATATTTCCCATTTCCCAGTGCAGAGTTGTTCTGTTAATAGATCACAGGTCTTTCTGGGGGAGGTTTGGAACAGCCATGGTCTGCCTTATGGATGAATGGCAAGGTTTTCCAAACATCTGGTAGAGATAGGTAGAGGAAGAAACCCTTCAGGGAGCTATGGGACTTTAAAGGGGGCTGATAGGGGGCACAGTGGGTGGATGCAGGGGAGAGAGGGCAAGAAAAATCCAGATTCCCAAATGTGATGTGTTGAAATTAAGATGCATTGAAACATCCAAGTGGCAATGCCTAATAAACATTTAGATACATGAGTCTGAGCCAGAAATTTCAAATGGGAAGTATTAGCAATTAGAGGGCAACTGAAGCTGTCAACCTGGATATGAACTTAGTGAAAAGGCAACATTTAAGGTTTATGTAGAAAAGAAAATCCAGCAAAGAGGTCTAAGGAAGATCACCCAGAGTGGTACAAGAAAAATCACATAAAGGGGATTATTGTAGAGACCAAGGGAAGAAAGTGTTTCAGGGAGGAAGTGGTCCACTGCATCAAATCCTGCTGGAATTTCAAAAAAAGAGGAAGAAGAAATGCCTCTTTGATTTGGTGACATGAAGATAACCAGTGACCTTTGCAAAAACTTTTTCTGTGGAACTCTGACGGCAGAAGCCAGACAGGGTATTCACCCAGTGCTACAAAACACTGCATATATCAAATAATTCTGCCCTTCGAAAACCAAATGACTTAACATTTCTTGAGCTTATTTTTATGTGTTTGACTTTGAGTCCTCCGTTATCATATTTTTATGGTCCATATTCCAGTGAAGATTACACACTGATGATCCTTTTGTTTAGCCTGCTCCAACAAAGATTTGGCTCAAGCCACAGCCACATACCTATGAGGCCTATTCTAAAGGGTTCAGCGTCCTGAGTTGTTTGTCTTGTGTGCTTTTGTGATGGATGATGAAATAGTAGCAGGGAGACAATGGTAAGGCTCTTAGCATGTTAAAAGGAATGCTCTGTTATTAACATAGCATCATCTATCACAAAGAAAAACCAGCCTGGAATTCTTTACTCCAAACATCACAGCCTTAAATTCCTTCCTAGAACCATAGCCAGAAATTCAGAAATGTGTATGTTTTGTTATGTTTAGGTTTCCTGGGCACTTACCTTGCTTCTGAAATATTCACCTGTGCCGAGCAATCCTGTCTCCCTTCTATGAGTTCCTTCAGTCTTGGATCTCTGTATCTGCTGGCCTTTGACATTGCGATTCATAGCTGATTTACATTTGGACATGAAATCAATGTATTAGGTTCCTTTTGGAGTTTAATTATTACAAAAAGATAGGCAAATCAGAGTAAACTTGGAATTGAGTAAGCATTACAGAGTGGAGAGACCACAGTATTTACCTGTAAAGACCATTAATGCCTAAGCAGAGAGAGTTTAGCTAACTAAGCATTAAATGGGGATTTAATTACCCACAATTCTGTGATCAAGGTGAGCCTAAAATAGCACCAAGCTAAGAAAGCTAGACATTGACTGACAGCACCAGGAGTCTATTAAAAACATTTTCTATATAATGACTCTGAGGGAACTTAATAAAGAGATTCATTCCCATGGCTTCAGCCATTTGTTTGGACATAAATGGCATACTTATAGTTCCTACATCTCACATTCATTACAGAAGTGGTTTGGTCTTTCTGTAGGCCTAAATTGTTCCCATGCGATAAGAATTTACACATGGTATAAATTCCACGTTTTGACTCCTGGTATGTAGATCAGTCAGTATCCAGGCGGACAAATCCATCAAACTGTTGACGTCTCTGTAGACACAGCTCTTCACCTCAAGTGGGAAACAGAAGCACGTTTTGCATATGGAAGACAGAAGTGTGAAGAGGATTCATCTAACATATTTAGAAATGATAATGGATTACAACTGAACAGAGCATCACGGTTGGCTGATCAGCAAACAATGATCCAATATCAAGACTCCGGGGCTTCCCTGGTGGCGCAGCGGTTGAGAATCTGCCTGCTAATGCAGGGGACACGGGTTCGAGCCCTGGTCTGGGAGGATCCCACATGCCGCGGAGCAACTAGGCCCGTGAGCCACAACTACTGAGCCTGCGCGTCTGGAGCCTGTGCTCCGCAACAAGAGGGGCCGCGACAGTGAGAGGCCCGCGCACAGCGATGAAGAGTGGCCCCTGCTTGCCACAACTAGAGAAAGCCCTCGCACAGAAACGAAGACCCAACACAGCAAATATAAACTAATTAATTAATAAAGTCCTATCCCCAACATCTTCTTTAAAAAAAAAAAAAAAAAAGACTCCCCACGTGGGCTGCACTTAAGACACAGGAGGATTCGTTGACCAGCATCCTCCCCACCATGTCCCCGTGTCTGACCTGGTTCTCTCTTAAGTAGTAGGTACAAATAAAGAGCAGCTCTTGCACAAGGAGGGAATAATGACCAAAAAAACCTACCCCCAAGCAGTGTGCTACCTGCTCTACAGCAGCACCTCATTCAATGACACGGCAGGAGCCCTGCGAGGTGGAGATCAGTGACCTCTGCGCACTGGAAGCTCAGAGGGCTGATGCCTCTCTGAGCAGAGCTGCACCTGAGCTCACAGCACCAGACCCCAGAGGCCATACTTTTCATCACCCAACTGTGTAATACATCTGATTTCTGCCAGTGTCCTGCATTTCTTTGTAATGTCCAAATCCTGAACCTTCTTTCATAGCTTATTTAGTTACTGGCTCAGCATGAAGGTAATGTGGAGGAATTGAAAGTGATCTCTGCATTAAAAATAATCTGCATTATGACTGCAACACTGTCAAGTTACATGCAAGGGTGAACAAGGTCTATAAAAAAATAATTTTTACGTTTAGTGAGGCAGAAATTGAGCATATATATTTTCTTTTTTAATTAGGACATTTTAAATATTTTTAGAATATCTATGTAATTATTTTTTCTAAATTAAAAAGGCTGCACAGTTTTATATAAAAAACAATCTTATCAAACCAAAATGTCCCTTTTTGAGAACGTAATAATTAATTTTGAAGGAGACAAACTCGAGTAGACTCAGAGAAGCAGCAGCATAAATACTGACATAGACTAATCACGTGTGATTTTGGCCAGTTGCCTGAAATTCTTTTTCAAGGTGAGTGTGGAGGTGTCAGGCTAAGCAAACTAAACAGAGCAGAGCATACCAAGATGACAGCTCTATGGGAGAAAGTAAAATGACTCATCATAGTAAAGGAGCTATAATGAGGGAAGAGAGAAAAAAACTTTTAAAACTACAGTGCTAGGAATGTCCTCATCATTAGAAAAGATGCAGACAAGTAAGGATGATGTGAGAGTGGGTGGCATGTACAGGGTTTTTCTTCCCCATTTTTATATTTCTGAAATGTGTTAAATATGCATGGATTTTTAAGAACAAAAATTTTAAGTCAGGCATTCAATTTGTACAGTGCTGAAAAGACTGAATGGACCTTCTGACTAGAAAACACCTGAAAACACGTGATCTTACTCATAGTGCTAGTACTTGTACTGACAATACTAGCAGGGTTCACAAATCCCCCAGGGACCGGACACTGAGCCGGCTTCACAGGCAGCTTCCCGCTAGTCTTCAAAGCGGTTCTGTGAAGCCAGGTGCTACTTTTCTCCTGCCTGAGGTCGACTCGCTCACCGGCAGATGGCTGACAGTCTGGGCAGGAATACCACCCCAGATCACCCCCAGAGCTCACCTCCTAATCATTGTGCTAGACTGCCTTCTGCAAAATACTGGAAATTTTCATCTTTAGTCACTCAGAGGAAATATCTTTAACAGTATTTTACACAAAACACTTTGAAAAACCAAAATGTTTAAAATACACAGCAAAGAGGTTCTGTTTCACTGCTTTTAGCAAATTCTGGATTAGAAGTGGAACGTGAATTTCTCAGTGCAGTTTTCATATTAAGGTGTGGTAGAGATGTTTAACGATTCCAGAGGTGCCAATTTGCAGAGGAATATTGCTTAAACAGGACTAAATACTTTTTCTTTCTTTCCAATGTGTTGCTTTGTCTTAAACTGGCCTATTTAATACTTCAGTAACCTCTTTAACAATCCGAACAATAATGGAGATGGTCAAAAAAACAAGCTGTCTCAAGTTGGCCATGATAAGACACAGCTATATGTTTTCTTCTGTTTTTCTTTTTTTATTATGAATGGTTTTCCAAATGCATCATGTGTTTTCTTATCAGATTTAGACATAATCATTAAACAAATTAGCCACTGGCTAAAGTTCACAGTTAATAGTCTGAGATTTGGTTGGGGAGATGCTTTGTGCATCTAGAGAATGGTCAGGGTCTAGAGAATGATGTATTTCTTTCTTTAGGATGTACTTTACAAGACAGGAGAAGAGTCACAAGAGCAACTGTGAAAAACCTTTGGTCTGGAGACAGTGCTTGCCTCAGCTACTAAAAGCCGTCTGACGTGAAGATGGTGATGTTGATAATAGTAATGCCCTCCTCAGAGGCTTGCTGTGAGGGAGAAGTAAGAGACTGCACTTAATGGGCCTGTAGTAAGTGCTCAGCAAATCTGCTATGTGAGCAAGCCTTGAAGAGCTTTGGAAAGGAAGAGATAGGGAAACCCATTGAATTCCACAAGATGCCATGATCTATCTAAATGATAAAACGCCATAAATTTTTAAACAGATCATTATTTGCTAAATATTCACTCCTGAACAAACTACAAATGTTACAATGTTCATTGGAAGCGCTACTGTACAGGATAATTATATGATTCCTTGGTAGTACTTAAAAGTGAATTACAGGATGCAGTTTCCATGCTCTCAGAGGGCTAATGAGCTCTTCCTTTCACTATCCTCTGAGTTGCACCCAAAAATCTCCTGGCATATTCTATCATTTAAAAGCAGATAAGACCACAAGGAAGATTAAACTGTATTTTGCTCCCTGTTGACACACAACGATTAGTCATTGTCCCATGAAGCAACTCTTGACACTTAACCCCTCTGGTGACATTTCAATAAGCTCCACGAGAAACACCACTCTCCTCTCTTAAGTGAAGTTGCTTTGATTTTCATCATCTTCCCCAAAGAGATTTCACCCAAAGGAACCATGCAGTCCCTCACACCGTATGAAGTAGGACTGAAGTAAGTCTTCTCTTGGCTCTGGTTGATCAGAGACTTTGTCAGTGTGCAGAGACCCACAGAGGTCATCTGGTTTCTCTTCTGCCTCAGGAAAACCCACCTTCACTGTCACTTAACTGATTAAAGATATCATTAAAATTCTCTTCATGGCCTTTTTTTTCCAGCCTGTTGCAGTTCTCCATTATTTCCATTTTGTAACCTCCCCAACAGCTCAAGTAACCTGATCAGACCTCTACACTACTCCTGCCCAAACACAACCTCCAACTGTTTTGTGTTGGTTGTTCACATTAGCCAAACATATTAATATCTGGGAAGGGGAGTGTACAATGACAAAAGGAACCTGAATATTTCATTTCTTACTTCTTTTTTGATATCACTAATCTTTTGTAATTTGGAATATGGCCTCCCCAGTCTTTAGAACTTCTACATATTTCTCATGAGGAACTGTGAATGATATTTACATCACAATAGTCTAATTCAGCATTTCCCAGACTATAATCTATAGAATTCATGCTGAGGGTATGCTTTGTCAAAATTATTCCATGCTCACTTAACTGTATAAAAAGCTGGAACAAATAAAGGTAAACAGTAATGCCTCTACTGAAGGAGTTCTCAGACTCCTGAGCATGTTAATATATTATGAACACTCAAGAGGAGTAGGGAATACACTAGTCAAAACATGTGTCTTTGTGTGTTGGAAAGGGAGGATATAGTAAGCTTTTGTAAAACTAGGGTTCCAAGGATTATATTCTGAAAAACATTCCTCCAAAATACGTAATTTTCTTGTAGAACAGAGCTGGATTCAGGGATAGTCCAGCAGGGTAGCTCCCTGGAGAGCCAATATGAAAGGAATGAGAAAGAGACTGGGGCAGTGCATCAGCACTGGAATTGCAATGAGAGGAAAACATCACACTCACTAGAACTGCTCCAAAAGAGAATGTTCAATAGGCCTGGGAGAAATATTCTAAGACACCTGAAGTGGGAAGTGAGATAACCAAAGAGTAGCTTCATTAACAACAAAAGGTCTCTGATATAGGGACACACTGATTAATGCTACGACAACCCTCCTTTGGCAGATATTTCTCCTTTAAATAGAGGTTGACCAGATGCTTAAACAAGGGACCCAGTGACCACCTGCTCTGTACCTACAACCCTGATCTAATCTCTCAATGTTAAGAGCAAAATGGATCCTGGTTCTTATATTTTCCTCTTCGTACTTCTAGTTGCCAGTCTCTCGAGGGACATATTTTATGTGAAAAAAGTGACAGAATTACTTTAAATTTTAATATTATTAAATATCTTATTTGTAATCACATTTGTAGAAAAAGAATCAAATAATACCTCTTGAAGCCTAAACATATGAAAATTTTAATATGCTGGCACAGTCTATAAGATAAACATTAATCTTCTCCCATAATGAATAACATTTCATATATGTCATGTATATCCAACCATCTTCCATTGCAAACTTGCTTTTTTGTTAGATTTTAGTCCCTTGAGCACAATACCTTTTGTCTTATTTTTACCTCTCTTTACTCAAGGCCAAGCCCATAATCTGCATTCAGTGAGGATTTCACGATAATGAAGATGGAAATAGTGATGATTTAAAATTTGAAAAATCTATCTGAAATTCTAAAAAATATTTCAATTTCCCAAAATGTTTTTCACTTTAGTGAGTCAGAGAAAACATCAATAAAACGAACATCTATACTCAGAGAAGAATTTTTCCCCAATTTATACGATTCAACTAACTCATCACAAATACAGTGAACCCTCTCTGCAGGTTTTTATTTGTTTGTGTTACAAGTGGAAAATTATTCCCTGTTCTTATGGATTTTTACTGAAGATATTTTGTTTGGGGTCTCATTTCATTCTTGGAAAGCTCACTGCTTTTTTTTTTTTTCCTTTGGCCACACCACGAGGGTTGTGAATCTTAGTTCACTGACCAGGGATAACCAGGGATAGAACCCAGGCCACAGCAGTGAAAGCACCGAGTCCTAACCACTGGACCACCAGGGAACTCCCTCACTGCCTTTTTTTTTTTTTTCATCTGAGTGTTTTAGAATTTTGTAGACTTAGGCAGTGTCTCTTATGTAAAAGTGGCTGTTTTTTTCATAGTTTCTATTATTTCTGTAGATAATTTGTGTGTAATTTTGTTTTCATGGATACTATTTTTAACAGAAAATTATAATTCTCTATTTCTTCATCTTTAATTTGGTTGGTAATTTGCCAGTGGTGAATTTATTAAGATAACAATAGGATAAAAAACACTGATAACAAATCTCTCAAAATAGGACTGTGAGATGGGTTATCAAATATCTCCAAGAGTTGTTACAAACTCCTGTAGCCATTGTTCTAATCATTGCTTGACATTATAAAATGGATAAAACAAAAGTTCATTCATCCTAAGAGTGTTAAGGGAATTAATATGGCATAACATGTAAAGTGGATAACATAATATTTAACTCAATAATTCAATAAATACGATCTATTTTTATTTTGGTTAAAGGTATCAATATATGTGACAAATCCAGGTGTGAAATCTCACTGTAGTGAAACACAAGAATCTCTTTTTCTGACAATGTAAACACTATAAAACCCAGCATAACAAAACAAAAATTCACTCAAATAAAACTATATTTTAAATATTTCAAGATATTTTAATTCTGACAGACTGTTGACTAGATTTGGGAATATGACTCATTGATGGCCCTACACCTTCCTCATTATACGAAGGTGAACCTCACCATCTCTTTACTGGTTCTTCAAAGGCACTTTGTCCATCACTGCCCACATGCTTTGGCTTCATTCATTCTAGAGTTTCTATCTTTTTTCTATACCACCATTTAAATTCTTCAAGATCCTTCTTTCTACTTCCACGTTCAAATCCCATAAGAAACTCTCTGAAGTGCCTCCTGACTCATATGCTATAAGCATCCCTCACATTTGGTGTGCCCTTATATAATTTAAATCTTGATATTTGATAATGCCATGTTTCATCTTGTTGGCATTTTGTCATTTCTATGTGTTTAATTTTTTTCCTTAGTAATATATCATGGACCATGAAATCAGAGACGTCCCTTTAGACAACAGTATGTGTGGAGCAATGTACACATTGAAAGTATTAAGTACATAATGATTAATGTAGTGGGAATGGCATTTTAGAAAGAAACTGAGAACTTCTTTGCATTATTTGCATCCTTTTGGGTTCAGACTCCTTAGTGCTGACGTTTCCCCCTCTTTGCAAATCACTCTTCCTCTTCCAGAAAACGTCTCTGGGTTGCACTATCTTTTCTCCTTTTATTTACTTTTTTCACATTGGGAAAGATCCTAAAGTGATTCTGTTGTTTCCAATATACCTTGACTGGCTAGTTTTTTTGAACATAAAATAAAATGCAACCTTTGAAAGGCTATTTATCTGTCTTCAGAAAAGGTCATGGGAAGAATGCTACAGAATTTTCAAATGGTTCATCCATCAAAAATGCAGCTCCCCATTGATTCTTCCTGAATTGTCGATTTCCAAAGAGCCTCAGGGACAAGCCTCATTCTGTGAGAAGAAATCCTTGAAAAGGAAAAGGATGAAATGATAAATGATTTTTTCTGCTGTTTTCCTTCGGGAAAGATAGTCAACTTGCTCTTAGCTTCAGGCAATAGCGTTTCACGAACAGCCAGGACAAAAAGAGTTTGTGGTGATAATGATAATGTCAATTTGGCAATAGTGTTTTAAAAGAAAAGTCACTCCCTAAATATGAGGCCCCTATAAATGACCTGTGCTGGAGAAAACTAGCAAAGCCCAGAATGAAACTGACTTACCTCAAAGTAGATTGTCAAATACAGTATCAAACGTTGGTTGAATGAAATATCTTTCAAAAGGAAGTAGAAATATTACAGCAAAATAATCCTCCCATCTGGGTCCATTAACCAATAAATTAAAATAATCCTCAGCAAATCTCCTAGATTTAATCATTTCTAGCACTAAAAAGAATTATATTAAATGAGAAAAGGTGATTAAGAAATACACTAAAAGGGTCGTAGTCCATGGGCTATTACTGAACATTTTTCAGCCACTCGTCACATGGAAAGTGTTTTGGTAAACACGACTCTGCCCCTCCTCCCGTTTTCGCCCTCTTATTTTGACATAACCATCCAGACGAATGTTAACATCACTCAATATTTGTGTATTTGTTCTATCTCCCACAGGTTCTGGATTCCAACCTGAATTTTATCTTCATGGACAAGCTTCATGGTAACTAACTAATGACAGCACTGGGGTAAAATGGTAAGGCCACATTCCACATAAGGCCAAAAGCCCTGGGTCCAGCAATAACAAAGGACCCATGGTCTGTGTGATGCACACACGTGAACAGCACTTAAAATGAAGCATGATGAGTCCTGAGAGAGAAAGCGGAAAGTGCTGAGAGGACCACACCCAGGCTCTAGCTGTCATGGAAAGTGTGCGGCCCAGGTGAGCCCGAGGAGCCAATGGGAGGTAGCCAGGGGGTATAACACACACTGATACACGCGCACACACAGAGACACGTGCCTACATGCATGTGCACACACCCCACGTACATGCTTGTGTGCATCCAATCATGTGCATGTAACACAGGCACACATAGAATACTCGTGCACACACAAATACATGACACGTGTGCATGTGAGGTGTGCATGTACACACACAACACATGGATGTATGTCTATACACAACACACACATACAACACACCACACACACACACCCCACAGAGGTGAGAGTGGAGGAACTCTCCGAAGCATTTTCCAGCCAGAAAACTCTGCATATTTGGAGAAGAGAAATTGAGAGAAAGCATTGCCTGAAAGAACTTGGGTTATTACTGGATTTCAAAAATGAGAAGGAATGAGAGGAATTATTTTGAATGTTGTAATTTCTCATTATGAATTCCTAAATGACTGATATTGAGTGACTAACCCTGTAGCTGTTGGTCTACCATTATGAATTCCTAAATGACTGATATTGAGTGACTAACCCTGTAGCTGTTGGTCTACCATGCTGAGGAACAGGGTAGCTGACAATCTGTGAGTTTGCTGGGCCAAACTGTTTGAGAAGGAAAAGAGTTTGGCAAAAGGTCAAAGGTTACATGTAGGAAGAACAGAATTTTTAGAGACCAACTTGAGCCAATTCAGTTCTTTTATCAATATTAGGATTTTTAGCCCAAATGTTATAAAGATGTAGATGTGTTATCCTCCCACCCCTGCAAACTGGCTTCTAAATGCTGCAGTTTTTCATTCTTGAAGTTTCAATTGTATCTTTTTGTTATCTTCCATCTCTCTCTTCTTTATATTTGTTTTCTTTCCATTATTTGGCATGTTTTCAAGATTAATAACAGCTGTTTTAAGGTTTTTCCGCTCATTCCATCATCTCTTGTCCTTTCTAGGTCTGTTTTTATTAATTTTTCTCCTATAAGTACACATTTTTCTTCTTTCTATGCCTGATAAGTTTTGACTGGATGCCAGGCATTGAGAACTTTACATCATTGAGTGCTGGACTGTGCTGGATTCCTTTAGAGAAAATGGGCCTTCTTCTGGCTTTGAGGTTTGGTAGGCTAGATCAATAGCAGCCTTTACACTAGGGCTGCTTCAGCCCCACCTTAAGAAGATGACCCTTCTTAAGACTCTAACCAAGGCCCTTCCTCTTACGTGCACTCGGCCCACTCTGGTGAAGCACGTGCTCTTCCCAGCCCTGAGCAAGGCCCAGGAATGTTGAGACTGCTGCTTCCTGAGGTGGATTCCCCAAACTCAGATGTATAGGTCAGTTCTCAGTCAGAGGCTAGAGGAGACCCTCATGATCTCAGCAACTCGCTCTGTGCAGCTCCTTCTCTACAGAACTCTGCCCCGTGGATTTTAGCCCCTTGGCCTCCCAAATTCCATCCTCAGTCTCCTCGATTCAGCCAGACCTCCAGGCTTTGTTCCAACTTCCTCTCCCTGGACAGTGGTCTGGAAATTCCTCCAGGGAGAAATCTGAGGCAATTTTAGGGCTCACCTTATTTCTCTTTTCTCAGGAATCTCTGCCCTGTAGGCTGCCAGTTGCCCAATGTCTGGAAAGTATTGTTTTGTATATTTTTCATATTTTTACACCAAGAGAGCACCCCTGTAGCCTAGATGCTTCATCGTTTTAATGAATATAAAATTTCTGGACCAAGTTCTGCCAGATAGATAGATGGTACAGATATAGATATAGTTTATATATAAACACACATACAGCTTTATTAGCAAGCAGACACATACGGTCACACAAAGTATCAATAGTTCTGAAATGTTCTCTCTCACTGACTTCAGTTCAGGTGCCCCAAACAGCATCATATATAGAAGACTTTCTCTAAAGCAGACTTCACAAGTTCTTACAACCAGTTCTACAAGAGGCAGGATCTTTTCTTCCAAGAAATGGAGAGCAGAGATGGAACCAAAGGTCTCCTGACCTCAGGTACAGCACCCATGGGAAGGACAGTGGCTGGCTGGGTTTTACACCTTATTTATGAAAAGACAGTGTGCCTGTATACCATTCCTCTGCAACAACATATCTACAACTCCACAAATTTCACTAATCTAAAACTTCTGTCATTCTTATGATAATAAAGCAATTCTAAATTGTTAATAACAAATAGGATTACTGTGTTTATATTATATGATTAGCTAATCCTACCAGGTTTATGAACACAAAAATTACAGTATTTGTAAGGACGGAAATACCCAATATGTGACAGAAATACAATATAATAGGAATGAATGAAACTGAATCTATAGATCTTTTATCTAAGATAAAGGAAAACAAATATTGGGAGGGGTAGAATAATCACTTTGCTACTTTTCCACTAATAACATTTAGCACTATACATCTTTCATCTGATTTTGAGGAAGTACAATACCAGAGGAACTGACAAATGGGTATTTTGACATCCAACTATCCAAAGTCAAAGATGGATGGATACTGCAGCTACATACTCAGACACTGTGGGAATTTTTTCAAGATTTCTAATTTCAATAGAAGTACAGTATCTCCTCGCAAAAGGGTGGACAGAGAAGTACACACAGGCTGCTTAGGGACTACCTGAACCACTCACTGGCCATTTTAGGGGCTTCTGGTCTTCACAGCTGTTTTTCCCAGGGTGTATATGTGTCTTCAGAACTGGATAAAAAAGTCAATGTCTCTCTCAATTGAAGGTTTTTTCAAAGCACTTAATTTACATGCAGAGTATAGTGTCTTTTCACTTTTCTGCCCCCCATGTAAATAAAAAAGCAATTCATCTAATTCTCTATGAACCAGGTCAGAAAACCCTGGACCACACACCAGGAACTCACAGTACCAGTTTTATCTTGAGTTCCTTCTCAGAAAACAAGATTAACTTAAGCAATGGTTTTGCTGCTATGATAAAGTAGTTTTCAAAAATGAAAATTGGTACTACCTAAAAAATAATCCATGCAAATTCCCAAGACAAGTATGACTGAAAAAAAGTTTTGTGCTGGTCAAATCTGCTGCTGAATGGAAGAAATACAGAAAGAAGGAAGGAAGAGAGAGAGAGGGAAGGAGGGAAGGAAGGGGTGAGGGAGCGAGGGAGTCACCTTTGCTAAGGAAGAACTGATAGCTGTCTTCCCACAAGGTTTGTGTGTCTGAATGACAATGCCTGGTTTGTATTTCTGGGTTTTCCCTGCAGCTACATTCTTTAAGAAAAAGAAACTCTGCATCCTACTTTCAGTCAAACCATATATAGAAGAGTCTCACAAGGAGATTTTTGAGGATTATGAAGCAGAGTCTGGAAATACCTATTAGTAGAGGTCTGAAGTGTGCAACGAAAAAGTGTATATATATGATTTCCCTTTTAAGGAAAAGAATTTCCTTTATCACTCTTGTCCTGAAAACACTTTTTTTTTTTTTATTCAACAGCTCAGTACGCACTTGGAATATACATTGATGCCTGATGACAGGTAAAAGGAGAGTCAAATATAAATATAATAAGCTTCCAGAGAGGGTAAGAGACATTTACACCAAGAGTTATTTTGCTTTATTTTAAGGACATAGGGAATGCATTCTATGTTTAAGATTTGCTCAAATGTTTCTTTTTCAATTACCTTTCCTTCACCTCAGATAGACTATCAACAATATCCACCGTAACTGTGGTATTACTACAATTAATAGTGTTATTAATTATAGTATAAACAGTATACCAGTGGATACTAATTAATGACATCCACTGTGATGTGGTATTACCACAATTAATAACAGTATTACTAGTTATATAGTGTAATAGTACTGTATAACAGTGGATATCAATTAACAATTTCCACTGTGATTTAGTATTGCTACAATTAAAAATAGTATTATTACTTACATAGTATAAATAGTGTTACATTTGTGAATGTGGTATTGCTACCCTTCCTTCCAACTCCCTCTGAGGAAGAGAAGCAAATGAGAGATCATTAAACCAACCTGCCAATTAACCGTTCAGTCTCTGAAAATGTTGGATGATGCTTGCTCTTTTGCCAAACTTTCAAGATTAATTTATAGCTCTCTCTGTAGCTTCAGGAGGGAAGCTACCTCTCATTTAGGGAAATCAAGCGTTTGTTCTCATACAAATAATGAAAAGAGTTAATATTACAAGCATGATTGCCCCCTGAGAAAAGTGCCAGTGACACAAAAGACAATGTGACCTTTGCTTAGCGGATTATTTTAAAGGTGTGGAAACAGTCATTTAATAAGCACATAATTGTGGGTTGCTGATGACTTTTTTAACCTAAATTACTCTTTTTCTAAATTTTCTACAGCAAGAATATATTAGTGGTTTTAACCTAATTCCTTTTTTTTCTGAATTTCCTGCAATGAGCATATATTCATGGTTTCATATTTTTATAAGAAGGGACTCATGCTTAGTATGGGAAAGTGGAAAACAAAGAAAACTCACATTTCCCAGATTCAAAACATACAATGAACAACTATGGCAGAGACCAAGCCATCTCTCTAAGGAAAGCAGTGACCATGCTGAGTGAACATCAGGAACCCAGTCAGCAGACAAGCCAGGCTGGCCCATGAAGCTGGCTATGTCCTTTGAGGGAAATTGGTAAATGTTCTTCTTAAAATCTGAAAATGCATGTAATCTACAGATATGCAAAAGCAAAACAACATATCTCACATACTTACACAAACAGAGAGAAAACATGAGCTACACTTTCATGTTACTTGTCACATGGGTGGTCCAGGCTTGCAGATCAAACACTCCTGCCTGTTGGCTGTCAAATGTATTTGTGTGTGTGTGTGTGTGTGTGTGTGTGTGTGTGTGTGTGCGCAAATGTGCATTCTCACATGCATGCATACCAGTGTATGTCTGTATCTCCAAATCTGTCTGTTACACTCAGCTCGATAAACTTAATCATGGTCTAAGAAAAATCTAGACAACGCTACCTCCCAAGCAAAACAGAACAAACAGCTCAGAATGTTTGCTCATAGCCTGCTCTTAAAGTAGGGATGTGCTAAAGCATGAAGCGTTAAGAGTTGCTCTTTGCTCAGGGGGCTGATTTATGATGAAAAAATTACAAATCTGTTCTCAAAATGTAACCAGGATGGATTTGGAAGACTCATGAGAAAGCTGGCGAGCAGAGATAATCTTCAAAAACTCCTGAAAACTTGATCAAACTCCCAGTTCTCAATTTCTCTCAGCCCTAGAAATTCCACTTTGGGCTCCAATTCACCTCGATAAAGAGTGTGGTGTCAGGTAAGGGTGCTCAAAAACAGGAGGAAGAATGTCTTACCACAGGGAAGGCAGAGAATAGCCCAGGCTCTCAGCCACTCTGGATCTTTATCTCGTTTGTCATAAACATGGGTTCCCAAGAAGGTCACCCTGCAAGCAGAGGGGCTCTCTGCCTGTGCCCACACGTGTGGGGTCCCAGACCCTCCCTCACCCAGGGTAAGAAACTTGGAGAGGGCGGGAGTAGCCAGCTCCCTCCCACCACCTCAAGGTTACTCCAGGCAAACCTCCAGACAGAAAAGAATCAGCGTCACATTAGAACCAGATGCAGAAAGCATCAAATACCAAGACTGAAAACCTTGAGGATTTCACTGGGAAGTACGTCTTGTGGGGAAACGCCTGTCAACTTGAAACGTTAAATGAATAGTTCTTACTAAATATAAACGAAGGCATTTAAAACAGTATACAGGATCTCTCCATCACATGAAACTCTGGTCTACCTTAAATAGCCATTTAATGGGTCTGTCCTCTTTGTCTCTGATTTATTCATTCATTCAAAAGATATTAACTGATTAGCTGCTATGGGCCAGGCTTTGTGTTAGAGGTTAAGGGTCATGTTGTCATCCACACAAAAAATATCAAGCGATGACCAGTGCCAAGAGGAAGAGCTCACAGTGTGATGGGGATCTGAACTAGTCTGGGCCACCAAGGGGGCAATGCTTTTGCAGAAGTGTGAAGGAGGAGAAGGGCTCATTAAGTGTCATGGGGAGGAAGGTGTCTCCTCCAGAGGGAACAGGGGAGTGAAGCCCCCAGGAACAGAGAGAAGGACCTGAGGTTGAAGCCAGGAGATGAGAGGGAGTCTAAGCAGAGATGGAGTGAGGTGCTGGAGGTGTTATCAGCCACATTATAGATTAAGGTCTCATCAGAGAGCCTTGAACAGCCACTGAAACATTTAAAACATAATAAAGGGACTTCCCTGGTGGTCCAGTGGTAAAGAATCCCCCTTACAATGCCGGGGACACAGATTCGATCCCTGGTCAGGGAACTAAGATCAGACATGTCACGGGGCAACTGAAACCCGCGTGCCACAACTACCGAGCTTGCGTGCCTTAACTAGAGGCCGCGTGCCACAACCTACAGCGCCCACGCACCCTGGAGCCTACACACCACAAATAGAGAAGAGAAAACCCACACACCACAACTAGAGAGAAACCCGTACACCGCAACGAACAAAGATCCCGCGTGACTCAACAAAGATCCTGCGTGCCACAACTAAGACCTGATGCAGCCTAAAAAAATTTTTTTTTTAATTTTAGGGCTTCCCTGGTGGTGCAGTGGTTGAGAGTCCACCTGCTGATGCAGGGCACACAGGTTCGTGCCCCGGTCCGGGAAGATCCCACATGCCACGGAGCGGCTAGGCCCGTGAGCCATGGCCACTGAGCCTGCGCATCCGGAGCCTGTGCTCCGCAACGGGAGAGGCCACAACAGTGAAAGGCCCGCGTACCGCAAAAAAAAAAAAAAAAAAAAAAAATTTAAATGTAATAAAGCCTTGAATGTAAAGGTCATTCAGGTGCAAGAGCAGAACAGAAAAATGAGTGTAAAAAACAGGGGATGAGGGGGTGACGTAACAGAGAATAAGTAGTAATGGAGACAGAAAATGATGAATGGGGTGCAGCCAGGAGGCAAAACCACTGGGAAGCTAGTGATAGATTGCACAGAGACGGGAAGGGAGGATGTGATCACTGGGGAAGACTCCCAGATTTCTGGCTTGTGCACTTAGGATGGATATAAACCTTAACAACCGAATGTAACTACCAACCTGATGGCTGGATGTACTTTTCTGAAGCTTTGAAAAGAGGTCTGGGATTAGAGACTTATTTGTGAACTACACCATGTATAGGAGGCACTGAAGACACCTGAGGTGAAAGTAGGCAGAGAAATCTGAGGACAGAGCCTTGAACTAGTATCAGATTGAAGGGTCAGGTAGAAGAGAAACTAAGTCAGAATAACAGTCTAAGGTGAAGCAAGCTGAGTACAAAGAGCAAAAATGTATGGTGCGGTAAAGCAAAGGAAAGAGGGAAAAAATGACCCGACAGATTTAATTCCACTGAGAGCAAGTGTAACGGAAGAAAGAAACATCCCTTCCATTTAACAACATAAAAAGAGATGGAAATAAAATGGAATATGTTATTATATGAAAATTGAGTAATGAGTGAGAAATGAGAATACAAACCACTCTTTAACGTAATGTGGCTGTGGATGAAGCGGGGAGATGTTGGTGGTGGAAGTGGGGGTGATGGAGGCCTTTGTTCCCTTCACCTATCTACTCAGGTTTAAATGCCAATGGAAGGCAGGCCCTTTAGAGAGAGAATCTGGAAACAGGAAAGAGAATAGAGCACTGATGTTGTGTGTTCCTAGAGCTTAATGGGAGTGGGGATAGGAGCATAGAAGGGAAGTGGCCTGAGTCTGGGGAGGAGGAAAGGACCAGCTGGTTCAGATCCACATCAAGTTCTGAAGCTCCCTGTGCAGACCCGTGGAGAACCTGGTGGGCCCTCGAGCTGTAGTCTGGGTCTGCAAAGAAAGTCTGGAAATGGCACTGACCCATGGAATCCCTACAGGCAAGCCCCTCCAGGTGCAGCCCCTCACTCAATCTACAGGCAACTTCCCCTGGGCCTCCATCCCTGGGGGACATCCCAAGACTTGCAGACCTGAGGCTGTGTCAGGCCCAGGCCAGGAACAGGGTGGAGAAGGTGCTGTGAGCATCTCTCCAGTGGGGCCCAGCACCCATCTGGGGGCAGGGGTGATATCCCCAGGCCTCTGAGGAGAACCCCAACTCCCTGGACAAAAGAAACAGAATCACCCCTCCCATTTGGCAGGCACCCTCCACAACTTTCCTTAGTTAGATTTCTTTTTATAATATTCAAAACCCATGTGACAGCATTTCCAGGCAAAAAAGGACATGCCCAGAGATGGAGGTGGGAAGGGATATCAAGAATTAAATGTTACCTGCATTTGGCTACAGAGAATTTTTTTAAGTTTTTAAAGAGATGTTTACAGCAACTTTATTCATAATTGCCATAACCTGAAGGCAACCAAGATGTCCTTCAGTAGGTGATGGATAAATTCAGACAATGCGATATTTTTCAGCAGAACACCTGAAAGCCTGAAGCTGTGCAGACCCATGAAGCTGCAGCACACAGTGAGGGGAGTACCACAAGGAGGCAGGAAGAAGGAAAGTCAACTGATGTTTACTGACCTTGTGCAGTAGCTGCTCTTAGGATCTCCTTCAACCTTCACAACAACCCAAATAAAGGGTCTTTGTTGGGTCCAGTTTGCAGGTGAGGAGATGGTGCTCAGGGAAAGTGGGGGCCAGTCATGGGAATTGGGGTTGAGGTCAGGACTCCAGTCCTCAGAGTGATGAGAGCAGAAAAAAGGAGCTGACCCTCAAGTCTGGATACCAGACTGACCACAGACAGGGCCCAGCGGGGAAAGGAGAGCAGGCTGCACAGGAAGACAGGGACAATGTGGCAGACCTGGGGCACAGTATCAGACACTGAGCCAGCAGGCTCCTCTGCCTCTGTCCAGGGACTGTGACAAGGGGGGTCAAGGGGCTGCTGAGAAGGGCCCAGGCAAGACACAAGGCTGCTGGCCACAAAAAGCCACATTCATCTCAAAATCACCTTCCTTCTGGGCAGCAGCCTCAGCCAGAGGAGGAAACGGCTGGATCAGGCATCCAGATCTGCCCACATATTAACTCCATCATGCATCTGTTTCACATCTGCTCCCTGCAGGTGTTATGGGGGTGATACTAGAAACCGATATGGCTATCCTGCTGGGATGTGATAATGCCCAGAAAATAGTAAAGGGATGCCAGGATGGAGGCCGACAGCCAGGGCAAGACCATTATGGTAGATTAAAGCTATTGGGGGTTTCCCAAGAAGCAATCCCAGGGAAAACATCAAAGAGCCACTTAAGGGGGAAATACGATAAAGATGAATGATAAAAAGGACGAGATAATGAATCTCAACAGATTCAGGCAAAACCAAAGCCACATAGAGATGGCCCCTGATAGGTACAGACCTACACCAGAGGGGACAGCCTCACAAGTCAGGATACATGAATAGTAGACCAGTGTTTACAATCAGACAGAAGAAACTCAGGTATTTCATCTGGAATTCAGGCTTCCAAGTATTTATGTAGTAAGTTTTAAGCAAAAAAAAAAAAAAAAAGTGCAATAATGATTAAAATTTATTCATCCCCCAAACCAATTTATTATTCTTGTCATTAAGAGAAAAAAAAAAAAAAAAAAAAAAAAAAGACCAGTGTACCATGGTATCATGTGATTAGCCCAGGACAGTAAGCATACTTCAAAAGAGGAATCCCTTCGTGGGATCTGTTGGTTAAAGGTTAACTTCCAAATGCAGCTCAACACGCCAAATGTTCATTCCAGTTCAGCAAACGCCTACTCTGAACTGTATTTATTTATTTCACATTAATCTGCTATTGCAGTCAACATTCTAGGGGTGAGAGGAGTCATTTACTGATTCAGTCATGCGATATGGAGCACAGACAGGCGTTATTAATACCACTCATCATCCCAAGCTCCTACCTTGCAAAATATGTGAATCATGTTACCACATGGTTACCAGGGCAGAGTTATGAAATGCCCCCAGGCTGACTCTACAAATCCAAGTCACATATTCTGCAGGAGGTTCTGGAAGAGGGGTTGAGTTCTATTCCAGGAAGCAGAGGAAGTGTCATAAGACAGACATGCTACAATTTTAACTGCCAAATGGACGTCTTCCCATTTTGTATACCCAGTGGTTTCTAAATAATACACGTGTCAGCTGCACAGATACTAGATGCCATTATGGGTTCTGACGGGTTGCCCCAAATCCCATCATAAGCATGGGTCAATGTCTCCCAGGAAACTAAAGGTAGAGACTGGAGGACCTGACTGGGGAAGGTGGCCAAGTGGTTGGGACTCAGCTGGAAAGCAGATTTTGGAATATGAAAGTCTGAGAGACTGGGTCATATTGAGAGAATTGTGAAAATCATTTGGAAACCTGACAGGGGACATGGTAGGATGAGGCAGACTTCCAGTTAGAAGGGACCAGACACAATCTAGCACTCTTAGAATGGCCAGCTTCATCTATGTAACTTGTTGATGCAGAAGGTCCACGTGCTAAGGAGAGAAGCTCTGGTCTCTCAGTAAAAAAGGAATACCCAGTCTGTGAGCCTCAGGTAGGTAAAAAATAAACTAAATTGAAGATGAGATTGATTCATAAGAGCATATTCTCGAAGTCCTCCACTTTTTTCTGGAGGACATCAGTACATGCTGCCTTAATTTCTGCTGCTTTCATTACACCATTTTTGCATCATACAGAACAGTTACTGAAATCTCCAACTTGGATACTTTGTACCCAAGAAATACTTATTCCCTCAGTATTCAATGTGCCACAATAGCAAGACTAGGATGTTTTAAATTTACACCTATTCTCTTACTTCCATCCGACTAATGGGTTTGGTATGCCTGCAGAGCACCACAATTCCAGTTTTTAAAACTGTTGTTCAGGGCTTCCCTGGTGGCGCAGTGGTTAAGAATCTGCCTGCCCACGAAGGGAACACGGGTTCGAGCCCTAGTCCAGGAAGATCCCACATGCCACAGAGCAACTAAGCCCGTGTGCCACAACTACTGAGCCTGTGCTCTAGAGGCCACGAGACACAACTACTGAGCCCGTGCTCTAGAGCCCACGAGCCAAAACGACTGAGCCCATGTGCCACAAATACTGAAGCCCACGCCTAGAGCCTGTGCTCTGCAGCAAGAGAAGCCACCAAAATGAGAAGCCCACACACCGCAGTGAAGAGTAGTCCCCCGCTCGCCACAACTAGAGAAAGCCCACGTGCAGCAACGAAGAGCCAACACAGCTAAAAATAAATAAAATAAATAAATTTTTTAAAAAACTGTTGTTTACTACTGATTGTGAGTCATGTAAAGGGACAATGCCTTGATGGTTTAACTGAATATATTAGCCACAATGGTTTGAAAGATGTTTATTATGGACTGAATGTTTGTGTCCCCCCCACCAAAATTCATATGTCAAAACCCTACCCCCCTCAATGTGATGGTATTAGGAGTTGGGGGGCCTTTGGGAGGCAATTAAGATTTGATGAGGTCATGAGGGTGGGGCACTCATAAATGGGATTAATGCCTCTACAAGAGTCACAAGAGAGCTTGCTTCCCCTCTCTGCTCTCAGCCTTGTGAAGATGAAATGAGAAGTTGGTGTCTGCAACATGGAGAAGAGCTCTCCCCAGAATCCCACCACTCTGGCCCCCAATCTCGACTTCTAGTCTCCACAACCGTGAGAAATAAATGTATGCTTTATAAACTGCCCAATCTGTGGTATTTTTGTTGGTCCAAGAGTGTTCCCTCTCCAGTTACGTGATAAAAGTATGCATGTAATATGAGCATCAGGCTCATCCCCAGCAGGAAAAATAACTATCATCTTTAAATCAGAAGTAACTCCATAGACTTTAGCCCAATATAGTACCTATATTATGGCAAGAATAAATGACTAAACATAAACACCAGAAGAATTTTCTCTTATTCAGATGATAGTCTACTTGATTGAAATTACACTGCAGAACCTTACCTAGGAATGGGAAGACAGAAAATAGAATGAGTGAATTGGAAAGCATAGATTTTCTGCAGTCTACTTCCATCACTGACTCTTGGAGGGCTTAAAATTTGCTATTTGTGGGCTTATTGGAAAGTAATCACAGTGGCACTAAATTTGGACTACTTGATTAGCTAATAAAAGTGGACATTATGTAACACTACCAATATGCTATTAGTGTATTTTGCAAAACATTTTTAAATTACTTTAATAAAATATTTGTTTAAATGTAGATTTGTTTTAAAATCACACATTTTTAATCAAGAACAGCCAGTAATTAGCTTTGATTCTTAAAGAAGGAGCATACTTATAATTTCATCAAATAAGGGATACATGCCAGGGTGCCAGGAGGGGACTGAGTCCGTGACCTGTGTTTGTATGAATAACTAAACACTTGCTATGTCTGGGGGATTCGTTGGTAATTTAATTTCAGACCAATTAACAGAGAATCTGACATTCCCAATTACACAAACCGGATAACTAGTCAACTCAACTCAAGAATCCTCATACAGCAGAGATCTCACTTAAGAATTTTCTAAATGTGGGTAACCATTTAACTGACATCTTGAAAAGGTGTCCAGAAATCTAAATGAGTGAAATCAGTGGCAGTATTTCCCCCAAGAAACATGTACTGTTTTCAAACCTCCCATGTACAGAGTAAAAATTCCATAAATGGTCAGTTATTAAAGCATTTTATCAATACTGCTATGGACAGGAGGAATTGACTGAGCTCCTAAAGCATGTGTTAGGAAAGGTTCTTCACACATGTTAGTATCTGCTATAATCCTCAAACTCTCCCTAGAGTGAGATCTTATTATCCCCATAGATGGCATGGAATCTGAGACCCCAAGTGTTCAAGTAAGTAACCAGAATGAGTAGACCCAGGACTCCCTCTGTAGCCTGAAACCACAGCCTGGCTCCTTCCACCAGCCTACTTGAAGGGTCCTAAGCAAGAATTCTCTTATTTCCTCATTCACTCACTTAATCTCATCCATATATTCACTTACTCATTCATTCACTTAATTCACTTAATCTCTGTTTTGTGCCCCAAACTTATTTTAAAGTAGTTCCAAATATAATTAACAGAGTGAACTTTTTTAACAATACTGATTCAAACTATATTCACAGGTGCTGAATGAATTTATGTGCCAAATTGGAACATATTACAAGCTCTTGGTGTTATCCCAAAGCTCTTTAGATTTAAAATTATATAGAATATTAAAATAGGCTAATCTGACGACAGCAGTTGTCAAGTTGTGAAATATTCTTCAAGTTGTCTTCAAGTTGTGAAATATTCTTGACAACACTTGTCAAATTGTGTGCATAAGAATCACACAGGTAAGTGTCTCCGAGTTATGCTATGTGTATATGCAGTTCTGCAGGGAGGAAGCAGTAGAGGTGGTTTCATCCTTATACCTTCACAAATGTGTCCACACAAACCTGGATAACTGGTCAATTCAACTCATTTCAAGTAGATGTCAGCCACATGAGCAGAAACTGTAAACTGAAAACTCATTCATTCCAAACTCTAGACCTGCTTGCTCAACATAGATCCCTATAGAGAATGGGGTTAGGTTAAATTCAAATTAAATTTAAAAAGAAAAAATTATTTTCAACTTACTCAGACTTTTAAAATTTTCATTTAAGGCTAAAATGCCATTTTGTTATACATGACATAAGCCTTAATTTTTGTCAAGTGCACAGTGAATTCCTCTGGGGGTACTGATTGTTAATATTTATAATATATAATGATTTAATATTTTTAATTCTTTGAATTAAAGTTTGTACCTTTTGTAGGTGTATATCAAACAAAAAAACCTCATCAGAATTCCCTTTGAGAATGTCTGAGCCTACATTATTAGAGTGGGTTCCAATAACAACTTTTCACAAAAATCTACTCATGCTTAACTTAGGATATTGGACATATGGTTTGTGGAAATATTTGATGTGTTTGCATAAGACATACAAGTTTTGGAAGAATGACCATTTTAATCAGGCTGACTAACTGAGATGAGAAGAGGGAGGTATAACCATCTGTTTAACTTTGTCTTGATTTTATTTAGCACCTACAAAAAAATTAGATTTGAGCCACTGTGTACCAAGGAAACGTGAAAAACCCATCTAGGAATGCCCCGTATGTCCTTCTCAAGGAAAGGAAAGGTCAAGTTACAAACAAACCACACAAATACATACAAACCGTTCTACCCTCTGAAATCTAAAGTCTGTAGTTCTACACTTCATTTGATAACTCTGGGTCTTGATTTTAGGATTCTAAGAGAACGTTCAGCACATATGCTAATATTTGCTGATATACATAAAGGCAAACAGGAAAAAGGAGAAGTCACTATGAGCAGGAATGATAGAGGCTTCTGATCTGAGAGAGGCAGTTACACAATTTGCCAATTCAAATCTGTTTACATAATGGTTATACTTTGGGTACACTATCTTCCCTATGAAGGAACGTCTCTACATGAATATTGACATGACATGAAAACAAAGGGGTTAAATCCCAAGTTATACTTCAGTGCATAAAGAATGTCTAGAACTTAGTAGGCACTCAATAAATATCAACTGAATCAGTTAAGAACATTCCATAGTTTTCAGAAGATTTTTAAATGATAAATAGATTTGAAGTTAAATATATTTTCTTCATCTATGGAGACTAGCCTGAGGCTTTTGTTCCTGCAGTTCTTGAGATACATTATGTGATAGATTTTCTGATATTGAAATTTTTGAAATTTTCCTGCATTCTTGACTAAATACCCTTTTGTGACAGTAATTTCCCTTTCTTACTCTGGATTTTGTTTGTATTCTCTCTCTCTCTCATACAAGTCTTATTGAAGATTTAATTATTAATCTTTCAAAGACTCAGCTTTTGTTGTTGTTCTCTATTTTATTAATTTCTGTCCTTATAATTCTCCTCTTTATTTTGTGATTTTACTCTGATGCTCATTTTTTCCCCTCGCTTTTTGAGCTGAAAATTCAGCTTGTTTTTCAGCCTTCTTTGTATTTCTAGTTAAATTTATAACTTTCCATCTGAGTATTGCTTTAGTGCTACCCCTCACATTTGGTATGTAATGCTTTGTCATTCAATTTTCAGAATTGCTGCTGTGATTTCCTTTTTAATCCAAGAGTTGTTTTGGTAGCATTATTTTAGGTTTTTGCAACAGATTTTTTTAAGCTTATTTTGTTAATTAGGTCTAACTGGATTGTATTTTTAGTAAACTTAGACTGTTCAGCTATTTTTCTTCTGTAAATGTATTAAGATATGCAGAGTAGCCTGCTACATAATCTTTTTTTGTAAATATTCCATATGGGCTGCAGAAGTGGGAATTTCTATTTTTTATATGTAAATTTATATATAGAATATACATGTGTATATGTATGCATACATATATACACTCGCACACATGAAACTGCTGTATATTAGATTAATTATCTTTTGTACATTTTTGGATACTTGAGTTGAAAATTTCCCAACAAACGTGTTAAAATCTCTGAATAAAATCTATTTTCCCTATAACTTTGTCAGTTGCTGCTTTCTGAATTTTTAGGCTATATCATGCATAAGTATTGCATCTTCTGATTCATTTTTCCAGTAAAGTAAGTCCCCTACATACAAACATTCAAGTTGTGAACTTTCAAAGATGCAAACGTGCATTCCATCAACGTCAGGCGTGAGTGAAATTCCAGCTTGCCCTCCGTCTCCTGTTGCTGACGATCCTTCAGCTCTACCATCTCCCACCTCCTCTCCCTCCTCCAGTCAGTAACTCTTCTTGCCTGTTCACTCGATGCCAGCCCCTGTATACCAGCTGTTGTACTGTACTACTGTACTTTTCAAGGTACTGTACTATAAGATTAAAAATGTTTCCTTTACTTTTTGTGTTTGTTTTTTATGTATTATTTGTGTGAAAAGTATTATAGACCTATTACAGTGCAGTACTATATAGGCGATTGTGTTAGTTGGGTACCTAAGCTAACTTTGTTAAGACCAAAGTGGACTTACGAACACGCTCTCGGAATGGAACTCGTCCAGATGTAAGGGAGTTACTGTATTTTCTTTGTCTCTTATTATTGTTTTGAATTAAATTTCACTTCCTTCTAAAATTGCTTTTTTTTTTTTTTTTTTTTTTGCGGTACGTGGGCCTCTCACTGTTGTGGCCTCTTCCGTTGTGGAGCACAGGCTCCGGACGCGCAGGCTCAGCAGCCGTGGCTCACGGGCCTAGCCGCTCCACGGCATGTGGGATCCTCCCAGACCAGGGCACGAACCCGTGTCCCCTGCATCGGCAGGCAGACTCTCAACCACTGCGCCACCAGGTAAGCCCTAAAATTGCTTTTTTGTTCATTTGCTTTATTTTTGCCTGATGTACCTGCATCTGTTTCCATACTGTAACTTTCAACATTTCTGAACATTTTTATATGTTAATTATAGATCATATATTGCTTTTTCTCTCATCAAACCTGTAATTTGACACAATACATATATTATAATCATAATTATATTAAAATTTATCTTCATTTTACTCATGTTTCCTGTATTCAATAGTAAATTGTTTTCTCTTTTTCTTTTTACAGACTTTTTTTTTTTTGCGGTATGCAGGCCTCTCACTGTTGTGGCCTCTCTCGTTGTGGAGCACAGGCTCCGGACGCGCAGGCTCAGCGGCCATGGCTCACGGGCCTAGCCGCTCCGCGGCATGTGGCATCTTCCCGGACTGGGGCACGAACCCGTGTCCCCTGCATCGGCAGGCGGATTCTCAACCACTGCGCCACCAGGGAAGCCCCCTCTTTTTCTTTTTAATGGGCACAGTAAATTTTCCTATGCCACTTTAAAACTGATAAATTTTATTTCAATTATTCTGTGATTAACACTATCTCATGCTTAACATTTTGTAACTGACAGTTTCCTAATGCAGCCGCACCATTTTTCATTCTCTCCAGGAGTGCTTGAGAGTTCCAATTTCTCCACATATAGATGGACATTTGACCTTTAAGAAACTGCCAAACAGTTTTCCAAAGTGATTGCACCATTGTACATTTGCACCAGGAGGGGATGAACTCCAATTCCTCCACTACCTGGCCAACATTTGGTTATGGGGTCAGTGTTCTAAATTTTACCCATTCTAATGAGTGTGTGGTGGTGTCCAATTGTGCTTTGAATCCAAATTTCTCTGGTGAGTAGTGATGTTCTCATATGCTCTTCTTTTCTTATCTCCTTAAGGTGGAACCATGGGACCATTACTTAGAACCTTTTTCTTTTCTTAAATAAACATTTAAAGCTGTAAACTTCCCTATCAACAGTGAATTCATCCCTCAAGTATTGATGTCTTTTAGTTTTCTTACCATTCACTTCATTGTCTTCTAATTTCATTGGTGATTTTTTTCCTTGACTTATTAATTAATTAGAAGTGTGATGTTTTCCAAATATTTGGGGGTTTTCAAGATAACTAATTATTGATTTCTACTTTAATTCTATTGTGGTGAGACCAACTGTGTATGATTCCCTTTCAAATTTATTGAGACTTGTTTTATGGCCCAATATATACAGTTTACCTTGATAAACATACCACATGCACTTGAAAAGAATGTACACTCTGTAGTTTTGGGGCACAGTGTTCTATCATCAACTAGATCAAGATAAGCAATAGAGTTAGATCCTCTATGTCTTCATTAATTTTTGTCTAGTTGTTCTATCAGTTGCTAAAAGAAGTATTTTTAAATCTACTATGTTTGTGAAATTTCCTATTTCTCCCTTTCATACTATTGGTATTTTCCTCATGTATTTTGAGGCTTTTACTAGGTTCATACAGATTTATGTTTTTTATGACTTCCTGATGAATTGACACTTTTATCAATTTGGAATTCTCTTATCCTTGATAACAATTTTGGTCTTGAAATTGTAGGTATTTGCTGTTAATCTAGTAACTCCAGTTCTCTAATGCTTACTGTTTAAATAGCATATTTATTCCATCCATTTACTTTCAACTGTTGCATATATTTAAATTTAAAGCAAATCACCTTTCTATAGACAGCAAATAGTTGGTTGTCCTTTTAGCATCCATCCTGATATTCTCTGCCTTTTAAATGGAGTGTTTAGTCCATTAACATTTAATGTAATCATTGATATGTTCAGATTAAGTCTATCATTTTATTATTTGTTTATTTGCTGTTCCCTCTGTTTCTTGTTTGTTTCTCTCTTCCCTCTTTCCCACCTTCTTTTAGATTATACAAATATTTTTACATTCTATTTCGAAAAAAATTTGGCTTTTTTAACTGTACAGATTTGCATTTTTTCATGGTTGCTCTAGGGATTACAATATACATCCTTAACTTTTCACAGTCTACTTAGAATTAATATTACACCACTTCATCGAAAATATAGATCTGCAATCATATTAATCCATTTATCCTCTCTTGCTATTTTTACACTGTAAGTTATCATATGTTACATACATACCTTACAAATCCCACAAGACAGTGTTATAATATTTAAACACTCATATGCTTCTAAAGAAATTGAGAAATATGCCTTTTTAAATTTTATTTATTTATTTATTTATTTTTTTGCGGTACGCGGGCCTCTCACTGTTGTGGCCTCTCCCGTTGCGGACCACAGGCTCCGGACGCGCAGGCTCATTGGCCATGACTCACGGGTCCAGCCGCTCTGCGTCATGTGGGATCTTCCCGGACCAGGGCACGAACCCGTGTGCCCTGCATCGGCAGGCGGACTCTCAACCACTGGGCCACCAGGGAAGCCCGAGAAATATGCCTTTTATGGTTGCCCATAAATTTCCCATTTCTAACGCTTTTCATTCATTCCTGAAGACCCAAGTTTCCTTCTAGTATCATTTTCCTTCAGTTTGAACAACTTTGTTTAGCATTTCTTGCAGTACAGGTCTCATGGCAATGATTTCCTTTAGTTTATATTTTTCTGAAAAAAAAAGTCTTCACTTGTACTTTGTTTTAAAAGGATATTTTTACTGGACATTGAATTCTGGGTTAAGAGATGTTTTGTGGGAGGGAGATGCAAGAGGGAGGGGATATGGGGATATATGTACATGTACAGCTGATTCACTTTGTGATACAGCAGAAACTAACACACCATTGTAAAGCAATTATACTCCAATAAAGATGTTAAAAAGAAAAAGATGTTTTGTTTCTTCTTTTTGCAATTTAGAAGGTTTTTTTCAGCTTTTTGTAGCCTCCACAACTTCTGATGAGAAATCTGTGATGATTAAAATCATCATTCCCCTGTATATGATTTATCATTTTTCTCTGGTCATCTCAGGTTTTCTCCTTATCTCTGATTTTCAGCAGTTTGTCCATGATGGGACTAGTCATGATTCTTTTTGACTGTATCCTATTTGAGGTTCACCGCAATTCTTGAATCTGTCAATTTACATCTTTCACCAAATTTGGGAAGGCTCTGACCATTATTTCTTCAAATTTTTTTTGTCTCATTCTCTCTCCTTTTGTTCTAAGACTCCTTTTGTTCTCTGTCTCCTTTCCTTCTAGAACTTCTATTACACATAGGCTAGACTTGTGAAATTGTCTCACACTTCCCTAAGACTCCACCTACTTTTTTGTCTCACGTCTTCAGATTTTATACTTTTTATTGCTCTATCTTCAAATTTACAGACCCTTTTTTTCTATCATCTCTAATCTACAATTGAGCTCTTCCGGTGAACTTCTTATTTTGCCTATTTTATTTATCAGTTCTAGATTTTCCATTCAGTCATTTTTATATTTTCTATTTCTCTATTGGCATTTTCTGTGTTTCTGTTTGCTGTATGTTTTCCTTTAACAGATCAAGCATAGTTTCAATACTACTTTAAAGGTTTTGTCTGATAATCCTTACCTGGGTTGTCTCAGGGCTGGCATCAACTGATTATCTTTTCCCTTGAGTTGGGAGAGGAGGGTTGTCACATTTTCCGGGCTCTCTGTAGGTCAAGTAATCTTGGATTATGTCTACTCTGCTGTGTAGATTCTGGATTTTCTTCCGCTGCTCAGAAGAGTGTGAATGTTCTTATTTTAGCAAGCATATAATTTGACTAGATTCAGTGTAAAGAGCATCATGCCACTGTTGCACAAGATAGCCAGATTTTATTTCAGCTCTTTAAGTCTCTGTTGCAGCTGCTATCAGTTTGCTCCAAACATGTGAAATCCAATGTTCAGCCTTGGGCTGCATTTATACTCAGAATCAGATGTCTCTCTTTTTGTCCCCCTCTTCCCTGGGATTCTCCTCCATTCTCTAGCCATTCTGGCTGCTCTAGGCTTCTCTCCCTAGTTCCTCCAGCCCAGGAGATGGTGTGTTTTTTGTTGTTTCTCTTTTTTTGTCAGAGTCTTACTCATCCAGGACACATACTGCCTCAACAGGAGCTTCCCTAAACATAAAAACTAGAAGAAAAATGGAAATGTGTTCAGTGCCCATCACTTGCCTCACATTCAACTCCCCTCCAGTTCCCAGAAAGCCAAGACAGTTTCTGTATCTCTTTTGGCATTTATAGCTATTATTCATGAACAGGAGGTCCACAGAAGGCCCTAATGAATTCTTCTATGCAATGCCTCTTTGTGCCTTTTATGCACTTTCCTCTCTGTCATTTTCTTATACACACACACGCACATATACGAAAACATATATGTATACATATGTACATATATGTTCTGGATTCTAAACACTTGATTTCTTCTTGTGTTTCAAATATTTTCTTCTAATTCATGGCTTGTCTTTTAATTTTTTATGATAAAACAGAATTTTCTAAGTGTAGTCAAGAGTATCAATCTTTTACCTAATGGTGTGCATTTTTTCATCTTGTTGATATTCTCCTTACTTTCTTCTAAAATTTTATGTTTTTGTTTTTTCACATTTAAAATTTTAATCAACCTGTAATTGACTTTTATATGTGATGTGATGTGAGAACTAATTTCTTGAGTTTTGATATTGGTTTTCTGAATGGATAACCAAAAGTCAAATGTTATCATTTGCTAAAAAGTCAGTCTTTCCCCCACTGACCTGCTGTATCAACTCTCTACTGAGTGCCTATAAACAAATAGGTCAATTTACAATAGTCTGTCTATCCCTTGTCAATACCACATCTTACACCTGAGCGCAACACTAACAGATGTGTAGGCCCACTGACAACCAAATGGTTGCAAAATAAACTTTGCCAACTTCAGGACTTTGCCTAGAGTTGGTTGTTTCTGCATGGCATTATTCAGTCAAGGACCTCAAAGTGCCTTTTAGCCTGATTAGGAGACAAAAGGTGAAAACTTTCCTTCTTCTTTTACAAATAAACAGAATTAGGTAGCTGGCATAGTCAGCATGGACCCTGAAATAAAATTGCCTGAGTTCAAAATCTGATTTTATCACTAACTTAAATGATTAACCCTTGGAATATTATTTGACCTCTTTCAGCTCCAATTTCTTATTTTTAAATTGCTAACAATAATGCATTCACACATGAAGAGTTGCTATATAACATTTTACCGAAAAAAATAGGTGAAATGCACCTGGCAGGATAACCAGCAGAGTGTCATACAGAGAAAGACTTAACTAACCAGATAAAAGAGTCCTGTAGGGAAGACACTACAAATTGGTCCACTCATTCCTATGCTGAACCCCTTCTGTCTTAACTGTCAGTCCTAAGAGTGGAGATTCCAAAACCACTTTCACAGGTTTCTTTGCCACTAGGATCATTCTGGCCACCTGGCCTCTGCCAAACAGGCAAAATCCAGGGAGAAGTGAATGAATAACAGGAGGTGAGAGCCAAGAGTCTCCTTACAAGCATGGTGGTGAAGGTGTCCTCTCAGTGAGGCCAGTAAGGATGCAGTTCCTAGTCCAAGTGATAGTAACCATGGCAGCATTGCTGTGACAACAGTGGGTATGGGGATTTCCCCGTTTAGACCAAACTGAACAGCTTTCAAACCATGTTTTCTTCCTCTTCAGAAGACTGCCTGACCTATCTAATATTTTTGTTCACTCATTCAACAAATATTTGCAGTACACCTACTGTGAGCTCCATACTGCTTATGTGTTTTAGAATATACCAGCACATAAAATAGTCAGGTGCTAACATTGTAACAGGTGAAAACAAATATAAATGTGCAACAGGATGAATAAATAATTTTAACAGTAAGGGAAAAAGTGGAAAATGCTCTGGGAAAACAAAAGATAGAGTCAGAAAGAGGGATCTGGTGTGTCAGGAAAGGAGAGAGGGCTAAACAAGGGGTTGGTGAGTCCTCATGGAGCAGGTGAGATTTGAAGAGGCCTGAAGGAGGGAGAGAGACCCCCATGTGGATGTCTTAGGGAAGCTCACAGCGAGAGGAAAGAGCCACTGCAAGGCTGGAGGGCAAGATTCGTCTGCCCTGCTCAGGGAATTGTGGGAGGCCAGTGCAGCTGCAGCAGTGTGAGCCTGGCATGGACAGGAGAGTGAAGAGCTGGGTTATGTGCAGCCTCTCAGATCAGGCACCTGAGGTACAGCCACACAAAATGGCCAAGTTCCTTGCTAGGATGCCATCCCCCACCCTCCTCCCTGGACCACTTGACTTTCCTGACAGCCATCCAGCATCAGCTCTGTGTTCTCTCTGGAAGCCTCTCCAGGCCCTGCCTCCATGCCCTCAGCCACTCTCTGGGTGTCCCAGCTCCGTGCTCTGCCCTGTGATCAGTCCTTACTGGACTACTGCAAGGGCCACCAGGAAAGGGAGTGAGTCTTATTCACCTCTATATCTTCAGCTCCTAGCTGGAAAAGATTCAACTTTTAGAACTGGTTGGTGCATAGGTGAATGGATCATTGAAAAAAATTATAATCTCTATTTTGCCCCTTTAGGTCAATTAATAGTTACAGCCTACATTACCCAACAGCATACATATCACATGTGAAATTATTCTACGATTTATAAGTCCCATCTACAATATTCTTAATGCAGTATTGCTACAGTGTAAGTTCCCCTCAATAATAAAACAAATTAGACTCAAATGGTTTCAGCTAGGCACTACCCGTAATGAGCCAGATCTTTCTTGCCTTAAACCCCAGACTGGGAGTAGATTAAGCACTTCTGGGTATGCTTTCAGGCTGCCAGGGTAGCCACTTAGTGAATCATTACCTCAGCACCTATGCCCTTTTAGTGTCTTCTTCAGCCCAAAGGAGTCTTGTGTAATATTAAAATACAGTTCAATACATTGAATACACACCCAACTTACCTTGGGTTTTCATGTTAGAGGTCTCGGTCAAGAAATCTGTATCAAACACTTCATGTATCAAAATAAGGAAATGCATGACTATAGATAAATAACTCTATAGTATGTACATGTTATCATTTCATTGCATATGTATATACAAGCAATTGTGAGGAAACCAGAAGCTTAAAGGCCAGAGTGATTACACAGAGTCCTCCTGAACTTGCTGTACATTACAAAGTCGGTAACCCAGTTTTCCAAACTTGGCAGGGCTCAGAAGTTTACTCACTGACTCAGTATATTTGGGAAAGATTTAGTGTAATTTTAAATACTTTGTTGCTAAGCTCACATCCTCATGAGTGTGTTTATACAATGCTAATTATTCATACAACTGAAAAATGTACCTTGTTTTACACAAAATACGCCATATAATTGGATTTGAAAGTATTAGCATTAGGGTAGATTTAACCAAAGATTAAGCCTATTCATAGAAAATGCAGATTTGGACTTGTTATTTTTAAAAATTTTAAAGCAAGAAGATAGTTTTTAACATGTATGAGAGTTGATTTGGGGTGGGGTTATGCATCATATTAAAACATATTACGATAATTATTTGCATTATATTACATTTTTGTTTAAACAGTCTTAGGAAAGAACACGTGTGTGTGTGTGTGTGTGTGTGTGTGTGTGTGTGTGTGTGTGTCCTGGTAGGTTACATTCCCTTCATTACTCTTTTTTTCCAGAATTCACAGATTCATTTAGCTATTCTTACCCAGTTACTTTTAAGGTGTATTTTAAATTAAATTTATGAAATTCCAAAAGAAATTCATTTAGATTTTGCTTGGAATTACATCATATCTTTATACTAATATGGAAGGAAATTACATTTTTATAATATCCAGCATCCATCCTGGAACTTGTTTTATCTGTCATTTACTTAATAAAAATTCTTCTGTAAAATTTGAATTCTCTTCGTCTAGTTTATTTATACTTCTTATTAAGTTATACACAATGATAGGAAAGCTGTGAGCTCAGAAAGGACGAAACAAGTGTTTTGTATTCTGTTATCACTTCTATATCACTGTGTAAGGGGATGTGATTGATCAGTATAGTTTTTCCAAATGTCAGAATGGTCATTTATAAAGAAGCCTTCTATGTGTGCAGCACCACCTCATTATACAGCAAATGGTATAGCAGAAGGTCTCATAAATTTCACAGACTACATATTATCACAATACAATCGATAAAAACAGCATGATCATTACTAGGTAACTACTGTGTAGTAAAAATTTTATTTGAACCTAAAATTCAGTAATAAAATGAACGAGGATTTTTCTATGAATACTTCGTATCTTGTATTTCTTAAGAGTAAAGAGAAAAGTGACAAGGAAGCATCGCATTTTTCAGAAAATAAAACACAGAGAAGGATCATTGCCCTAGCACAATACAGCTTTGTTTCTTTAACTTTTCATGAATTAAAGAATCACTGTCATTCTTCTCTTACCATGCACCAATGTTAAATGTGGAGATTAACCTTTTAGAAGATAACCATCTAGAAGTTAACTTGATGTTTCCAGTGACTATATAGAATTTTATTGAAATAATCTGTTAAATTACAAGGATTTTCATTGTCACCCTTCTGGAATCTGTAGCATCACAGTCTTCACTAGCTCTACCAAGACCAGGTCACAGTGAGGCACCTTGCTATCCACTAAATCTCGCCATCCATTTGCCTTCCAGAAAAATATACACTTAAAATGACAGGTTTGGGGGCATGGGTGGTTCTTTACTACCTTTTAAACTAGAAATACAATTTTTCCCCTAGATTGTGCTACTAGAAGGTTCAGATAAGAGAATCTGTAAAACATACAGCAATTTTATGTTCTATGAAGTGAAAAATTATCTATCATTTTTCAGCTTCATGTGCAAAGAATTATCCCAGCCAACATTCTGAGGATTTTATGACACAGTTAAAAATGTTACAGCTGGATGATATGGAATCTCAAGGTAATTCATTTCACTCTAATGCGTATTTGTCAGAGAAGCATGTGCGTCACTACTTTTTTTACACCTAGTTTAGGAAAGAGAAATTGCACACATCAGCTTAGGAAAGAGAAACTGCACACCTAAATCCTGCTCCCAGAGCCCAATCCTGGAGCTATAGGAGTGAGAGAATGAGCACAGGGCACTAGCAATGGTATATCATCCTTAAAACCTACCAAATTACCAGTCTCCATTTAAACATTGGAGCAGCTAAGATTTACTGAACACTCTCAATGGGCCAGGTACCACACTAAGCACATTTGTGAGATGACCTCATTCGATTCTCACAGTAACCTTATGAGCTAATGACTATTAGTATATGTATTTTTCAGAGGAGAAAACAGTTTTCCAGAAGTTAGTAGAAAGGTATCCAGGTTATGCAGCTGTCATTATAAAGCCAGTATGTGAGCCTGGGCGGAGGGACCCTGACACATGCCAGCCCACAGGGGCAGTATAAAAAATGGCTCCAAAATTCTTTCTCACTTGGCTCATCACAAGTTGAGTCTCTCTCCTCACCTTGACTCTGTGCTCTGTGACTGATGAATAGCACACAACCGAAGTAATGTTGGGCTGGCAGAGAAGAGAGCTGGGAATACACAACTCGGAGACACCATCCTGATAAGTTATCAATGCTTTACCTTCACGGCTCCTCATGTTCCAGCCAAAGACAGTGGCAGGTGGGGGGAGACAAACACAGTGACCCTAGATACACACCTAGGACTTGCAAGACCCAGTTGGTCACTGCTTGGGGATGCCAGTGAAACCCACAACTGCCCTTGATAGGGAACCACTGCCCTTCCAGGAACCATCCTCCTGTTGCACCATACCCCAGCCCACCCTCTGCTTCACCTGCCTCTTCTGATCCCTGTTCCTACCTTGTCCTTTCAAAAATGTTACTTTCGACAATCTTCACTCACTAGTTAGGGGAGCTGCCTCAGGCTGTCTGTTCTAGCAAAGGAGTTCCTACCTACCTTTCTGCCCCCTCCCACCTTATCTAGTGATCTACCCTGACACCTGAACCCCCTATCATCTTTTTAGCTTCAACAGCTCTATGAGTACCTACTGTATGGACTAGTAGACCAAACTTAAATGCCATGACAGACCAACTAAGTAACATTCAGGGGAGAAATAACTGGGTACCAGACAATAGGGACTGGTGCGGTCTTCAGCAAGCTTATTTGTAATCTAAAATATGTAGATTCAAATGTATTAAAGTACCTTCAAAACAAAACTAGTCTAGAGAAATGATACTGGAATAAAATCCTTGTTTTGATCCATTCATAGACCTTACAACTCTGGTTCAAATTTGTTCCTGGGACTAATCAGTGCAGCATCCTAGCTCTGAAGTTATTACGACGAGAAAAGTTCAGGGAATCTAGCCTGCGTGAACACTCACTTGCATACTGACATAAACCAGAAGAATCCTTTCTGCCCTGATGTACCTAATGGCAGAATAATCTTTAAAATAATTTTATTCAAAATAATACTGATATATTGACATGGAAATTATGATTAAAGTCATTCGAAGAAGCAGTTCACTGCCAGGCACACACAGATATTTAGACATTCTATTATCCTGGTTTTGTGTCCTGGCCTTTCACAAACATGTGCTGACTTACACACACAAACACAAGTGGAGTCTGTGCCCACTGGAAACAAGGAGACTCAGTCTCTGGAAAGTTTGAGATGCCCTACTATAGATTTAACTGATTTAGGGATGAGCCATGGAGAAAGGAGGTCATTCCACCAGCTAAAACAAAAGTAAGACTTCTGTTTATACAATCAGTTCAGAAATACCTCTGCCATCCTCACATCAGAGGCATTTATTTTATGATACTTTTTCATTTAAGAATGTTAGAAGAGCATTTAAATAAATAAATAAATAAATAAATAAAAACTCTAACTGGGAACATACCACTTGCCAATGAGATTTTCTTTTTTTATGAAAGGTCGAAACCAACTTACCTTCCCAAGCTGATTTTGAAAGTCAACGAACATATCAGAAATAATAAGGTACATAATTAAAATTTCCTGTAGCCTCAAGATCTGATAAACAGTTTAAAAGTTGGAGGAAATGTTTCCCACACATATGGTTGCAAAGAGTTAATACTCTTAAAATATAAATGACAGATAAAATTTGAAAAGAGACACACACCTCCACAGACTAATGGGCAAAAGATATGAACAGGTAATTTTGAAAGAGAAAATACATATGCTGTTTTCACTTAAGAAATTATGAAAGGTTAAAAATAAGTTACAGTATCCAATGTTGTCCCAGATAGGAGCAAGTGAAGAGCCTCCTACACTACTGAGGGAAAGACAAATTGATACATACTTGCACAAACTAATTTGTTCAGTCCTATGGAAAACCTTCAAAAGACTAAATTCTTTGGTCCAATAATTCCACTTTGAAACGGAATAAAATCATTATGGATCTCCTCAAAGATTTAACTTTAAGTATGTTCATTGTTAATGTCTGATCAAATATTTGAACAATCTGTTAACAATATATATTACAGTTCTATGTTTGTGAGAAAAAATATTTATATGAATATAATATATGGTAAAAAATAATACATAGAAGTAGATATAGCAAAGAAGTTATTCTAGAATGGTGAGATTTGTTTTTTCTTCGATAATCTAAGAGGACTATTTATTTTCTCAATAATCGTGTTATGCCATTAGATTTTTTTACTAAATAAAAAAAAGTTTTCATTCCTTTGTTATTAAAAAATAAATGCCTCTAGAAGTAAGTAAAAGTGATAGAATATTTTGGTATGTAAAGTAATTTGTAATATATTGACTTGTAATAAAACCATGCAGTTCAAGAACAAAAATACTCCCATATGCATAGAAAGAATGAGGAAATATATCAACAAAGAGACAAAACCAATAGTCCTCATGTCTAAGTGATGGAATGATGAGAGATGTTTATTTTCTTCTCTGCTCTTATCCTCACTAATTTCTTTATAAGAATGTTGATTACTTTCTAGGAATACATATTTTAAACCCAGCTACTATGCATTTTACAACTACACAGAATAGCTTCCTGAAAGTGCTAAAATCGAACTATTCCATGATCATTAGATGTTAAGGGGAAAAACAAAATCATCACCCCTAAATTGCATCCAAGTATAGCAGACATATAGGCATAGGAAGAAATACAACAAAATATTCATAGATGCCACCTGTGGATGGTGGGTCTTCAAGTAGTTTCTGTTTTCTTTATTTTTTTCTTTTTGTATTTCCCAAATTTACCATGAATATATCTTATAATCAGAAAAAATATTTTAATGTATCCCCAAGTGACAGAAAAACGTTTTCAACCAGTTATAGTTGGTATGTTTCACATAGCACTAAACAGCACTAGAATAATGTCTCTCAACTTTATACACACTCTGCTTTGTAACAATCCTATGGAAAACAATTAAAAATACATCACTTGACTTAAGAGTAGGTATGTCAATATATGTTTTCCCAACTAGATATCTGATAAATGCTTTTGTTTAAGGGGTCCTCCCTAGATAAATAGGAACACGCCACAATCCACAATAAAATAAAGTTGGGAGGGAATTTACCCTCCGAAAGGGGTGGGGTGCTGAGAGATAAGGGTTTTGCTCCACCCTGGCCAACCAGCCCATTTGGGAAGAAAATGCTTTTCCTGTTTCTTCAAAACAGGAACTACAGTTAAGTCTCCTAAGTTGTTTAATTCCCACCTTGCCATCTTCAAATCCTCCAGGTTTTACCTCTGAAGAGATTCAAACACACTACCGAAATGACAGGACTGGGTCAAAGGGAAGGCTCCATTACGCAAGGCTTCCAAACCGACGGAATGGAACAGGATCCATACAGACGGAATCACCCCCAGGCACGAGTAACCGCTGGAGGGGATGGCTTCCCAGCTGAGGCAGAGAACCTTCTCAATAAGGCGAGCCATTTCAGCGACAATTCGAGGGCTGCCTTTCTGTCTGGCTAACTGCGTGATCTCAGCAAACCACCGAAGGTCCCAGAATAACGTCTGTGTCCTCGTTTTTCATGCCGGACAGCAACTATTTCATAGGGCAGATCTTATGGGGGGATGTGTACTAAGCCCAGAGGCTGGTCCAGAGTAAGGACCCAAATCACTCAGTCACTGCTACAGTGCGGACGGCGCTCCCGCTGCACGTGCAGCCGGTAAAGGACAACCCACAGCCGCTGCGCACCGGCCCCTGTCACACCGCCAGTGCCCCAACACCGCGAGCATCACCGGCGTCAGGAACCCGGATAGTCCCTGGATAATCTAAGGAGCTTCAAAAAACATGCCTAGTAGGATCATTTTCTACCGCAAGATACAGTTCTCACTTGATAAAACTACGACACATCCTATCACACAGTAAAACTGTGGTCTGACAGCCAACTTTTCTTCCCGGGCCCATCCTTCCTATGCCGGCACTGGCCGCCGCGCTCCGACCACAACAACGGGCAGCCCGGTCCCCTTTAGTATCTAAGCCCTCGGTCCAGAGCCCACAGAGAGAGAAATACGGGCAACAGAGCGAGAGGAGACCGAGGCCGCGTCCTGCGCGGCGCCCTGGCCCCCAACCCGACCAGCGCCTCACGTCCGTCCCCTCCCCGCCGCCTGGGCGCCCCACGTGGGGTCCCCAGGACCGCCAGGCTTGCAGGAGGACCCACACCCCGCGGCCCTGTGAACCAGTACCGGGAACCGCCCGGCTCGGCCTAGGCCTCGCAGACGACCGGACGAGCTGCCCGGGGGCAAGAGGCGGTGGTGTCGCCGGGACACCCCCGACCCCAGTCCGGAGGGGCCGCACCCCAAGGAGACCCTCACCCCAGGGCCGCGTCCGCCTCGCCCAGCTCGGAGACCCGCCTGAGACGCGCACACTCACCTCGGGCGGCTGTCCTGTCATGGAGTCGCCTGAGGGCCTGGCGTCCTGTGGGGGCTCCTCTCCTCGGGCCCGGAGACGCCTGAGAGGCGGCCTCCTGTCAGCGGCTTCCGGGTCAGCGAAGTCGCCTGAGGCACGCGGGGTGCTGGGCGCTGGCCTTCTATGCACCAGAGCGCAGCGTGGGGGGTTCCGGGTTACATCTCCGACGTGGGTTTACGTTTTCGGGGCAAACAACTGGAGAGTTTACCACCGAGTGGGGCTTTACGACTGGACCCCCGGTTTAAGTCTGAAGGGTTTACGTCTTGGCGCGAGGGGATTATGACTGGAGCGTTTACGACTCGCCCAGGTTTACGACTGGGGGGTTTACGTCTGGGCCCCTGGTTTACGGCTGAGGGGTTTAGCCGTGACCCCGGGTTTCTGCGTGAGGGGGAGGTTGGGGGCGGGGCAGGTTACCGCAGCCCCCGGTTAAGGTGGTTTAGGTATGGATCTGGGTTTTCCTGTGGACCAGGGGTTACTTAAGGGCGAGGGGGTTATTCTGGGCCCGGGTTGTCTCTGGGGTGTTAACATCAGGCCTGAGTTTCTGGCTGGGTTTTTCACTGCCCCCAGGGGCCACCTGTAGGTCATCCGGGTCTGTTGGGCTAGTGGGGCTGGTGCTCCAGGGCCCCTCAGCATTGTATGTATTTACACACTTTAAAAGCTCTTCCTGTGGAGCTGGCTTCCAACCAGCCTGAGTCTTGGTGCTGACTGAGATCCCCTCAACAGCTAGGCACCTCCGAAGGTGAAATACACAACTTAGACAATCACAAAGTTTTGAGAGACAACCAAGAGCTAGGGCAAGTTCAACAACAGCGTTCGTCTCCTACAGGAGGCCGCTCCTTCCAGGCTGGAGAAGAGCTGTTTCACCTAATGCACAGAAACCAACACAGAGTCCAGCAGAGTGCAGGAGCAGAGCTGCATTGATACTCTGGGAGTAAGGCCCAGACTAAAGTAGGTGTAACTGCTTGGCCTGCTTGCTCTTCTGGGACCACTAGCACATCCTGACTTCAGAATCTTGCAACACCTGTGTACAAAAGTACCAACAAACAATAAAGAAGGGAAGGTACATATAGGGTAAAGTGCTTATTCCTTATAGGGTAAGTTATTCTTCTGCTATCTCCCCATAAGGAGGCCTTGAACCAATTACCTGGGCTGTTTTCCTGGGAAGAGAAGGTAGGAGGAAGCAGTGCTGGCTCCCCTCCCAGATGTGAGTGTGTGCAGCCAACACAACCCTAGAATTGTTTATTTCTTCTGTCAACCCAGAGAGCCAGATCCACGGTACCCCCTCACTCCCCAGAGATTCTGGTCTCCTGTTTAGGAAGGAGATTCATAGAATATCATTAAACTCCGGTTCCAGTCTAGACAAGGTAATGTAGACCCGTGCCTCTCTACTCATTCCCACCAAGGGCAACTATATAATTTGGAGTGAGGTGTAGAAGGAGAAAGGTGAGCTGCTTAGGGACCCCAGGACTCAGGGAACAACAGAGGCAGAAAAGCCAGAGAACCCTTCTCCACCTGGAAACAATGGTGTCCTGAGGCCTTGGCAAAGGGGATCCCACACAAGTGGCTGCCACCCCTTCAGGCATCCCAGCAGGGATCACCGGATGCGAGAAGCACCAGACCAACCAAGCATACAACAATAGCTTGACAAAAGGCTCTAAGAATTAAATAGCAACAAACGTAGAACCTAAACAGGGTGACTGCATGCACAAATGCGAGATTGAAATGGGGTCCATATTAGGCAAAATTCCAGGAAGCAATTTTAAGGAATCACCTGTCATACCAAGAATCAGGAAAAATCACAGCTTAAATGAGTAAAGGCAATCAATTGATGCCCACATGGAAATGAATCAAACACTGGAATTGTCAACAAGAATTTGAAAGCAGGCGTCATAAAAATGCTCCAGCAATTGATTACAGATTATCTCCAAACAAATGAAAAAAATAGAATATTTCAGCAAAGATATACAAGTTATAGAAAAGAACCAAACACATTATAAAACTGAAAAATACACTAACTGAAATAAAAAATTCACTGGATGGGCTTAATTAGTAGAGTGCCCTTTTATTCTCAGCCCAAAGCCTTTGGCATACTCCACCCCATTGGCAAACCAGGTGCACACTCGGTGCCAAGTCAAAGTTCAGTCCTCCGAAACTAAAAAGATGATCAAAGACCTATCAGAAAATTCCAGCCTTGCAGCTAGGTATCTAATAATTACATGCTCACGAATTGCCCTCGAACCCCAAGTGTATTTTCCCTTTTTAAAATTTCATTTATTCCACAATGATTAATGATCATCTCCTATGTGTTAAAGATTATGCTAGACACTGTAAAGACTTAAGTGAACAAAATAGTCTTTGCACTCACAGAGCTTAGAGCTATTTCCCATTCAGAAGTGTACCCAAACAGAGGGCTTGTCCCACCTTAGCATTTTTTCCAACCAAGTTTCTTCATGTTTAGAAGCACAACTCTTTGCAGCCTTCCTATGGGGGTTCAGTGACCTGAGACATTATCAGAGGAGAGAAATAAATGTTTACATGGGAATAGAAACTACCCTGAACCATTTAGGAAGCAACCTCACGTTAGTCAAACATGTCTCTCTCAGTGTTTTCTATCTCCCTGGAATGACCCAATTCTTAAAATTCAGATTCCAAGTGAATATGAGGAGAGGTGAAGTGTGTGGGTCCGGATGACCACAGGGAGCATGAAGACAGTGAGGAAGGTGATGGTGAGGACGGTGAGGATGCCTGCAGCTGAGCAGGCTCCCATCCTGGGCACGTGCACAGTGTGGAAGGGGAAGCACCTCCTATGGGTGAGACTAGGCTTCATAACCAATCCACCGTCTTTTCATATTTACCTTATATTTAACCTTATTGTGTGGAATGCAGGTGCCGAGCTCCTTGGCTCAAAGATTCTTCCAGTGACATCTAAGGAGCAGATCCTCATGTTCACACCATGATGTAAAGGCTTCCTGCTTTCTGCATGGTGAGGTCTTGAGGTTCACTCTTTTAGGAATCTCTCTTTCTCCTTGATGCTGATATTATATTATGGAGTGTGAATGCCTCCCACTTGGGAGAGACTCCCTCCCTTTAGAAAACCAAACCAGTGCCGTTACCAAGAGGAAGGCAGCAGGCAGCCAGGCACTTAGGCCTGCCTGGTCTCTCCCCAAATAGTCATTTTGTCTTACATGAGCTCAAATCCAGATCTCCAAAAGAACACATCAGATTTTTGAGGCCAGAACACTAGCTGGCAATAAAGAATGTGTATTTCTAGGGAGTGTCCTCCAGCTTAGTCCTCCCTTTGGAACTAACCAGTGTGGCCAAGTCTGTAGTAGAAGTAATTTGGGCATTGGAAACTCTGGACCCGGCCCAAGAATTTTCCAACTCACCACAGTGAGTAAAATTGAATACATGTTGACATAATCTAATACTTAATTGCATCATTTATTCCACTGTTCCAAGAACTCATTCCTAATGGAGGAAAGCCAGAGTATATAATTATATATACATAGAGAGGGAGGGAGAGAAATTTTGTGCTAAATTATATAATGTTTGTTAATTAGCTCACAAGTTTCAGTAGAATTGTTTGTTCCGTTAAATTGAATGATAATTTCACATTTTTTATTATCATCCCTCCCCAGAGTCTATCAAAGTACAAGCCACACAGTAAGCACACAGTAAATACCTGATGGACTAAGTCCTTTTTGCAAGGTGAGGCCTGCTCCCACTGAGAGCTGCTTCCTTCTGTCTCATTCTCTTGAGCTTTTCACTTAGGAGTTTTGCAGCTGGTCAAATGAGGAGAAGTAAACTAAAAAGGCAGAACAAACATGGAGATTATAGAATAAATTTAGGAGAATCTCAAAATCCACGAACCCAATGGAATTGTGAAGACTAAGATGTCAAAGGAAGTGAAGATATGAAAAGAAGAAGTGAGGGAGGAAAGAAGACAGAAAAAGGAAAAGAGGGAAAAAAATAAAAATTCAAATAAAATTATGGTGTTTTTATTCCAGTAAGTGGCTGGGAATAGTAAGTAGAACGTAGAGAACTGGAAAAGGGGAGGAAAAATAACTCAGCACAATAAAAGACTAAAAACAATGACGGCGTGTTGGACATGGGCCAAAGTAGGATCAGATGAAGTACAGACGTTACAATGTTCTGCAATATGGAAACGGCGGGGGTGGGCTATTGCAGTGACAGTCTCTGCTTCAGCATCTCTTAGGAGAGTTTTGAATACTTGTATGAGGCCAGGACAAATGACCAATTGATGGACTGTAATGACATCTCTCCCTCCCATTGGAAGGAAAATCTGGAAATGTGCAGCAGGTTCGTCCCTCACTTGTCTAGACAAGACGGTTTCAATGTCAGAATCCATCACCACATTCCAAAAGTAAAAGATAACCAAGGCTATATCCTAAAATCCTTTACAACATGTTTCAAACATAGAATTATTTATAGCTACTGTGTCTTATCCTTGCTAAAGCCATCAATAATTTCTTTGTTACGAAATACAACAAAAATATTCTGTCGTTTTTACTAGTTTCTTCTGCAAGATTAGATGAATTTTATCCTCCCTGTCTGGTATTGCACTTTCATTCATTCTTGGAATCCTTTTGCCCTGCACAGCCCTTAGGGGTTAGAGTACCCTGGGTGATCTCACACATTTTCCTTAGTGACCTTGGCCATTACCTTAGTGTTGTCACCAACTGTATGCAGATAGAACCCGATCTCCAACTCTATCCAGGTCTCTTCTTTGAGTCCCCACACATTTATCTGTTGGCATCTGTGCATTTCCCTCTGAACATTCCCCCTACCCGTGCCGAGTTGTATTCTTGCCCTATTCCTATCCCTAAGCCCCATGTCCACCTGAGCACGAAATCTTCTCAAAATCACCGCTGCAGTATCTCTTCAATCTCTTTATTCCTCTTTCCTGATTTCATGGTTCATTCCTCCATCTCTCTTGACTGCCATGGAAGCAGCCTTCTAATTGACATTCTTGCCTTCAATTTTGCCCCTGTGTTAGATAGTCACCAGGGTACCTTCCTGAGAAACCATCCATTGGATTACACCTGCCTCCCCCCTTTAGAACATGCTCCCATGATTTTCAAGAGAAGGTCCAAATTACTTCACGTGAGAGTCGAAGTATTAGCAATCTAATCCTGTTCGCTCTCTTCCCTTTCCCCATCTCTGATGGTCCTCATACTCTACAAGCCCTCCCTCCAGCATCCACACTTTGAATAGGATGCTTCCTTTGTGTGGAAAAGCCTTTCAATTTCTTAGCCTCTTTTCAACCAGATACCACCTTTTTAAAAATTCAGCACTATGCTACAATGTCCACACCTCCGGGAAGCTTTCTCTGCTGTCTGTTTCCAGTTTGAAATAACCAACCCATGTGCTTTTCAGCCCACTCTTCAGACTAGATCACAGCAGTTATCAACTTGGATTTTAATTACCTATTTCCTTAGCTATCTGTCTACAAACTACCCCCTCCCACTAGATTATAAACTCTGTGAAGACAAAAAATGCAGTTTATTTGGTTTATACAACAGTTGCCTGTCACAATGGATGACCTGTGATACGCCCTCAATAAATGTTTGTGGAATAAATGCATGAATGAGAGAGTGAAAATAGTTTAACTTGCAGAAAAGAAACCAGAAAATCTGTAGAGCTTTAAAGAAGACTGTAATTGGTTATATATGTCAACAGACAAATGGAAATTTGGCAGAGGGAAAAAAAACATCCCGGAGCGTGTGTTCTGTTTACCCAAACCAACTTCTGTTGATGTGAAGTTTTAGGAGAAAACTAACATGATCATTTGCTTAGAATTTCTCTTTTGGTAGCTCAAAATATCTGAAATGGGTTGAATAGCAATAGTGTATCTAAATGTATTGGTTAACAATTTAGAAGAATAAATGACAAACGAATAAATATCTTCCTTAATGTAGGCACACAAGAAAAGACAAGGGGCTTCCCTGGTGGTGCAGTGGTTGAGAGTCCGCCTGCCAATGCAGGGGACACGGGTTCATGCCCCGGTGTGGGAAGATCCCACATGCCGCGGAGCGGCTGGGCCCGTGAGCCATGGCCGCTGAGCCTGCGCGTCCGGAGCCTGTGCTCCGCAACGGGAGAGGCCACAACAGTGAGAGGCCCGCGTACCGCAAAAGAAAAGACAGTAGCTACCTCTAACAAATAGTATTGCAAAATAATTTTGGGCCAATAATTTGACAGCTTTGCTTTATTGCATTTTTCATTCGGTACTGCTGATGTAATTTTTTTTTCAGTGATTTTTTTTTCAAGTCTTGGACTTTTTAGTAATGTCTTTTAATCTTGGTTATGTAAAAATCACAAGCACATGTCTAGATGTGGCTCTTCTTTATTTGAGTTTTTGAGTATTTTGGGGGGCCGTTTGGTCTAAAGGCTCATGTTCTTTAGGTTTGAAAAATATTCTTGCTTTGTTTCTTTTATAATTTCTATTTTCTTAGGCTGAAATTCCTGTTCTATTTTTTTAAATTTATTTTTCCTGAATTAGTTGTCTATATATTTTACCTTTTCCTATTTCCTATCATTTTCTGAATCTTTATATTTTTCTCAATTAAATTCGAGACTAATGTAAATGACTATTTGACATTTTGAAATTCTACTGTCAATATCAGGAGGAGAAAGAAGGGTGAAACAATGACAGTACCTCACACAATATCTTTATCAATAATGCTGATTGAATTAACTATGAGCTAAGGAGAGCCATAAAGCAGCTGTATGAATAGGGAGAAGGGACAATTATCACATTCAAGGAACATTAAGAGACATTGATTGGGCTCACCAGCTCTGTGCTAGGTGTTGCTGATATGTGATGAGTAAGGCTTTGTCCTTGACCCCCAGGGCTGAAAGTTTAACAATTCTGTTATCCTGCCACCCTTTATCATAGTGAAACAATTCCAGGCTTTGAACAAAGCTCTTCACTAGAGTATGATGTAAAAATATTGTTTTACTCCTAAAAATCTTACAATCACTACCCGACTTTATAATCCATCAGAATATTACCAGCCAATCAAGGTTTGTGTTCTTTCATTTACTCCAGGTTCCCTTCACCTTCCTGGGCAGAAACATACATGCATTCATTATTTACCTGCCTGAGAGCTGGCTGCACCCCATCACTCTCTCCGTACACTTGGAGTCTCCACCCTTTCTTCTATTGTCACTCATTAGAACCAATATTCTCAGTTAATTAGGATTCCATGAGCTGCAAAATTCTCAGGCTTCAAAGAAAAGTTAAATTAGTTCCAGAATTTTTTATTCCTCATGACAGTTTTGTCACTGTAGATATACTTTTTACTCTCCTTGCATTCTGGAACAGGTGATAGGGGAGAGCCAGAGAGGGGAGCATCCATCCTCCCATCTCTCAGAAGCACCGTTCCTTTTGGCAGTCATCACAAAAGAGATCAGGAGCACTGGGCAAAAAGACAGGCACCTAACATACGAAAGAGTTCATGAATATCAGCATAAAGCAAGACCTAAATTCCAAACTCATAAAAATGTGCTGCACCCCTTCCAAAAGAAGTCTCTCGCTTAAAATACCAGCCTATGAAATATTACAATGTCACTACCACTTTCAACAGGATACCCACCATAAAAAAAGTCTCAGGAAATCATCCACATTAAGAGAAACACCAATATAAAATTGAGGCAGAAAATATTTACCTTAAAAAGATGATGGCAATTGGAAACACTCTAAATGCCCATCAACAGGGAGATGATAAAATAAATGACATTATATCTATTTGGTCACAATCCCGACGTGTGTTTGGGGGTGTGCGGGTTCCACCCCTCCCCCCAGACACACACACACACACACACACACACACACACACACAACCCACCACCACCACCACCACCACCACCACCAATAAGCAGTTCTCTGTCACTAGCTAGAAGTCCTACAATTCAACTCAATTCTGACACTATCTGCTTGGAGATTCCACAGGCTGAGTCTCAGTACCGCAAGACTGCCCTCCCCCTTCAGATGCCAATCAAAAGTGCAGGTCATCTCCTGTGCTTCTGATCTACTGGCTATAAATCCCTGGTTTCCACAATCCCCTCCTAGGATTTGATGAATTTGCTAGCATGGCTCACAGATCTCAAAGAAACATTTTACTTACTTGATTGCTTGTTTATTATAGAAGGATATAACTCAGAAACAGGCAGATGGAAGAGATGCGCAGGGCAAGATGTGGGAAAGGGCTCAGAGCTGCCATGCTCACCACGTGCACAACTCTCCCCAAATCTCCATGTGTTCACCATCCCAGAAGCACTCCATACCCACTCCTCTTGGGGTTTCATGGAGGATTCATTACAAAAGCAAGATTGATTAAGTCATTGGCCATTAGTTATTGATTCAACACCAGCCCCTCTCCCCTCCCTGGAGGTCAGGGTGGTGGGACTGAAAGTTCTAATCCTCTAATCACATGGTTGGCTCCCCTGGCAACCAGCCTCCAGCTTTAGGTAACCTAGGGGCATGCCAAAAGTCCTCTCATTAACATAGCAGAAGACACATTTATCACTCTTATCACTTAGGAAATTCCAAGGGTATTAGGAGCTCTACTCCAGAAACAGGGTAGAAGACCAAATATATATTTCTTATCATAAATCACAATTTCACAATATCCATTCAGTAGCATAACATGTCAATCTTAAAGTAGATATGTAGAGCCATATCAATTGACTTAAAAAGACAACTGTAATATTTGATGAAAAAGAATCGGGCTCGAAACAGTAAGTAAAATAATATTCTGTTATAAAACCATGAAGAAAGGAGAAAGAAAAGAGAGTGAGACTTCTCTAGGATCTATAAATACAGTTAATGCTGGATGATGAGTTGTTTTCTGTTTGTCCCTTTATTTTTTTCCACTGTCTAATATTTATAGAGAATATGTATTTTGAAACGAGTCAAAAATTGTTACACATGTATAATTTACTCAATGCAAAGGCATTGGGGTCTGTGGGGGGCACAGCTCTGGGTTCTTCTAGTTCTGTGCCAAGACATTTAGGAAGGCCATTGAACCACCTGAGCCTGAATTTCCCCACCTTAAAAAGTGAAGAGGGGGCTTCCCTGGTGGCGCAGTGGTTGCGCGTCCGCCTGCCGATGCAGGGGAACCGGGTTCGCGCCCCGGTCCGGGAGGATCCCACATGCCGCGGAGCGAGGGGGCCCGTGAGCCATGGCCGCTGAGCCTGCGCGTCCGGAGCCTGTGCTCCGCAGCGGGAGAGGCCACAGCAGTGAGAGGCCCGCGTACCGCAAAAAAA